>NC_067202.1:18526331-18844617 GCF_000699445.3 Schistosoma haematobium | reverse complement strand
TTTATAGCATCCTTATTGTTGCAGTTGCGATTATCATCACTGTTTACCAGCAGAGTTTTCAACATGTCTGGAATGGAGACAACTGGTAAAAGCTTCTCTACTTCCGGATGAACGGAGTGGCTCGTCTCGTTGAAACTGTCGGAAATCGTGTCAGTAGTGGTGTTAAATTGTGTCGTTATCCTACTTTTAGCTGGACGCTTAGAAGCAGAGGTCTTCATTTTATTTTGTGGCATGATAAGAAAGTGACGTATAGCAAGTGTATTGAACAGAATGTTGGAAATAGAAAGGGGTGAAAAAAAATCAATTCCGAGGGCTCAAGTTAGTCTAAAAATCGAAATTTATGTTTTAACCAAGAGTGAATGTATCGTGAGGATTAGTGGTGTCAAAAACAAAAGATGACAATGGCAGGATGATGGTAGTGGAGATGAAGTATTTATGTCAGTATCTGTGTGGAGGCAAAATAGAATATAAAGGAGCAAGTTGTATAAATTTTAACATATATATGAAACGAAAGATAGCTTTATATAGTGAAGTAACTCAGAAATGTCGATAATTAGTATCAAACAATCAAAGGGAGTACGGTATGTGATACATATATAAACTGAAAGTCCGTATTAAAAAAAAGGGAGGTGCAGAGATGAGTAGTTTAGAAGATTATTACCGTCTAAGATTAATAGGCTGCTTCATGAACAAAGATATGAAACAGCTTTTTGGAAAAAAAACATACTGTCCAAAAAAAAAACTATGACAGACTCACCGAATGGGACAGGTAATTTCGGAAATTAAATGATTTATAGTATCCAAATACGATTTAAATGATAGTTCATAAAATAGTGATTACAGTCCTTTAACATACACCGTTATAAATATTTCTTGATATTAGGTAGAGGTTTGAATAGATCGTGTAGATACATAAAGTACGTGGGTTAAAGCATCCAAATACGATATAACCATATATTCCTTAAGAAATAGAATACAGATATGAAATGCAAATGTTCGTCAAATATGATTATATATGGTTTCAAAGTGACAGAGTATAGTTTGATCGTATAGTCAAAATGAATATATGTAATTATATGATTATGAATTATTGTATAAATACGATCATAAATACCATACGTTAAACTCAGATCTTATCATATGGCATGACATTCCTAGTTTATATGTTAATAGATAAGAATTGAGTTATCTTCCATAATTCCAAGAACAAAAATCCATCCAGATCTGCGAGAATCCTAGAAAAAAGAAAAAGGAAGGCCTCGGCCTGCAAGTAACGTCCAGTCCGTAGCGCGCCAGCCCGTTTGCTTGATTAACAACGAAACAGGTGAGTAGAACACTTCGAAGAACTATTGAATCGACCCGCCACACCGAGCCCGCTCAACATCGAAGCTGCACCCACGCACGTCCCAATAGATGTTTGCCCGTCAACAATGGGAGAAATCAGCATGACCGTCAGGCATATCAAGAGTGGCAAAGCAGCAAGACTAGACAAAATTTCAGCAGAGGCACTGAAAGTAGATTTAGCGGTAACTGCAAGGATACTCCACATTCTCTTCAGTAAGGGTTGGGATAAAGAACAAGTACCAACAGACTGGAAAGAAGGACATCTGATCAAGATACCAAAAAAGGCCATCTCAGCAACTGTGATAACTACAGGAAACGTCTTCAACAGGGTATTGCTCAACGGAATGAAGGACCGCGTAGACGCCTAACTTCAAGACCAAAAGAGAGGATTCCGTAAGGAAACATCGTGTATAGACCAAATCGCAACTCTACAGATTATTGTGGAACAATCAATTGATCGGAATTCATCACTCTACATCAACTTCATTGACTACGAAAAGGCATTTGATAGCGTGGACAGAACAGCACTATGGAAGCTTCTTCGGCACTACGGCGTACATGAGAACATAGTCAGCACCATACAAAATTTCTGTGATGGATTAAACTACAAAATCGCGCATAGAGGACAGTTGACAAAAACGTTCGAGTTAAAGACCGGTGTTAGGCAAGGTTGTCTACTCTCACCCTTTCTCTTTCTCCTGATGATCGACTGGATAATGAAGACATCAACATCTGATGGGAAACGCGGGATACAGTGGACATCTAGGATGCAGTTAGACGATCTAGACTTCTCAGATGATCTGGTCTTTCTATCGCAATCGCAACAATAAATGCAGAAGAAGACGACCAGTGTAGCAGCAGCCTCAGCAGCATCAGGTCTCAATATACACAAAGGGAAAAGCAGGATTCTCCGATACGACAAAACATGCACCAATCCAATCACAATTGACGGAGAAGATTTGGAAGATGTAAAAACCTTTACATATTTGGGCAGCATCATTGATGAACACAGTGGATCTGATGCAGATGTGAAGGTGCAGATCGGCAAAGCAACAGCTGCAGAACATGTACAACTCAAAACAAATGTCAACCAACACCAAGGTCAGGATTTTCAACACAAATGTCAAGACAGTTCTACTGTATGCGGCTGAAACCTGGAGAACCACGAAAGCCATCATCCAGAAGATACAGGTGTTTATTAAGAGTTGTCTATGCAAAATACTATGGATCCGTTAGCCAGAAACTATTAGCAACAACCTACTGTGGCAGAGAACAAACTGGATCACAGAGGAGGAAGAAATCAGGAAGAAGTGCTGGAAGTGGATGGGACACACATTGAAGAAAGCACCCGACTGTATCACAAGACAAGCCCTCACATGGAATCCTCAAGGCCAAAGGAAAAGTGGGAGACGAAAGAACACATTACGCCGGGAAATGGAAATAGACACGAGAAAAATGAACAAGAATTGGATGGAAATAGAAAAGAAGGCCTAGGACAGAGTGGGTTGGAGAGTGGTGGTCGGCGGAGTATACTCCATTCGTAGTAACAGGCGTAAGTAAGTAACTAAGTAAGGTATCTTTTCGATTGACTGAACCAATATTCTCATTGAGATCAGTGACGAAGTAGAGATGGAAGACTGGTATAAAAAGTAGTGAAATTGAATGATTAACTGATCAGGAATGTGACTCTTGTAACGATAGAATAATAGCCACTTCAGTATCAATTAAGAGAAGACACCAAACAAAAAATGTTAGAACTAATGGTGATTTGCTGAAAAAAATAGAATGAAGACGTTTAGGTGAGGAAATGTTTCTTCTCAACAATATCAATTTTTGAAGTTGTACAAACCCATTTATAGGTAACAATTTTGTATGTAGTATTCTGTGGTAAAGTATAGTGCGTTGATTAAGTTATCGAAGATAGTCAAACTTGCTTGAGTGGAAGTCAATGAAAATGAAGCCGAACGAGCTATATACAAACTTTCATGAGTAAGGCGCTGTGAGTTGGAGGAGGAATTCAATCCATTCTCTATCTCAGTGAGACGCAGAATATGCAATGTAGACGAAATTGATGATGAACTGAATATAATCCGACAAACGCTTCTGAAATATTTTCTCCAACGCATGGGCATTGAAAGCAATCTGAAACCGTGATGTTAAGTCAGAATATCTCCCACTGTTGCAAAGAAAGTTCTGTTCTTGAATATTGAATTCAGGGGTGAAAGGGCATCTAAGACACCAAAGAACAAACGTACAAATCCTTGAAAAAAGTCTTTTCTAATACACAGCTCCAAACTGTTTTATCTACCATGAGAGTCATTCAGGGAAGTCTTAAGAATCATTCGCTACCTCTGGCCATCTCAATATTGATCAACAAGTTTGCTTACTCTCGTGAAGCAGTTTGTGGCTGTATCTGATGAACAAATATCCGAGCACCACTCTGTATGATTATCTAAAGGGATGAACAAATCAATCAACAACTCAGTTGTCAAACACAGTCGATTCAGTTCACATCTATCACGCGAACCTCAGTTCAAATTCCCTTACACAATAAATAGAACTGGCTCAAAAGGCTTTGGATGAGGCCGAAGCTATAGCAGGAGGAGAGGACTCACGTTTAATCTATTATTCGTCAACGGCCTTAGCACCCTATAGAATGATACAAATTAGAATTGCTGATTATTACTTTCGTCTTCCTCTTTACCTCCTTCTATTCATCATCATCTACTGAGTAGACAGTTATCTCCATCTTCTGTTCCATAGATTGTTGTTTTGAACACTGCCAATACTACTACACAACGTGGACTCTTTTTGACTGTTTGCTACGTCGACAAATGACGACACCTATTTTATTCAGCTTTCAAAGACTTAGGTTACCATTAAATAACACCCCTCCATTTATAAATTATTGCTTCAAATACTTGAAGGTTTTTGATTATCTCGACTATTCATATGCGCAACACAATTTCCTCTTGATTGATCCCCGCATAAATAAGCTTGATCATCTGCAATAATTCTGCAACACCCATCTCTTATATCACCCACTAATACATGCAAAAACATAATCTGGAAATACAATCGTGCAAATTCAGGAGTCGATATTGTCAAGAAGATAAGTTTCTTCATGAAACATGTTCATTAGTTTTATTGACAATTAGTGATATACAATGATACAGCAAAGCATGATTTCAGTTCCATAATGATTATCATCGATTGCTTGTTGATTTATCTATTTGTATTTCGTCTTCTCTACTTTGATCAAGCGGGCAATCATGTTTCACTTCTGTACTTCATTTGAAACCACAATGTATTTGGTAAGTAAAAGATATGGTTGGACGGATTTTGGAGATAACATCGGTCGACAGGAACACATTATTCTCGATGAACAGTCTTTACTTGGCTTGAACACATCATGTACTTCTAACGTCCTCCTAAATCTATTCGGGTAAGGGACTGTCACTTGACGATTCATTACTCAAGGTTACTTAGTTGAATATTGCACAAGATCATCGCATCTACCTCAATTCTATACATCTAATATGCGTTGTCTCACAAGAAATATTCTTTTGAAAAAAACACTGAAATAGTAGTGTAAAACATCTGAATATTTCTGATGACCTCAGTTGTTTGTAGAAATTTCAATGATTATACTTTCTCTTCATCTATCACCTCATTATATTTAATTATTCAAATCATATGGTATTGTCTATTGTGTCGTGGGCGTGATATGAAACTTTGTTAGAATAATGAATACTGCTTTCTAATTATGTGTTAATGTGACTGACAGTCATCTACATACACACAGAACAGAGATGAATGGAATTCTCATTTCACAAAACATTCCTGATTTTGTGAAAAGCAAGTAAATTGGAAACAAATATTTTGGCAGTCAATTCATAGTTAGTCTTGCTTCAGCTATGAATAAACACTGTAACCATTTACTATCTAAATTGAAGTGAGTTTAATGGTCGTTCTCTTCTAGAATCAGTTTGTTTTCACGTCCTCAATTTCTGAATTGATGGAACGTTAGTTAGTACCCACAATTCTATTCTATTAAGACAGTCTATAACATGCTAACACGGACTTTAAATTAGGACTGTATGGCAGGCATTGGGTGGAAAAAAGACAGGAGAAAATCATACAATAAAGGATATAGTTATTAGTTTTATTAACACTTTACTGTCTATATGCACTATCTGTTCTAATTAAACAGCTTTCCTCATTCCAAACATGACTTCCATTCCTTCATTTGAACTAACTTCACCTTGATCAGTATCACAACTCATTGTTCTCTATTACTGCATTCTCTCATCTGGAGCCACTGATCACATTTCACTGTAACAACGAGAGCTAGTATGAATTTGATCCAATAATTTATCATTCCTATGTCTGTCTCACTACAAAATGTTAAGCATTGTTTATCGTTCATATCCAAGTGCTTTGCTGCTCCTCGGTTTCTTATTTTCAGAATCTTGCTCTGAGGGCACCAACTATGGAACTAATGACATTTGGAACAAACTCGATGTACGCGGTTTTCCAACGTCATAGTTCACACCAAGTGCTCTACAAGTCTAATTTATAACACCTGCAAACTGAAGAAGTTGCGTTGCATAAATGATTAGCATGACCAACATCCTAACACAATTATGCCGAGATTGGATCTGGTGTGTAACGTGGAGGCCATGCCACTTTGGAAAATATTTTGTAGATTACTCAGTATATCTAAAGGAATGAACTGATCTTCACTTTTAAAGATTATATTTATTTAACAACCCTGCTTGAGATGCGTACGTACGTTTAGTCAAAATAACCGTTTCGCATCTCATCTGTTCAAATGCCTTATTAGTTATGACTTCTGAAAATCTACATAACACTTGAACCAGTATTCTTATCATTACTGTTGTCACCATTATTATGATGACTTAACAGTCGTGTCTGCAATTAGAGTTCATTGTATCTTTTAGTCAACCCTATGATTAACAAATTGAACTTGTTCACTGCGATTGATTGTCTACTGCATGTTCTGTCTTAATATAGAAGCAAACGTGCATGGTTTTGTGGAACAATTACAATTGATAAATCACTGAATGTTAGCCAACTTTTTATTTGTCTTATCTTTTAGTATTGATCAGATTTCAACGATGAATGAATTGTAAACATCTCTAAAGTACCAGAAGCTAGTTACGGGTCTAAATAGCTGGATGACTACCTGTCAGACTGTTTATTTGAATAGCACGAGTTTGAATATGTTTGGGAGCGTTAGACATTCATCACAATTTCAGATCGATTCAATATGTGATATGTATATTTGTCTGGAACTCATAATCCTTCCGTAGTTCTATGCATTGTTGTATGGCAAACATTTTATTGTAGGTAATAATTACATTATCCACAAACTCCTACACGTTCTTTTCGCATGGCTCGAGCTCATGACAAACATTCTCGCGCGCCATCGATTATCCTCAAATCATTGAGCCGGTATCTTATAGTGATAATGTCTAACTTCAACCAATATATGAAATTTTGCGTCTATCCTTCATTGTCTTATGTGAGTAACTGGCCCATACCTGACACACATCAACTACAATGATCACGGCATCCCAATCGAACTCAGAAAATTACCTCTTACTTTGATTGGCTCTTCTGAAATAAAACTCGACAAACTACGCAATCTTATACTAACTATTATGATTTCATCTGCAGATACCATGATTAGATTTATTATCATTTTTGCTAGTTCTACAAATTCTACCATTCGTGCCATAAATAAACCGCTTACCAGTAATGATCATAATACAACGAAGACAATTTAATTTTAAATGCGAAATCACAGTGTCTTCGTAAAATATGAAAACCGTACATGAAATACTTCATTCGTACATCTTCCGTCAGTTGTCCCTCATAAACTTCATCGTACCTTAGTTCTTTTTCGTTACAATTGCTCTTTAATATGTATATACGTTCTCTTCAACTCGATTTTCACATTATTCTGTTGCCAGACATTTTATTTTTGATTTGTATTAAACACTACTCATGTCAGCCAGCATAGGTAGTATACATCACAACAATACTACAACTTCTACTACTACAATGGAGCACGCTACTGATAAGATTCCTTACAAATAGTAGGAAGTGGAAAGCGACATCAAAGTTATCACCGGCCTTTGATTGTGAGTAGAGTTTTCGAATATCAAAAGCACGGTGTAGGCAGAACTCCTAGAGACCAGTCGTAAACCAAGTTCGGATCGCCAAAACATCACAAAGTGCAAATAGACTATGAGGCCTATGTTTATCTGTTATTCAGATGCCTTTTAATAACACTCAACATATATAAAACCTTTCCATATTGCTAACATTTGGACCATTACTACGACTGTAATGAACGAGAACGCAGGTGGGGACAACCAAGTGTATTTTGATACAACTTTACATAATTTCTTGGTAAATTCTTAGAACCATACAGTAACTTCTTCATTTGCAAAATGTGAACCAATTATCTCAGAATTTATAGTTCTTTCATCTCCATAACAATCAATCACTGTTCTCGTTCTCTTCTATTCAATTACTCCAACCTTCAGACTACAGGCATTTCACTTTCGATTGATTATACATAAAACTTATATCTGTCGACATCAGTAGCACACATCACGATGCTACTGCTTATAACAATCGTAAAACTACCAAAATCAATAGTCCCACTTATACTGTTACTACAACCACCACATCTACTGACACTACTAAAATTGGCGCTATCAATACTACTAAAACAAGTGCAATAATTAAAAGTAACAATGCTAATACTCTTACAACAACTCACACTACTACTACGACTATTAATAATAATACTACTGACGTTACCAGTAATATTACTACCATTACTAATACTTCTAATACTCATATCACTAAAAGCACTAACAAAACTAATGATATTACTACGCATTACAATACTTGCACCAATTGAACCACTACTGGAACTTCTACTACTATCAAAACTACCAATATAACATCTGTTATGAACGAAGACCTTGTTAGAGCAAAACATTTCATCATTTTAGAATGTTAAAGATTCCCATTGTGAAATTTAGAACAACACATATAAGCCTTAAAAATACTTAATAAAGACAAATAGACGGGATAGCCATGGGCTCGCCTCTAGGCCCGATTTTAGCTGATCTCTTCCTAGCAAAGCTAGAAAATGGATCTCTCAATGAGACTATTAAGAAACTTGATTTATATTGCCGATACATTGACGACACCTTCACCATCGTAGATCAAAACACTAGTGAAGAAGAACTCCTAGACCAATTCAACAGTGTTCACCCAGAGATCACTTTCACTGGTGAAAGCGAGCATGACAAGAAGCTGAACATCCTTGACGTCACATTAGGCAGACGAAGTGACGGCACACTAAGTTGAAGCGTGTATGGAAGAAACCCCTCTTCATGCCAATATACTCACTTCTGCAGTTTCACACTCATCCGTTACAAGAGAAATTTGGTCAGATGTCTCACCAGCAGAGCAAAAAAGATCTGTACAGTAGACACGATGTATACCCTAATAGTCGTTGTTGTACATAATTGAAAAGGTGAAGAAAAATGTCATAGCCACTTGTATACGACGTAATAGGTAATTGTATGTTCAATCGTGGAATAGATTGATTTCTTGTGTTCAATCTAGTCTATCAGTCACATTTGGGTTATGCTGAACGTGTAATGTGACAGTGACATGTGGTTTGTTCAGTTAAGTTACACAGTGTGTGGAATTATGATCTAATTTGTTATTGGTACCATTACAACAATAGACCGAATCCTTAAGTTGTGGGTATGTCATGATGTGACTGCCTAGTCTATATGATCTTACATGGAGTCACATCATTGTCTACTCTGACTAGTCGTATAATAACAATGCACGATCTAACGTTTGGCGCTTGTAAAGAACACATTTAGGCTAAATATAGAATAATATAATTACTATGATTAAAGACAAGTTATATAGAATAACCACTTCTGAAAGGTTGAGCCATACCGTGTGATTGCAGTCCTAAACATCAACGAGAAGACTCAACCAAACAAGACAAATGAATATTTGCAATATCCTTTCTCATAATTACGTGTGAGTGAGAATAATTATTAAATAAATAGTGTATAATGAAGTGATCATCAACTGGTAGAAAAACACCGAAGTGTTCTTCTTTTTCAAATCTGTCATCTTAGCAATGCTACGGTCGGACTGTTACTACTTTATTCAATCCACACTGTTTTTCAGTCTCACGTGAGTATACGCTCAACTAGTATGGTATTTTGACTGATCAGTTTATAACAATGATCGTTGTAAATTTCAAATAATATTTTCCCGTGGTGAGCCCACATCAAATTGAACATTCACAACGGATTCATTATTGATTGCAATGATCACAAAATCACATATACAGAATACTGCTCATTTCTAAACTAAATGCTGTAAAACTCTTAGAATATAATTCAGCTTTTATTCAATGAAAAAACAATTCACGTAAATATTACAAAAACGATTTCAGTTATTTAATCAACAGAATCGCCTCAGTCGATACGTTAACAAACAGAAAGTTGTATAAAACGTGTTCAAATAATTGAAACGGTTAACAAAATGTAAAGACGTTTTCGGATGAAATACAGAATGAAACAACTCGATCAAAATAATTAAAACAAACGATAAGACGTTTCTGTAAATCATGGTTTGCTCTTCTTTCTCTTATACATCCAAATAGCATAACCGATGCATATGACACAGAAAGCGACGACGACGACTACTGGTATCACGATATACAAGTAACGAGGTGTGTTATTATGTTTACTGTGTCCATTTGTTTCTGAAGTGGTGTTCTGAAAGAGAAACGAAACAGTAGCATTAATACTAAATATCAAATATTCACCGAACAAGGTTCAGTTTTTTGCAGTATTTTTCCGAAATTTCTCTTCAGCGTGAATTTCAGTGATTCTGCGCTTTAACAACTGGAGTCTACAAACTTTCACTATTTGTCCACACATAATATGCCATTTCCAACGGAATACGCTTCATCACTCAAACCGATTTCATCGGTGATTCATGGCAATTTACATTGACATACGCTTTCATATTGGATTTCTGAAGTCACTTTAAGCTCAGTGAGCTCAAAAATTATTATGACTCCATGCATTTGTGTTAAACAACGTTTCTGTTCATTGTTAGTTGTTACCATGAAATCAAAACGTATTCGTAGTAATAAAGTTTTCTTCCGAGTAATCGGATGTATAATGTGGAATATAGCAATGTTGCAAACAATCTATGAATCTGAACAATTACTTACTTTAACATCATAATCATCGCTGTTAATGCAGATATTAGCCTTTTCATACCAGATACATTTCACACTTGATGTTGTCGCATTTTGGCATTTTTCAATGGAATTGTGTATTGAACAACTTACTGTGACAAAAATTAGAGAGACGGCATTTCAAGTTATCAAACAAAAGACACGTGAATAACAAAACGTGTAACTGACATCAGTGTCATCATCAATCTATATCTTGTATACCGTTTCTGCATGTGTAAAGTGCACAATCAATTCGTGGGCTCACTGGCACTGACTATTTCGGAATCAGTGCACGAAAGTCAGCTGTTCTTATGCTGAAAACTGATTTTCAATGTTGTTGATTCAATGGGAAGACAAAGGAAGAGTGACTTTGTTTTTCAAATCATCATTGTGGCTTCCACAAGAACATTCTCCTCTACCTCTTATGTGATGGAAGTTTTCAAAATATATGGCCACGTTCTAGTCTGTTTAACGTCAGTTAGCACATCAGACTCATTGGATTAGTGAAAATAATATTTTGTTCGACAAATACTGAAGGCGATCTGAACACTAATGTATCGAGTCGTTCTTCCAGAATAGGAATGTTATTTCAATAGTCTAGCACATGGTGAACAGAAAAGTGTCGGCAGACACTCACTTTACACAATCATGAGAAAGGAAACAGTCTTATATTATGTAAATCGTCAGTAATTTTGTTACTGTACATATATATCGACTATGATAAATTGCAATTTGAAAGCGTGACTTGTCTACACCTTCGATTTATCGAACAAGCATGACAAAGCAGAGATTTTAGAAATGAAACTAATACCTTCAAGATGATCACAATAACATGTAGTGTTTCAATGATTTCAGTACCTCAAATAAATTGGATATCTTATATACTGAATGAAAAACTAACGAACACCTCCTCGATAATACACAATCTGTCAACAGAAGATAATCGCTTTCGAGCATTAAATCATCTCATCCATCGTTTCGTGGCGTGATTTCTATGTAAATTTGAAGAAAGTAAAGACTTCTGTACTAGTTCAAATTAAGTCCTTAATCATGTGGAATATCCAACAGCAAATCGACGTGTAATTATTAATAGCAAGGGAAGCGTCAACAGAGAAACAATACTGGATATCGTGAAATGGCTAAATAAAATTACACTTGGAATTTATGATATGATGAAACAGAAGTGATGTATTCAAGTGCGGAAATATTCAATGCTGATAAAATAATGTTGAACATACTTTCGATAGGTTTAGGCTTTGCTGACGTGTCACTTGTCATCAATTCTGCAGGAGTTGTTATTTCAGGTTCCCTCACATCTGTAAATTTGGTGAAAGTAAAGACTTCTGTAGTATTTTAAGTTGAGTGCTTACTCATTTGGAATATCCAACAGCAAATCGACGTGTAATTATTAATAGCAAGGGAAGCGTCAACAGAGAAACAATACTGGATATCGTGAAATGGCTAAATAAAATTACACTTGGAATTTATGATATGATGAAACAGAAGTGATGTATTCAAGTGCGGAAATATTCAATGCTGATAAAATAATGTTGAACATACTTTCGATAGGTTTAGGCTTTGCTGACGTGTCACTTGTCATCAATTCTGCAGGAGTTGTTATTTCAGGTTCCCTCACATCTGTAAATTTGGTGAAAGTAAAGACTTCTGTAGTATTTTAAGTTGAGTGCTTACTCATTTGGAATATCCAACAGCAAATCGACGTGTAATTATTAATAGCAAGGGAAGCGTCAACAGAGAAACAATACTGGATATCGTGAAATGGCTAAATAAAATTACACTTGGAATTTATAATATGATGAAACAGAAGTGATATATTCAAGTGCGGAAATATTCAATGCTGATTAAATAAGGTTTAACATACTCTCGATAGGTTCAAACTCCACTAATGTGTCACTTCTTATCCGATGTCCAGGAGTAGTTATTCTAGCTAATATCTGAACTGAAATACATTTTTTTAAAAACACTTAAAATTTTGATTTCCCGTGAATTAAATAACAATTGGTTTCATCATTTCATGTACCGTAAAATTAAGAATTAAACATTTTTGATTACAGATAGAGTGTTTTTCATACAAAATCCTCACAAAACATGCTCTACATCATTACTGATATGGAAAGCGGCCAGTGTTTAACTAGTAAATGAAAAATGATACAATTGAATTTCTGATTCAATTTAAAACATTCTCAGTGCAACATCTTCAAGAAACATGTTCAACTCGGTACAATTCTTTCGACATTTCAAATTACACATAGTCAACATTGAGATTTACTGTTCAAGACTAAGTAACATATTTCAACCGATCAATGTACACCGTTTGACCAAATATTTAGTGCATTGTCTCACATTTAATGACAAAACATTGTATCCCACCGAATCGCTTTCACTAAACGCTTATCTTGAAACTCAGCTTGATCTTAAGACAACACATGATCACTTCAGTATGGCATGAAGATTGAGCATTGTATAAAACAACTATCAGTTACACGTATCACTCTTTTGTTTCTGTTTGAGTAGTGATATGACTGAGGACTACAAGTGGGACTGTTTGTTCTGTGAGTGAATGAGCGGGTGAGTGAGCAAGTGAATAAATCAGTAGATATACGGTCTGTCAAATATTGTCGTTCATATATCGCTGTCTGGATCAGTCCGTCGTTAAATGTATGCGTAAGCATTCTCCAATAGCTATCCACAGTTTTACTGTAATGATATTCACACATCATTGTTCTATCACTCGGAATATTAGGTTAAGATAACGTCAGAAAGTGTGGATCACGAAATTCATTGTCTGTATAATTTATCACAAAACACTGAAACAGAACCATTACAAGTTCATCACAACAACGCAAATGGAATTTGTTACAGTGATAAGGATGACCGTTGTTGAATTAAAAACACATGTACTTTGATTTCAATACAGTGTTCCATTGTTCCAAGGACATTAGACATTTTCATTATTGGGTTTCACTAAGATTCTTTATCGGGTGTAACTACAAAAATTCCATTCAAGAATTGTCAACATATAATTGACGTTGAATATCGAGTATACAGTAATTTTTTGACAGTGATTTTACGAAACGTATTTCGACTTTATCCTTCACGATTATCCCCAACACTTTAAGTGCACTTTGATCGATTTGTCTTACATTCAAATCAACTAATCATTGTAGACTGTAATACAGCTATTGATGATAACTGTGAGCGAAAACTGCAAGTTACTATGTTGACATCCAGATGACCGTGTACGAATGGAAAGTAATATGACGTTAACAGAAAACTGTCGACATGGTTACTCTACATCAAAATACCAGCAGTAAATGTTACCTCCCAACTTTTTTCCGCACTGAATTGCACCTTGAATAGTAGAGGACAGTGGACTTCCATTTAGTTCAGTGGGGATCTGAAAAGTAGTATTGGAAGTATCAAACACTGACATTCAAAAACATTCACACTGTGAAACGATCAACAATTTAAACATTAAATCCATCAGAATATTCTGCAATGTACTTTACGAACAGCTTACCTCCAGAAGACGAAATAAATCTTGTCATAATATGACTGTTTTCGTGCTGTACTCTAAAGTACACTGTTTGTCCCTATCTGTCGCAAAGAGACATCATCGTTTCTTTTGATGACTCTTCAATTCTTATTATTCACTGTTTTTTGCAAGTGGTACATTAAAGTGTGTGTCATTAAATGATTAATAATAGTGTCACATAGTCCGTTTGCACATTACAAAAGTTGAACTCTTTCTGTCGTATTCAATGTATCTTGATACATTTGACATTAATGATACACAAGAAAGAGTGGGTTAATCTATAGTATTTGAAACAAAATTTTATTTCCATTCAATTGTACAACTCACGTTCTCATAATACAGGGATATCTTCCCACCGGAATGTATCACATTAGTTACCTTGGCTATAATACCTGCAAACAAAAGCCTATTGATATTTAGAATTCTTAGGGAATGATGATGAGCTTGTTACTGTTAGGTGTGACACTGTATATGCCTACTTACAAAAAATATCCAATTCAAGCAAACATATACCGTGTTATCTCAAATGTTTTCCTTCGTTGAATTCGTTATAAATAATATCAAGTGGACCTCATGCAAAACATACGAACACAACTTATTCAAAATGAATGTCAGCTGTTAAGTCTTCGGAACCCGAGAAGTATACAATTCTGCGCAATATTTTCTATCATTACTCCCAAATCAATCGACACTAAGAACACATGACTTGTGTAGTGGAGTGTTTGTTCACAAACGGAACTTCAGAATTTAATTACTCATTAAACACGTTTGTAAATCAATCAATCGACTGACTCCGACCATGACATTTACAAAGAACACAGATTTATTTGTTGAAGATGTGAAGTGAATAGTTTCAGACATATTGTACTGAGGATTTACTGATTTTATCGGGCAACAATTAAGAATGACTGTGTCGACGAATGTGGTCCGTGCAGAAAATGGCTTTGTGACGAACATACAACGCAATTTATTTGTTACAATAAACAGACTTCACATCAAGTTCCATTGAAGCCAGTCAACGATGATGAATCTGTGCATCAGTGTTTCCACATGTGAGATGGCATTGCAACTTCATTCATTCATTTATTACTCGTCAAGTCTAGTCTCTTTCAGTCTATGTTAACTGTTCTTCAAGTCATTATCATTGTGATTAATTGATCAATGGATTCCATGTGCAAGTCCACCCTCATTTTGCAGAAGCGTTATGTATTCCTACTTCTGTCAGTCATTGGGAAAAATTGAATTACTCAAACTGAACAGGCAGGTGTGAGCAAACACAATAAGTAGTTTTAAGTGTTAAGATTTCATATGATATCAAATGATCATTCAATGTTCGCTTACTTGTACCGCCAACCCGTATCTCATAATACCATTTGACAGCAATGAAATCATCTGAAAAAAATGAAAATCGAAAAGTGATTTGTATATCTGCATAATGAATATCTACCTCTTTTAATAAATATACATTCTAACAAAAAGTGTATTGGCAGACGAGTTATCACCTTCCTTCCTTCCTTCCGAGATTTGACTGAACTGGTACATTTAAGTGAACAATCATCGTTCGGTGATTGATTGTGTAAGGAAGGGCGTGTGTTTTAATGTCATTATTTTATAAACAGGATAATGTAAAAAGTGTTAAACATCCAATGGTCTACAGATAGCGACCAAGAGATATTTAACTTTCATGAATCAACTAAGTGTCAGAAAAGAGTTGGAAGACGTCAAGTATAATTTGACAGTTCATAAAGTCAATGACTCAAACTGACCTGTTGAACAACATTGCTTAGTGTTGCACGTGCGATCAATTTGATTCATTTAATCTAGAAAGACGTGTCGTGTCGATGAGACATCTTTCGCATTGTTGTTTAAATAAACTGGATAACAGCTCATTTTCACTCAGCAACCACATCGCTTAATTTATAATTTCTACTGAATCGATTTGTGTTTATTTTGTAGTGAATCCCTGTGTTTATTTGATATATGAACTTGACGGTAATGAATACGTGCTGTGAACACAGGTTCTGGTACCGAATCACAGAAACAATATAATCACTGTGAACTGGTCAGATTTCGTGTAATAATCAAGCTAAATACTGAACCATTTATGCACAACAAGTGTGTGAGAACAAACAAAAGAAAACATTATGGGATAATAGAAAAACTCACTGTTTTCTACCATCTCATTTTCAGGCAAAAGATCGCCGTAAACATTATTAAATATATATCCGATGTATTTTTCTCCGAATATTCTTATATAGCCTATGTTTAATGAAAACATACAATTTAATTGAAATTCTATAGTGGATGAATGAAATAGTTTGAAATGAACTGGAGACAAAAATGAATTTCATGAACTGTAGTTTGCTGTAGGACATCGAACGTTCGATAAGTTCAACAAGAAGAAAAGGAATCTATCAAAAGTTTTGAATGTTAGAAAAAGCAAAAAACTGATTCATTGAAGAAATTTTTTCAAACTTGATTCATGGAATGAATTGTGATTAAGAAAACTCAATAACAATTTTAAGTGAAAGAGAAAAAATTATCTTACCACCACGATGAATCTCAAATCTGGTGACGTTAATGCCGTAATATTTAAGCGAAAATTTCGCTTCAACATCCTGAAAGATGCAAACATAAGAATTAGTAGTTCCATTACAAAATGTAGTCAACTCACCTGATTAGTACTAAATTTTTTAAAATTGTCACTGACAATTGGATACGTCTGATATTGACTAATTTTTCGTGAGTAATAATAGTGATGAGACTGTGTATGTGCATTAGAATCTGACTGTATACTTACATATTTATACGAACCGTTTTCCGAAATCACATTTTCATATGTCGCTAATTCACGGTTTTCGCAGATATCCTGACAGTCGCAGAATTTGGAAAGTACGATGACCGATATCAACAGACTAAATAGAGAAGTATATCTAAAATGGTTGATATGAAGAAAACAATGTTATCTCGTTGAATCAGACTGAAATTCATATAGTACATACAATAACTTCGTGTGTTCGGTCAAAACTCACCTCATCTTTCCGTTCAAAATAGTATAATTATCTTACCAGTACTTGTTAGGTTTATATAGATTTTTCAGGTGTATGTTTGTTTCTTTCTGATTCTATGATTCAAAGTGACCAT
The DNA here is from genome assembly GCF_000699445.3 of Schistosoma haematobium. NCBI lineage: Eukaryota > Metazoa > Platyhelminthes > Trematoda > Strigeidida > Schistosomatidae > Schistosoma > Schistosoma haematobium. Next base: position 18,827,242 of record NC_067202.1, on the reverse strand, counting down.
TGCAAAGATCTAATTTCATAAAATCATCTCTTCATTGTTAACCAATCATTTCGCTAGATGAACCCATTATTATCCAATATCTTTGTAGCTATCGAGGACATAGGCAGATATTTATCCACCATTGGTTGGAATTCCTGACCTCCATTGATGAAAATGCTTATGGATATGATTGGCAATACTTTATAATAAGTGATTGGTTTATTTGTAGTTCAAAATATATGCTCATGTGTTCACGAACAAACACTTTGTTACGTGCAATAATCTGTTAATTGGCTGTCAATGACGCATTAATTTGAATTGATTGGTTTAAATCAAAGTGGCACAAAATATTTCCATGGGATGTCAAAAACAACACTTTTACATTTGAACTTTATTTCGATTGAGAATATGAATCGAACAATGTTAGACTATTACTGAAAACCTGGAAGCGCTGAACGACTGTTTCATCCTAGTGTGAGACTCCCCGACAGTGGGCATTCACGATCCCGCACGCAGGATTCAAACACAGGATCTTCGGTCTAGCGCGTCAATGCTTAACCTCTAGACCACCTAGTTGGCACTTAACGGTGTCGGTCTCTAATTTCAACAAACTCACGACGATGTGCAACCACCCACCGTTGTCTGAGTTAGATACCTGTCTCTGGCTGGAAGGAATAGCTCGACTAGTCACGTTCGCTCACAAGAACTCTGAGAATTACCAGAAGAAGCTAGTTAACAGTGAGCAAATGATAATCATCAAGGTAGGGTTGTGGGATTGATAAGTTTTTCAAAGATATCAGAATCGACGTATGTTAGATAATGGTCCAGTGCTCTACGTTTCCAATGATAGGCTAATATTCATCGACACATGATTTCAATCGAGAGCTTAACAACACCATACTGCGAATATGGTTGCATATAATGATGATTCTAGAAGAAAACGACCATTAAACTCACTTCAATTTAGATAGTAAATGGTTACAGTGCATATTCATAGCTGAAACAAGACTAACTATGAATTGACTGCCAAAATATTTGTTTTCAATTTACTTGCTTTTCACAAAAGCAGGAACGTTTTGTAAAATGAGAATTCCGAGATGGTGGAGAAGATTTGTAGCTCAGGTGGATGATTTTGGTGGTGTTTAGTTCTCTGAGCTGGATGGTTTGGTCGTGGAGCTTTCATCGTTCTTCTGAACGACATCATCAGCACAAACTTCAGATAGAAGTGAAGTGTTCGAATTTCTCCATATGTGTTTCACAGCTTGTTCTGTGCACCTCGATGTTGATTGGTTCTTGTTGACCTTAAATTTATCATTGTTTACTTCTTTGTTTTGGTTGTGTCTCCCATTGGTTTGATTTTTGTTCCTATATTTATGCATGATTTTCCTGATTGGTTGATAAATTGGATTGATTTCAATATGTTTGTTGATTGCTGATTGCCCTGAGTGCCAAGCTTCTAAAAATTCTCTGGTGTTTTTGGAGTTTCCTCTGTCTAAGATTTCTACATTTTCCCAATCGAATGAATGTCCGTAGTTATCCACGTGTATTGATATAAGTGAAGAGATATCATGGCGTTTGACTGCTAATTGATGTTCATGTAGGCGTAGGTGGAGGGGGCGTCCGCTTTGTCCGATGTAGTGTTTGTCGCAGTTGGTACAATTTATTTTGTAGATGATGTTTGATTTGTTCTCCTTTGTTATTTCATCTTTTGGTTTGCATAGTATTGATTGTAATGATTTTGTTGGTTTGTGTGCCACACCTATCCCGAAGGTTTTCAGCAGTCTCGTTGTGGTTTCTGATATTCCTTGTATGTACGGTAGGGTGATCCTTTTGTTGATTTTTGTGCTTGATTTGGGTTGTGATGCTGTGTGCCGTTGGTGCTTTTTGATGAAGTTGATTGGGTAGCCATTCTTTTGAAATATGTCCCTCAGGTATTTCTCTTCATTTTTCCGTGCTGCCAGTGTGTTGCAGTGTGTCCTCGCCCTCTTGAACAATGTGTGTACGCAGTTGATTTTGTGAGCTCTTGGGTTGTTGCTGTTGTAATTGAGGATTTGATCTGTATGGGTCGGTTTCCTATATACTTGAGTTTCCAGTTTTCCTGTATCGGTTCTAGTGATTAATATATCCAAGAATGCTATTTGGTTGTTTGACTCTTGTTCCATTGTAAACTTGATGTCGTTGAAAACGTTATTGATCAGTTTGTATGTGTTTTCCAGTTCATCCATTTTGACGATGACAAAGGTGTCGTCTACGTAGCGAATCCAAATTTTTGGCTTGATCACTGGTAATATCGTGGCTTCTAATCTTTGCATCACTGCTTCTGCGATCAGTCCTGATATTGGTGATCCCATTGGTGTCCCTTTTGTTTGTTCGTAGATTTTGTTGTTGAATTGAAAATATGTTGTTAGGCATAAATCGATGAGTTCCAGTATACTTTTAATTTGAAGCGTCGTGTATTTGGTGAGATTTGTGTCGTTGTTGAGTAGCAGGGATATAGTTTCTTTTGCTAGCTGTGGTTCAATTGAGGTGAACAGTGCTGTTACGTCGAAGGATATCATGAGTTCGTCGTTGTTGATTTGAATATCCTTAATTTGGTCCAGGAATTGTGTTGGGGATTTGATGGAATGTTTGGCTGAATCTACTAGATGTCTCAGTATTCGTGAAATTTCTTTTGACAAATTGTATGTTGGCGTTCCGGGGAGTGCTACTATTGGACGTAGTGGGATGTTTGGTTTGTGTATTTTGGGTCTACCGTAGAAAGGTCAACAAGAACCAATCAACATCGAGGTGCAGAGAACAAGCTGTGAAACACATATGGAGAAATTCGAACACTTCACTTCTATCTGAAGTTTGTGCTGATGATGTCGTTCAGAAGAACGATGAAAGCTCCACGACCAAACCATCCAGCTCAGAGAACTAAACACCACCAAAATGAGAATTCCATTCATCTCTGTTGTGTGTGAGTAGATTACTGTCATTTACATAAACACATAATTAGAAACCTATATTCATTATTCTAACAAAGTTTCATATCACGCCCACGACACAATAGACAATACCATATGATTTGAATAATTAAATATAATGAGGTGATAGATGAAGAGAAAGTATAATCATTGAAATTTCTACAAACAACTGAGGTCATCAGAAATATTCAGATGTTTTACACTACTATTTCAGTGTTTTTTTCAAAAGAATATTTCTTGTGAGACAACGCATATTAGATGAGTAGAATTGAAGTAGATGCGATGATCATGTGCAATATTCAACTAAGTGATCTTGACTGAATCGTCAAGTGACAGTCTCTAACCCGATTATGTTTGGGTGGACGTTAGAAGTACATGATGTGTTCAAGCCAAGTAAAGACTGTTCATCGAGAATAATGTGTTCCTGTCGACCGATGATATCTTCTAAATCCGTCCAATCATATTTTTCAGTTACCAAACACATTGTGGTCTCAAATGAAGTACAGAAGTGAAACATGAATGCCCGCTTGATCGAAGTACAGAAGACGAAGTACAAATAGATAAACCAACAAGCAATCAATGATAATCATTATGGAACTGAAATCATGCTTCGCTGTATCATAGAATATCACTAATTGTCAAAAAAACTAATGAAGATGTTTCATGAAGATACTTATCTTCTTGACAATAAATTAAATTTTTGGTTGAGATCATCAACTGACTGATGTTAGACGACCAATGGAAACCTGGAAGCATTGAACAGCTGTTTCATCCCATTTGGAACTCCTCAGGAATGTTCATCCACGATCCCGCTAGCAGGAATCGAACACGCGGTCTTAAGTCTGGCGCGTGAACGCTTAGCCTCTAGACTAATGATCTGGTATCCAACGGTGTCAACATCTAAGATCAACTAATTCAATACTTGATATAATCTATTATTTATAATGTTTTAAAGTTTATTTTGTTTCTTTAATTGAATTAGCCGATGTAATTTAAAAAGTAGTAGATATGTACTTCAGTGTGCCTTGGATCTTGTCAACTTAACTAAAGATCAAACTCATAATCTATAGAAATGAACAAAACGTTTGTGAACATTAGGTAAACTTGAAATTAGCATCTACTATCGATCGGTAATAGATAAGAAATTATCCATAAACAATCGGAAGTCAACTCAGTTATTTTTAGTATAAAAATCATCAGTCCGAAACCTAGTAGAGTGACAAGTGAGTCCTAGTAATGAATTTCACACTGGATCAAAACAGCTAATCAATTAATGAATTCACGTGTAAAAGTAAACAATGGAAAGGTTTTAACCTAAGGTGGTGGTTGAAGGTAGTCAACAGAAAACCTTGGACCTAGGTTTTGTGCTAGTTGGCACTCGTTAGCATGGTATACCTGTAAATCAACATTAATATATAAAGCCTGAAAAAGCTCTAACTTCGTTGAAGTCATAAACTGGTCGATGTTAGGTCAAAATTGAAAACCTCCAATCACTGGACGGTCATTTCAACCTAGTATGAAACTCCTCAGCAGTGCACATCCACCATCCCGAACGCCAGAATCGAGCCCATAATCTTCAGTCTCGAAAGAGAATGCCTAACATCAAGATCACTAACTCACAATCCAACGACTTTAATGAACACCTTCAATCAGTCCACAATGAAGCGCGAACGTCTTCCATAACCTTTAGTCAGTAGCTGCCTCACATCTGACACGATTGAACCGCACTGGTTGAAACCTCTCACTAGAAGTCTTGAAATTTTCTCTCGAAGCTAGTCACTAGTGAGTACATGATGATTTTCAGTATCGGGTTGTAAAGACTGTTGAATACCATCAAAATCATGAACCGATCAACTTTAGACCACCATTTAAACCTGGATTTTAACTGTTTGCCTGTACAATCACTCCAGAATTTCAAGATTATTAGTTTTTAGTGATACGGAATTTTATTCATTTTGAAAAATATATTATCGGATATTAACTGATCGTTTAATGTGGTATAGTGTATTATTGTAGTCCTTACGACCAATGGAATTCTGATCAAATCATATTGTGATCAATAGGAGGTATATTATGATCGAAGGAAGAAATTTCAAGGTTCACAGATTTCATGACGGCGTATATCCGTCAAGAAAATATTTTTGTTTTCTGAGGGTGAATGATGCTCCACATGAAATGTGAACCCATATTATTGAGTGAATCAATCAGAAATGTTATCAACTGGGTGATTGTGTAATGGTTGCCCTATTTTGAAACGGAAATATTTTCAACTAACCAGATCCTCTTCCAGAGTTACTGCCGGTCCCAAGCCCGGGTAAAAGAGGAGGGTTGGGTATAGGGTTAGCTACCCCATCCCATGGAAAACTAACTTGCTAAAAAAACTCTAACCGGAAAAAATAATTCAAACCATTTAAACTCTGCCCTTGGAGTTAGAAGGTCTTCATTTAGAAGAACTATGACGTCTCGTGTTGATGGCCGACTTCCCTCGGAAGTCACACAACCGATGCACCTATTAACAACCAGCGTAACATGAATAGCGACTGGAAAGAACTTGAATGGATTGTCCTGGGTAGGGTTGGATGGAGAGTGCTGATGGGTGGCCTATGCTCCTCCACGAGGAGTAACAGGCGTTTGTATGTAAGTAACAGCTGATAGGAATACATGAAATAGAATTAATTCATTTTATTCTATAAGCTGTTTTGTTCTTGCTCTGTGTTATGATATTTTCAGTGATCGTACTCTAAGTAGTAAACAACATCATCTCATTCGGTCTGTAGTGACCTACTTTTACAGAGAGAACAAGATTAGTTTAGTGGAACCAATCTTCTCCACCATCTTATGTTAAATATTGATTTCAAATTCTTAGATTCGTTGAAAGCAAAAACTTATTACAATTGATGATTATCAGTATAGAGTTGTGAAGGTTGTTGAACTTTATGAACCGATCAATGTTAGATCAGCACTAAAAATCTGTAAGAATCGGATGACTGTTTCGTTCTAGTATAAGACTTGTCGTTAATGCTCGTCAACCCTGTAACGGGTGCTTATCTATAACAGTTCATGTAAAAATGATAAAGAAGAATCATGCGTTTAGAAAGGAAATTGTGTTTGTCTTGGTTTCTATGAATTAGATAACATAATAATGGTGATTCTATTGTCTCAAACAACACAGTCAATACCAGAAATTCAGTAATTAAGTAGACTTATTGAAATTGGTGTAATTAATTAAATAGAACTAATGAACATTTGATGATCAGAGATCAAATTTATATGTAATATACTCTTGTGGGCCAGGGTAATGTTACATTGGTTTTCAGGAGGACTATACACCATCTAGTCTTTCACTTGACAACCCATGTAGAATCCAAACTACGGTTTGGATGTTGAAAAATAACCAACCGAGGACCTTAGACACGCGCCTTTTCCCGTCGAAATCAAAACAAGTAATCGGGTAAATAGCGGCTCTAAACAAATATTATCACCCGGCTATTCAACCAATGATTGTTCAATCAATTAAATCAGTCACAACAAATGAACGTTATTCTATCCTGACTGGATAGATCACGCACAACAGGAGGAACAAATCAATATGGCTTCCGCCAAGAACAAGTGTCCAGTAAAACAACGCAGATGCAGTTCAGGAAGAAACACAAACTTAGTGAATGCGTAATAAAAACAAAAACTATAACAAAAAATACAAATATTAACAATTCAAATGTAATCAAAATACAACAATGTACAAATAATGTGATCAATAGGAATAAAGTACAAGTATATACATGGAGGGATTTTCACCAACACACAAAACATTCAAAATGGATCTTACAACCCATAAAGTGTAGCTCAATACCGTTTAACAGGAGAGGTAGACAACATGCAGGCTTAACCTGAGTAGTACAGTTCAATCACAGAGAACAAACCTCCATCAGAAAAATCTATTTCTATAATAGTCAATCCATTTAGATCATTCATTCAATTTTATAATCATCTAAAATCTTTTAGTACATGAATAAATCACTGATTCATTACTAGTCGACAGATTCATATTAGTCGTCATTTATTCAACCCTCTTTTCTTTTCTTTTTTTTGTTTTTTATCGAAACAGTTGAGTTACCAAATCGAACTATACCGGTAAGTAAGTCTTAACAACAACCACAACAACAACAACACAAAGAAAAGAAGAGAAAAAAAGCAGAAAAATGTGCTAACGGATCAACAATCGAATTCTAATGAATAAACCATAGAAGTAAATTCAACTTGGACAATATGTAGAAAAAAGAAAGAAAGAAAAAAGAGAAGAAATTGAGAAAAAAGAAAGAATTCTGGAGAAATCATTAAAAAAGAAAACAAAAAAGCAAAAACACAAAGATCTTTCAACAGAATTCACAATAAAAAGTTAATACCGGCTATCAGATATAGAATGCCGCTAATTCATATGCTCTTTTGTCTTTCAAGGGATGAAGAAGAATTATTGAATTTGTAAAAGATTTTGCTTTTCTTATTCAAATGTGGTTTATGGGATTTTCATGCTTGAAATTTTATCCAACAATACGAATACTACTAATAGTAATAGTTATACTACTAATATGGATAATAGTAATATACTACTACTACTACTACACTACTACTAATGAGCTATGTTCGAAGCGATTACGAATTCACCTAGTCTGGGAACGGAACAAAGACTCTGTGACCAAACACCAATAAGCAACTATTCTGACGCGTCCCAACTTTGCAAACTAGAGAGAGATGTCCAAATTCAAAATGGAGAAAATATTCCGCAAGCAGCCAGAACCACAAGCAATAACAATAGGCACAAAACAAACGTCTATATACAGCATATAGTTGTCCATGGGAAGCGTTACAAAATATCATACTAAAAAATATAACGAACGAATAGCGTTTAAGTTTCTCTCATGTGGGAAATATGACATGAAGATGAAAATGAGAGCTTTTGGCGCGAAAACAAGCCATTCAAATTTTTAAAATAAAATTACAAAAATAAAATATTTGTCAAGTGAGTTCTGTGGATCTAACAACCCCAGAACAAGAACACAAGTGGCAACGATCTGATATATTTGAGTACAAAATTACAGATCATCTTAGTCAAATCTGAGAACAGTACTTCATTTGCAAAATGTCAATCAATGGTCTCACACTTCATTGTACTTTCATTTCCACACCAATTATTTTCTCTTCTCATTGTCTTTCTTTCGATCTTCTTAGCCTTCTGCTGTTAGGTATTTTACTTTCGATTGATAATACATACTACTTATATTTATCGATATCAGTAGAACATAATGTGAAACGACTATATATTTTCCTATATATAAGAAATTGAAAATATAAATTCTCATCAATTAATTTCCTAACTTGTTTCAAAAGAGTAGACAAGCAGAGAAATTCACTGACATATACAGAGTATCCATTCAAGATTATCGTAACTTTATACTGTGATAGATAGTGCTACCTGTTATTGATATAAAGTGAGTATATCCAGTCAGGATTTATAATAATATGGTTATTATCAATCTAAATTTACCTATTTATAAAATAGGTGACCGTATGATCTGAACGGATCTTCAAATCTGAAGGTGATAATCGTCACATGCAGATATTGGCAATTAACTAACAAACTAGCAAATGTTCCGTTTTGATCTTGAAGTAAATTCCTCATGATATACTGATTCATCAGTATAGGGTTGACGAAATTATTAAGTTTTTGATTGAAATCATCAACTGATTGATGGTAGACCACCATTGAAGACCTGGAGGTACTGGACGGCTGTTTCGTCTTATCCCGCGAGTGGGATAATGAATGCGCACAGCTGAGGAGTCCCACAACGAAACGGTCGTCTGGTATTTTCAGGTTTTCAATGGCGGTCTAACATCAATCAATTCATGATCCCAATCAAATACTGGTATCAGTTAGCAAAGCAGAATCGATTATGAAATATTGGGTACATACCTTCCATTGTAACTTTTAAGGTCTCATTACACACAAGGTATATTCAAGGTGTTCGTTCGAGGTAGTTAAAAAGAAACTCCGAACCTAAGTTCCGTGCTATTTGACACTCAACAACAAATTATACCCGAAATCTTGAGAAATCTGATGTTTACCGACGAATTCGATGCTGTGTCACCCAGCTTCACAGCCAGAGATGGTAACACTGAGCTATCCGGGCCGCGAATGATCTCTTGTAGGGATGTAATGTATTCGCTATTGATTAATTACTGGCTAGTTACTAATGTCATATGTGTCAGATCAGTCTTAATGTTGACCGAATTTTATCGATTAAATTAAAATGTAGCCACTAATCTAGGTAACTCGACAACGTGTGCATCATTTTGATGGATGGAGATAGTCGATATCTCTGATTAAGCTTATGAGTAATCTTGGTCAGAATCCTGTCTTTGATTACAAAATTTGACGTAGTTCAACTGTGGCTAATTGCACGATCTAAAACAAGCGCTTCATTCACCTGAAGGGTTCGAAATAGAGTGAAACACACATACTAGATTTCTTTGCTAACTACAATCCAACGAACGTCAAGACAGTTCCACTGTATGGAGCTGAAACTTGCACAACTACCGCAACCGTAATCAGGAAGGTAAAAGTATTTAAAAATAGCTGTCAACGCAAGATACTCAACGTCCATTGGCCGGATATCATCAGTAACAGCCTTTTGTGTCAGAGAACAAACCAGCTTCCAGCTGAAGAGGAAATTAAGAAAAGACGATGGAAATGGATAGGACATACATCACGCAAATCGTCAAGCCGCAACAGGAGAAAAGCCCTAACTTTGAATCTTGAAGGAAGGCGAAAAACAGGAAGGCCAAAGAACACATTACGTCGGGAAATAAACGCCGATATGAGAAGAATGAATAACAACTGGAAGGAGCTGGAAAGGATTTCCCAGGACGGGGGTTTGATGGAGAATGCTGGTGGACGGCCTATGCTCCTTCACGAGGAGAAACAACCGCAAGTAAGCAAGTAAATAAGTACGTAAGTAAGTTAGCTTTTATGGACTATTAAATTGTATTGAAAAACATTTAACTTTCATTCATGTAGAAAACAATGTCAGTTGAATTAAACTGCAATAATAATTAAGATGAAATTTCAAATTACATGTGAACTATTTTACAATCTAATTTATTAGTTGAGTTCATGAATCAATTACAGCTAGATCACTATGGAAAACCTAGAAACACTGGATGGCAATTTCATCTCAGTATGAGACTCATCATCAATGCACATTAATGATCCCGCATGTAAGATTCGAATTCAGAACGTTCAGTCTCGCGTGTGAACGCTTAATCTCTAGATCATTGGTCCGTTGTCCAACTTTGGTAGTGTTTAATTTTAACCAATCCACAATTGTGCACCACCGTCCACCGTTGTCTTTAATGAGTAACTACCTCACAATCAATCAGGTTGAACTCCACTAGTCACTGCTTCTCACTATAACTTCAGAAAATATCACTTAGAGACAGTCATTAGTGACCGTGACGGAATCGTGGATACACACTGTTGAAAAGTCCCATGATAGGACAAAACGGTTATCCAGTGCTTCCAGGTTTTCAATGGTTATCTAGCTTGGATTGACTCGTAAATTCAACGCTTAAATCATTCTATAATTAAAGTAGGTTAGTAATTAAAGCTACCTGGAAACAATAAAATAATCAATAAAAAGTAGAACCTAATTAATATCAAGATAAAAATCAATAATAACGTAGACCAATAAAGGTATTTCAATCAATTATTTACTTCTTTTACATACATACATACCTTTAATATAAGTAATATATGGTAGGCAAATCACCTGCAAACAAATTGATAGAGCAGATATTTGAAAGATCCATCATCGATACAAGGCCGACTGCGATCAGTAAAGTTATCCAGAGTCGTCACAGAATGTAAGACGCACAGATGAAGCCGCACTCGATTGGTTCTGTTCTAATAAATGGACCCGTCTCCTTGCTGGTCAGGGATTCAAGACATGTATTCACTCTAGAATTAATTAAGTAGATTTATAGAAATTGGTTTAATTAATTAAACAAAACTAATGAACATTCGATGATCAGAGATCAAATTTATATATATATATATATCCTTGTTGACCAGGGTTATTTTACACTATCAAGACTTTCACGTTACAGCCAATACAGTACAGAGCTGGAACTTGGAGAGCTATTACAATCATCATCAAAAGGGTGCAAGTATTTATAAACATTTGTCTATACAAGATACTCAATCGAATAGGTAAAATCCTATGATTATCTGTTGAGTAAACGTTTTTTGCCACCAAACGCTCTGGTACGACCGAGAGTGAGGATAGTCAACTCTCTCTCTCTCTCACTCTCTCCAAATGCCCTCATATGGACACGTGTACAAAGCCACTACCAGGAATGTGCTACTCACTGTCTTCACACGAAAAGAGTGTTATTTACTCAATCGAGAGAACGAAAATTGAATGTTCGGCATTTAACCGAGTTGATGGACTCGAAGTGTCCACCTGGGGGAGTTGGAAAACCCTTCTTCCAAACCAGTGGTGCACATGGACTCCAGGATTGTGAAGGAACGAATGGCGTACGAACCAATTGTTGGTCAGTGGTTACCATGAAACTTCATCTCCTGACGTTGCTCAATTATCTTGTTGATCAGACCTTTAGGTCGAATACTCCAGGTGTCTCTCCCTATGTAAACTACATGGCTCGGCTTGGGTACCCGGGCAATACCACAGCACGCAAACACACGCACGAATCAAGTGACTTGTGCAGCACATATTTATGCTGTACCACCTTGTACTAATATTTGTATGTTGAAATAATAATAATTACTATGGTTTATCAATCAGTAGATATGTCATATATGTTCAATTGAACTCATAGTACAGTTGGTTGTAAGATCTAAAAAGCAACGGAGATCATTGATTCGTACAATTTACTCATTAAAAGATATGGAATTTTCTTTTTCTATGAAATCACCTAAAATGTTATCACAAAGATGAATGTAAAATAACTGAAACACAATTCAAACTATTGTGTAAATTCAATTCACTTGGTTATTGTTGTTTACTTGAGTCTTCCCATTGATGTATAGGACTGTAAATTGATCAGTCTCTTACTGGCATATATGCATCCTGTGAGGATTGCTTCAATATTCCCATTAAGCCATAAGCATTCAAAGCAAAAACGGATGATGGCTAATAGTGGAATTCAGTACGCATGTTTCGTCCTATTTGGAACTCGTCGGTTAGATGTACTTGAATCTCAGAGTTGATATTCGCTCTGAGACTTGAACGTAATACGTCATTGCATTGTCCACATAATGTCCTGAATTCCATTGCTATTCACTATCTATCTTTGTTTAGAATGTATAAATTAATTATCAGTTATATTATCTATACTGATCGATTACTAGGTATTAGCCAGTACAATATTTGTGTACCTTCTTTCTTTTGACAAACATTCTATAATGAATAAAATGTAGAATCATGCTTAAAGTTAAATGTACTGCGTTCATTTATTATTATTATTATATCAGGCAGTTGGATACAAGTGATTGGAAGTTATTACACCTTTGACAAGTATCAAATAGTGTGAAATATTGATCCAATAGTATCTTAACTATTGTCTCCATGTTTATTCACCATGGAAACACATTCCTCAATAGATGTATATATTTATATAGGTAAAATATGTTTAGCTCCATAGAATTATTTCAGAAGATAGTTGTATTGTCATAATAGTAATCTAATAAGTTCTTTCCTTTTTGTTGTATTCGGAAGAAAAAGTGCTAATGTTTGTTGCGGAATCTAACTTTAACAACCACAACAACAACAACGGACATTTTACAATTGCCCAAACGATATCAATAACCTGTTTCACACACACACACATACATACATATACACACTTCAGTCTACAGAAATATAATAATCGTTTAAATATTTCACTGATAAAAGAAAATGTTATCAATGATGTACACATTAATGATGCTAGAAATTGGTTATATAACCTAGAAGCAATATAAGAATAATTCACAATGGACTGATCATTGGATGGTGATCAATGCCATGTATGTCAGATCGTTCTTAGTGCAAATCGAATCCTATTGACCAAATTACAATGTGGACACTAATCTAGTTGACTCGATATAGCGTGCACTATGTTGAGATTAGATGGTTGGAGGTAGTAAATAAGAAAACCCAGGACCCGAGTTTCATGCTATTACGATGAAAAACCACCTACTTCAATATTTAATGTTGAAATAAATTTCAAGCTTATTATTAAATAAATGTAATCGGTATATCACAATACAAAAAAATGGGGGCTTATAGAGATTGTAATATGTTCACTAGTTGAATTTATGAGTTGATCTAAGCTAGGTCATCATTGAAAGCTTACAATCACTAAATATGTATCTATCTCAGACAATGAATAATGGTTACCCAAGATTATGGATTGATTGAAGTTAGAGACTAACTTCCTTCAATGCCAGATTATTGGTTTGAAGGTTAATTCTTCATGCATAAGACTGAAGATATTGAGTTCGGTTCTGTCTTTCTGGATGGTGGATGCGCACTACCGCGGAGTCTCGCACTAGGATGAAACTTCCGTCCAGTTTTTCCGGGTTTTCAGTGTTGATCCACCTGAGATCGACATACATTGGTGTCAGGAAGATGAATAATTAATTTGCTGAACATTAATGTAGATGAAATGCGTTTATCCTATAATCTAAAGATATGGTACGTGTCCCTGAGGAGACAAACAATTGCTATATTCACTTTTGCTTTTTATTCAGTCTCCAAGTTAATACATTCTAACTAGAAATGTGAATAAAGCATAAATAATTATTATCTTATCTTTATTTGAGACTAGTCAACAATAACCTCGAACATGATCAAACCTTTTATGATGTGTACTACTGTTGTCGATTGATATAAGTAGTATGTATCTTCAATATAAAACGAAATACCTAGTGGCAGAAGGTTAAGAAAATCGAAGAAAAGAGAACAAGAACAGAAATTGATTGTTGTAAAAACGAAGGGACAATAAAGCCCGACACGATTGATTGACATTTTGTAAATGAAGTGTTCATTGGATGGTTCTTAGATTTTACTAAGATGTTTTGTAATCTTATATTCAAATACACTTGATTGTTCCCCGCCTATGTTCTCTTTGACTACAATATAACTGCTCCTATAATAAGTGACCTGGTCATAAGAGCTATGATACAAATCATGAATTTGTTCCACTTGATTCAACGAAAATAAATATCAAAAGGATTCATGATTTCTTTCAACTCATGAAGCCACTGACAAGTGAATCGAGCCATATTGGTAGCTGTAGATTACCTCGTTGGGATCCGCTAGGCGATAGCAACCGATGGTTAGAGACCTTGAATTACACGGCTCTGGTGCATCCACTCTTTGTGTTCTTCCAAATCCTAATCTTCTGAATTATTCTCGTCCCTTTCTTTCTCATTCCAAATATATTTCACCAAGTTTTATTCCTTGAATAACATCTTCAAACTCTAGTCTTTCCCATTACTGCTTATATTCTTACTGCCTTCACCACTCTGAGATTTGAATCGATAATTGTATCTCTGTGCTAATATGGTATGGTAACTTGAACTAGTGTACATACATACGAAGTTCTACATTGTTGCTGACAAACTCTTCATTGTCTAACAACACCAGATAAAGCAATCATTCAGACGTGTTTAGAATTAACGTTTTATATCTGTTCCAGCTTTATATTTCAATGATACAGGAAATGGAAAAGGATAGAAACTTTGAATGATTTATAAATGGATTCTTATCTAGAATAAGAATAAAAACAAGAACAAAATAAAAAACTAGACAGTTTTATGAATATAAAATATGATCCATTTGTACAAACATTATCATAATCTATATGAATAACCGTATGGTGATTTTTTTCCCCGGTAACACCAGACAGAAATAGTTACATTTAGATGTTTTAACCAACCACTACCACCATCACCACCACCACCACAGCAACAACAACAACAACAACAAACACACGCATGCACATACATACACTAATTTACATTCAAAATAAAATGTTGGAATGATGAAATCAAGCATAAAACTACGGCTTATGGTTGATTAGTATTTTTAAAAAAACTGTTCTGTAGCTTATGTGTTTTACTTCACTTATCTTAATTTACGTCTTGACCTTTAAGTTGACTATTGAATGAATGTTAAGACAATTCGTTTTATTGTACGGGAGCTGAAACGTTGGAGAACTACTACAACTATTAACATAATAGTACAAATATTTATAAACTATTGTCTAAGCAAGATATCCAATATCCATTGACAAGATACCATCAGTTACAGCCTTTTGTGGGGGAGGAAAGAACAACTTCTAACTAAATAGAAAATTAGGAAAAGACCATGAAAATGGATAGGACATACATTGAAGAAATCATCAATCTGCATCATGAGGCAAGCGGAAAAGAGGAAGGCCAAAAAGAACACATTACGTCGGGAAATAGAATCAGATATGAAAAGAATGCATAAAAACTGGAAAGGATTGCCCAGGATAGGGTTGGAAGAAGAGTGCTAGTGGTCAACCTATGCTCGTTCACGAGGAGTAACAGGCGTAAGTAAGTAATTAAGTAAGAGATATACAACTATTTCCTATAATGGAATGATCACAGTGTAAATTGATTAGGCCGAAGACACAGAGTGAGTTGGAGAGTGGTTGGTGTATGCTCCATTATGTGTAGCAGGCGTAAGTAAGAAAATATCAACCACTATCCTTTGAAAATAATCAGATTAAATAATCAATATGAAATGTTCAATATTATCCAGAAGCAGCATATAAAACTGAAATAACTGAGTCAACTGGGAATTAGCCAGATAATAAGTTCATGTGATTGGGCAAGAAGTAGCTTTTAGGTATAGGATATACACCATTGCTGGTTTATTTTCTAAAGCATATATATATATGAATAAGTACAAACACATGTCGACTCAGTTAGTTAAGCTCGTGTATCGGTATCAGTATCAACTCTTAGGCATTGTATATCAAAACGGTCAGATTATAATTTGTGAACGAATCAATCAGATCTCAGATGATAGGTTTCGGATTTTAACGTGAAATTCATCCATTCACTTGACTAACTACTATTTCAGCATGATAACTGATGGCACTTCGTGATGAAAAACCCTAAATCTAGTCCATAACCCTTAACTATCAATTGTAAATCATAATTCTAATTCCTCATACTTGGTTTATAACATTTATTTAGTCTTAGTTACTAAGTAGACATTCTGAAGGTCAATTTGGTTTCGCTCAAATGTCATCCATAAATTATAGTGTCATCAAACTGGAAACAAACATCAGTAAAACCTTAATCGAAAGATTTGAATATCATAACAGAAAATTTATTGATTATTTCAACAGTTAAGATCATGAGACAATTGAAGCTAGACCACCATGGAAAACCTGGACTCATGATTTCAACTGTTGAAATTACTACAATCTCCACAAATACCCTTCTGATACTAGTTATTGATTATTCTTATTTCTTATAGAAAGAAAAATCATATTTCCCAATTATTGATTTTATTTGCAAAAAAAAATAATTTATGATTTTCTTACTGTGATCATCAATGAATATCTTACTATCATTGAAGTGAAATGATCGATTTATGCCCATTATTTCAATGCCCCGATCAAAATATGACGCAATGATATTGCCAATTAGAGAACAATGAGTTATCAACTGGAGTAATGATACATAAACCCATACGAGAAGTCTAGAGTATTTACCTATCCTTCTTTTTGCCTAGACCAGCTAGTGAAGTCTAGAACACTAATCTCAGCTTCTAAGATATGAATCATTATATTTCAAGCATACTGGGTTTACACACCAACCGGACAGACCACATCGTACCATAAAATAGGAAACAACATTTGTACAAGATCTGGTCAAATGTGGCTGTGAATGTAGAAGACTGTAATTAATAGACAGGGAATAAATCATCTCTAGATCAAAATAAAGCTTACAATAAGAGGAACAAGGATATGCATAGTATAGTTACATAACAATTATACAATAAAAGAATATATATATATCCTATTAGTCCAGAAATAGTTTCCAAAGGTTATCATTCATTATTCTCGTATGGATATATAAAAAAATTAGACAAATATTCTCCTAACCACTATACCAAAGTTATAAATGTAAGTTTATTATTGAAGCAGTTCAAAATGAGTACCGGTTATTGTAGTAAGAAGTGGTAACTGATGAAGTTTAAATGACTAATTATACTAGAGGATAGTCAAATTACATTATGAAATGATTGAAAATATAATTTAATACGTTTTGAAATCAACTCAGTAGTTCAATGATTGAACCGTTAAAATCTGAAGATTCTAACTTTGATCAGTAGAGAGATAGTTAGTCTTGTTTCCGGGTGAAACGACTCTTAGATACTCTTTTTTTTCTTGATTATATCCTATATGTGATGAAAACTAATACGAACATCATAAGTTCACTGATGTATAGAGTTATGTCCACAGAGTTTTGATGAACTCTAAAATAGGACTTACTACTTGACCAAGTGCTTTACGTTATACCAAGATTTGGATGGTGGTCGGAGGTAGTCAACAGGAAACGCTGGACCCAGGTTTCGTGCTACTTGGCACTCGTCAGCATGGTGTGTCCGTAATCTTGAGGGAACTGATGCTCCCTGATGGATTCGATCTCGTGTCACACAGCTTCACAGGCAGAGACGTTACCACTGAGCTATCCGGGCCGCGATCAACCTCCTGTAGGACTGAGATGTAATCGCAATTGGTTGATCACTGAGTGGTGACCAATATCATGCGTGTCAAATCCTTATTAGTGCAGATCGAATGCTATCGACCATGATGCACTGTAGCCACCAGTCTAGGTGACTCGACACTGCGTGCACTATTGTGAGATAATAAGGACTTGACACACAGAACATTGGTCACCACCCAGTGAACAATCAATTGTTACAACCAAGATTTACTAAGGATAATTATATCAAGTTTTATTCATTTGTTACGTACAAATCAAAATAAAGAACAATTAATCGTATTAAATATACCTTATTCTATGATAAATTATAATTTTAACCTTGAAATACATGTACTCAATAGTGCTGGGCTTTAGAAAGAATATTCAATGTATTATTGAGACTCATGATCAGTGAAATTCAATTATATTAGGTATATAGCTATTATCTTTTAAGTTCTAGGGTTATATATTTTGCCATCAAAAATAGATGGTGATTAGCGGTGGAATCCAGGACTCGCGTTTCGTTCTACTTCGGATTCGTCATTAGCTGTGAGATGCAGGTACATCCAATTGATGTGTCACAAGTAGAACAAAACACGCCTGCTGAATTCCACAGTTAGTCACTATCCATCCAAGTTTAAAATGCTTGTGAATTAAAGGAGTATAAAGGCAGTCCACTCAGTATGCACATATGCCAATAATAGACTCATCAATTGCAGTCCTAAACAACACTGGAAATATACAAGTAAGCAATACTATGTTGTATGTTTTATTGTGAATATCACATTTCAATGGTTATGATCATGGGTCAATTGAAGCTAGACCACCATGGAAAACCTGGAAGCACTGAACGGCTGTTTCGTCCTGTTGTCCACGACCTTTGGACGAATCTTAAGTGACCTTGGTAAATATTAGTCAATTAGAAAACAGTTAATATAGAGGTTAGAAAGAAGTTCCGAGGTTCTTAAATCATAATGCATACAATAGAGGAAGTTATCCATATGACTCCATAATAGCCGCAAACACTTTCAGCCTCGACCACATAGTTTCAATATTTTTTGTGTGTGCTCCGTATGTTGGATCCATAAAATGCCTCTTTTAGACGAAGACACGATGCACAAAATCATCTCTATGTAGGCATCGGTACGCCGGCTGTACATGTTCCCGTATAATTGGTATTATTGTTTTAGCCTGTGGGTTTCTAACACATTGGAATTGTTCCTTTGGAATTGACATATAGTATATTGCAACGAACTTTGAAGCATATTTATGGGAGTGCAACTTACTCAGTCTTCTTTATAACTAAGTTTTCTGTTGAATTTTCGCTGTTTGGCTAATTTTTCGCATATTTCATCGGCTATTCAGACTCCCTCAGATGACTCGTGTAGACTTGTCATTTTCACTGCTTTTATACATATACAATACTCATTCCACTGAACTGTCGTAGTTTTGCTAACATCTGTAAACGTTGCAGCCAGTGTGAATGGTGTGGTGAGACTATAATTTATGGATGATATTTGAGCGACACCAAACTAAGCTTGAGAGTGTTCACCTAATAACTGTAATCAAATGAGGGTTATAAACCTGTGTGGGGAATTAGAATTATGATTTACAATTGATGGTTAGGAGTTAGGAATTAGATTTCGGGTCTTCATCACTAACTGATATTAGCTATAAAGCCAAAACTCTATTTAGCCAAATGAATGAGTGAATTTCACGCCAAAATCCGAGACCTGTTACTTTATAACTGATTGGTTCGTCCATAAATTATAGTCTCACCAATGATGTTTTTATTATCCAGTTCGCAACAATTTTCATCATTTGCCTTAATCTCAATCTAGATCAAACGAAAAAAATTGCTGTTTTAGAAGTCTTCTTCCTGCAATATAAGTAACAGCGAAATACAATTGTAGTGAACAGAACATCCGTGGCAAAATCGAATGTATTTAACACAAAATTACAGGACTTGTTAATAAAATCTAACAATCATCAAGTAAATGCTTAATTTGCAAAATGCCTACCAGTTGTCTCAAAATGATTCAGGCTTCATTGTTCTTGCATTTTCAGACAAATCACATCCTGTTTCTCTTATTTACTGTTCGATCCTCTGGGCTCTCTGCTTCCAGACATTCTGATCACAATTAACATCATCTACTACTTATGTTAATATAAGTAACACGCCACACAACTTCATTACGGTTGTCTACACAAGGTCCGGCAGTCATCTGATTACCCCAATCACAAATGAAAATAACTTCTTAGCAATCCCATTTGTTGTAGCCGCTCAATTATAATATCTTCTTTAAAATCCTCTGTGAACTAATCGTACTAATATTGGCGCCTTCAACTTGAAACCTCTCAAACGCTCCTGATTGTCTCGTCCATAGTCTCGCCAATAAATAATAGTAATAATGCCTAATATGGTGAATAAACTAAAGAGTTCGACCCCTGATAAAGTGATGAATATATATATATATATATACTTATAATTAACTAATTTCATTAAAATGAATCATTTATGTGAAACCCATTTGTTTTCGTTTCTCTCTTACTCTCCCCCGCTCTCTCCTTCCCACTCTCTCACTCTCTCACTTCCACTCACCCCTACTCCCTCTCACTCCTACTCCCTCTCTCTCTTTCTATCATAGAACATGTTTATTTACATCTGCAATTGTTACATAACAGATGTAACTAGTTTGTTTGTTTTTATTCATTAGCACAACACATTGGAAATTGATTTATTTTGCGTGTGTGTGTGCACTTTTTTTTTATTTTTATTTTGTAAACATGAAAAATTAAAAAAAATAAAACAATAAACAGATTGATTCAATATGTTGGATGATTTTAACAAACAAGCAAAAAAAAGGAAAAAAAGAGAGAAAAATGTAAAAAAGAAAAAAGAAAAAGAGAAATAATCATAAATTATAATGTAATTTGAAATAATGAAAAAAAATTTGCTATAACCAAGGGATACCGATCGAATAGAGTAAACATATAAATGTATATTATTCATATACAAATAATGTTCCTTTTATTAAATTGTCAATCATAATGAGGATAATGAATTAAAAAAGAAGGATCGAAAGTAAGAGAAAGAGAGAAAGAAAAAAAAAGAAAAGAGAAAAGAAAGAAAAGAAAAGAGAGAGGTTGAATCGTTTTGCTTATATCTTTCCATTGAGCTTTAATACTACAAATAATGAGTTTGTTATTGGCATATGTGCATACTGTGTGTATTGCCTCGATATTGTCTTAATTCACAAGCTTTTATTAAACAATGATGGATAGTGGCTAGAATGAAACGTGCATCTTGGATTCCACTGCTAGAAACTATCCATCTTTGCTTATATATCTAGGCATACGCACAGTATGCACATATGCCAATAATAGATTGATCAATTGCAGTCTTAAACATCAATGGAAAGATAAAAGCAAAACAATACCAAGTGAATTTAAATTCGCTCCATTGCACAAGCAGGTGATTATCAGGACTCAGTAGCTGAGTGGATAACGTGATGGCGTTTGAAGCGTATGTCACTGAGTTCGACTCTCAGATTGAACATCAACTCTGAGGTGAAAGTACATACGGCTGACTAGTCCCAAATAGGACGAAACGCACATCAAACTGGATTCCATTGCTAGCCACTATCCATCTTTGTTTATAGAATCAGTAGACAGTTTATATTGTAATCACATTGAGGTTTTTATCCATTTTATTTATGTAAATTAATTTATAAGAGATTGAACTAATTCAAGTTCCAGGGTGAATATCAAATCTGAGATACAGATATATCCAGTTGATGAATCCCAAATAGGATTTAATGCATGTCGTGAATTCTACTGCTAGTTACTGTGATGTGTGTTACTTATATCCACATAAGTGGTATATAACGGTGTGTATCATTGGTTTGGAATCAGGGTTTTCTAACTCCCTTAGGTGGATCCTCCATATCCATCAACCCGGTAAAACCGCATGATATTCGCCTTTCGTCCGTTCCATTTCGTAAACAAGACCCATGTCACTAGAAGGAAGTGAATAGGACTTCCTGGTAGTAATTGTATATGCGTGGCCATGTGAGAGCATTTTTTCTTTCTGTATTTAATTGAAAAAAAGTTTCATTATTAACAGTAAGATGTTCAATGTGAGACTAGAACCCAGTATCGTTTGTTTCGAACGCCAATAAGTTATCCACTTAGCTACTGAAGATGCATATATACCAATAAGAGATTGACCAATTGCAGTACTAAACATTATGAAATGAATTGATTATTCTTCTTCTGTTTGATTCCATAATCTAATATTTAGATTAAAGAGTCCTTCATTAATTCATTTTTTCAAACAACAACAAACAAACGAAAACTGGCACACTGTTCAACCACCGGAGAATACTCACTATTATTATGTTATTACCATTGATTTTCATGTGTTAATTCAGTCTGTTATATGATATTTACCTAGTTGCTATGACCATTTTGTAATCAGTTAATCAATTTCTATTCTTACGTAACATTAATTCATTCTTTCTCAAAAAAAATAGAGACACTTTTTTTATTTTTCTAAACTAATTGTAATACCGGCGCCATATTTCTTTAACAGACCCCATTAAATCAATCGATTAGAATGAACAGATTTTCTTTTTTTGTTGTTTTTGGTACATTTTAACTATAAACTATAGTTATACTATAGAAGAATGATGAGCTATTTGAACAGATTAATGAAAATAATATTCATCAAAGATATCTAATGAATTAACAACCTGTTATGATTAGTATGAGATACCATTGGATACCAGCTCAATGGTCTCGAGGTCCTGGATTTGAGTTTCGCTGAGCGGGATCTTGGATATGCACTGCTGAAGAGTCCCAAACTATGAAGAAACGGCAGTTCAGAATAACCGAATTGATTGGTCTGTTTGTTGGTTGGAGGTAGTCAACAGGAAAGGCTGGACCTAGTTTTTGTAATACTTGGCACTTGTTAGCAACATGTATCTGTTATCTCAGTCCGACAGGAGATCAGTCGCGGCCCGGATAACTCAGTGGTAAAGTCTCTGACTGTGTAGCTGGGTTACATGGGACAGAGTTCGTCAGGTATCATCAGTTCCCTCAAGAATACAGGTACAGCTTATTGGTAATATATTTCGTTGCTGACTAATTAGGTTTGATCACCATTTTACGTCATTTGTTATACTCACAAAATATGTTATTTTCAACAGAATTTTTCATACATCATTTCAGATAAAGATACTGAGTAGCACAAGTAAACTGAAACAACCTGTACATTTATGGATTAAATCAGATATCAATCATCAAATTATTGAAAAAGCTATGCATTCTGATTAGAATAGTAATAGATCCCTACTACTGAATTGATTCACTTCAAGTCTGTGTCTCATTATCATTTCCTGTTGCATAACGCCCATATCGGCTTACAACACAATAATCAACATAAATAATATTCAGTGTTAGAATACATGTCACCATACCTCATTACTCCACTATCATCTGTGTTCATGTGATGATGATTCATTTGAAGGATCTATGTGGGATTACACGTTTATTTGTGTGTAGGTGTGTGTGTGCCAGAGTGGTAGGGTAAACTAATGTGGGATGACGTTATTTATCGTTTCTACAAATAACACCATCCATCCTACACATCAACATTCAACACAAATTTGTGTGATGGAAAATTCCCACAAACCACCCTTCTATCTTGGTGCACTTAGTGCAAACTTAATTCATCACAATCATGCGTACTTCTGTCTCCGATATTAATTACCTCCTTCTTTCCTATATCACTAACAGAATTACTATGACCATTTGTAACTGTTAATGACTTTGTTGTAACGTCATCCATGTCAACATCACGTTACATTTGAACAAAGATACTTCAATTTGTCCAAAGAAATACAAGTTACATAATGTTTGTTTACATTTTATTAAGTAACTATAAGGTCATATTTGTGTTTTCAACTAACAACCTAATGTAAGTAATTTATAAGATGACCATCAGTAATAGATTAGTCTATAATTAATGTTGATTATTGATATTAAGTGTTGTGACTATAAACAGTTAATGATTAGAGACTGGTTTTGTAAAGTAGAATGTGAGTACTCGAATTTTCTTCTGATTTACATTGCATTACTTGCTTACCTACTTACTTACTTACTTCCTTACTTACACACTTACTTACTTACTTACTTACAAAACACGCGTCTGTTGGATTTCACCACTAGCCACTATCCATCTTTGCTTAAAGTTAATTACTATTATAACTTTTCGTAAAATATACAGACAAACACTTCATCTCCGTTATCCATCATGTGACTCTAAATCATAATTGTCAAGAGTTTTTCACCCATCGAGATACATATTTTAAAGAGACATTTGTTAGAGAGCCTAGTTCAAACACTTTACTCAATCTCAATGGTTGAGGTCAGGAGTCATTTGAAGCTAGACCACCATGAAAAACCTGGAAGCACACGACGGCCATCTGGTCCTATTGTGGGAATCCTTCGTGACAGTGTGCATCCACGATCCCACCTCGCAACATTCGAACACAGGACCTATCGGTCTCGCGCCAAGCGCTTAACCAACTAGACCACTGAGCCGGCATCCAATGGTAATAATGTCTAACTTCAACCAATCCACGAAGTTGTGCCACCCTATATCATTGTCTTCAGTGAGCTGATATCTGACAACAGACCTGGTTGAGCTCCACTGGTAACGGCTTCTCATTATAACTCCATACGAGGACGAAACCACCGTCCTGTGCTTTCAGATTTTCCATGGTGGTCTAGCTTCAATTGACTCATGATTTCAATCTGTGAAATATACTTCTATTAACAGTAGAATGGTGATAGGAAGATTATGTACTTTTAAAATTAATAGAAGATAAGTGAAATGTTTGTAGGTATTTGTTTATACTAATAATATTCAATCAATCAATAGTATAGTTCATTATAACCATTATATAAACATAAATATGTAGTAGACATAATCATCTATTCATTCCTTTTAGTACATTTAACCTTAATTGATTGTTTATTTATTTACTTAATATGAAGTACGATATAATGTTGTTTACATCTAAATAGATTTCTACAGTTGAAATGGATCAATTGAAAATTGAATGATTTGATTATGTAATGTGTTCAATGAAATAAACAAATTATGTATATGATTAAAGAGTGTATAAACTTAGATCAAATAAGAGAACACCAATCCAGTCACACTTGATAGCGAAACTCTGGAAGATGTAGAATCCTTCACATACCTGGGAAGCATAATCGATGAACAAGGAAGATCAGATGTAGACGTAAAGGTGAGGATTGGCAAAGCAATAACCACATTCCTACAACTGAAGAACATATACAACTCAAAACAACTCTCAACTAATATCTTTAAAAAGAACGTCAAGATAGTTCTACTGTACGGAGCTGAAACTTGCATAACTACTACAACCATCATCAAGAACGTACAAGTATTTATAAATAGTTGTCAAAGCAAGATACTTAACTTCCATCGGTCGCATACCATCAACAACAGCCTCCTGTGGGAGAGGACAAACCAGCTTTCAGTTGAAGAGGATATTAGGAAAACAAGATGGGAATTGATAGAACATAAATTATGCAAATCATCAAACTATATCACGAGACAAGCCCTAACTTGAACTCATGAAAGGAAACGGAAAAGTGGAAGGCCAAAGAACACATTACGTTGAGAAATAAAATGAGATATGAAAAGGATGAATAACAACTGCAAAGAGCAAGGTTTGATGGAGAATGCTGGTGAGCGGCCAATACTCGTTCACGAGAAGTAACAGGCGCAAGTAAGCAAGTAGATCAAGTGAAATCGACTACACACAATACGGAAGTAACACACACACTTATTTAGATCTGTTAATACTACTCGAGTAGGAGCATAGCTTGCTCACCAGCATTCTTCATCCAACTCCGTCCTCGGCTATTGTCTCCAGTTCTTTGCGCTTGTTGTTGATCCTTTTTAAGTCTGCTTCCAATTCCCAACGCAGTGTGTTCTTTCGTCTGCGCTTTTTCCGTTTCCCTTCACGATTTCAAGTTATGTGCTTGCTTCATGGTGCAGTTTATTGATTTCTTCAATGTGTGTCTTATCCACTTTCAACGTTTTTTCCCAATTTCCTCTTCAATTAGAAGCTGGTTTGTCCTCTCACACAGTAGGCTATTACTGATGGTATCCGAACCACGAACTTTCAGTTTCTTACGTAGATAATTGTTTAGAAATACTTGTACATTTTTGATGATGGTTGTAGTAGTTCTCTACATTTCAGCACTATATATTAGGACTGTCTTACTGTTTGTATTGAAGATTCTAATTTTGATATGGGTGGACAGTTGTTTTGGGAATGCGGTCCTTACTTCGCCAATCCTCGTCTTTACGTCTGCGACAAGAGTAGACAATTTTCACAGTGAAAATGAAATTACCAAGCCATTTCTATAATGCAAATATATGATCCTTATTGCAATCTTTCTTTTATACATTATCACCTCTGAATTAACTACTTTTATGAATCCGGTGTTCATCTCGTTGTGTTAATGAGTTGTGCTAACTTGAACCGATGCATATATGTGCCTTGTCCTACGTTGTAACTGACTGACTGACTGGCAAATCACACTATAGTCTAACATGATCCCTTAAAATAGTAATAATCTATCTTATCTTGTATAGTATACCATTATCAATAGTTCATAATGGATGTTCTTTCTTAAAAATCGATTGTTATGACTATTCCATGTAAGAAATAATCACTAAATATAAACAATGGAATGATAAAGAAAATCTGGTCATAACAAATACGCCAATCATCTCTATTCATTAATATATAGATGTATCTTCTTTCCTAATTGATAATTGAATATTGAATTTGATTCATGTCACCAACAGTAGTTCTATTTATCATTAATAGTCAATTAAAAGATTTACAAAATGTAGTATGCAAATAGCAATATGAAGTCAAATGATTGACTTATGAATTCTATGATCATAGTCCATGTAACGTGAAAAGTAAATGATTTTAATAAAGTAAGATGAACATTTACAAATTACAATGTTATATTACAAGTAAAGATGGATAATGGCTAGTAGTAGAATTTAGCAGGATGCGTGCTTCGTCCTATGTAGGACTCGTCAGTTGCATTTATCTGCATTTCAGAGTTGAGATTCGAATCATTTATAGCCCGCCTTAAACACTATCGCGTTGTTCGCTCAGCTACTGAGTCTTGATAGCCACTTACGTGTGCAATGGGATGAAGTTTTAAGTTTACCTGATGTTGTTTACTTGTATCTTCAGACTATTATTTAGGAATGCAATCGATCAGTCTCTTGTTTGTATCTTTCCTTATCAAGCTTGTAAATTACGGCAATGTCGATACTTTCCGCAGAAAGATGCACATATACCAACAGGAAACTAATCAATTGCAGTCTTAAATAACAATAAAGACACCCAATAATAAATAACAAGTGAACTTATGTTTTATTCGATCAATCCCATGCAGTACAAGAACATGACAAGATTATGTAAATTATTTTACGGTTATCCTAGTATGAAAGATTCTAGAATTAGAAATGTATTATAGTACTTTATGCATTCTCCTAATATAAAATACAATCCGTGAATAATATAATGAAGTAGAGGTTAGATAAGAATTAACAATGAACCGATCATTATGTTGACAACCATCGTACTGAACGAGAACACAAGTGGAAACAAACAAATATATTTGAATACAACATTACGGAATCTCTGAGTAAAATCAAAGACTCACCCACTTACTTATTTACTTACGCTTGTTACTCCTCGTGAAGGAGCATAGACCGCTCATTAACACTTGCTATCCAACCCTGACCTAGACAATCAGAAAACTATACAGTAAATAGTTCATTTACAAAATGTCAATCAATCGTCTGAAACTTCAGTGTTCTTTCATTCCTACACCAATCACTCTCCATTCTCGTTCCCTTTTCTTCGATCTTCTTAACCTTTTGCCTCTAAGTGTTTCACTGTCGACTGGTGATACATACTACTTATATCTGTCGATATCAGTAGCATAAACCGCCGTATCAATAACAATTGCAAACTGTATTACCTCACCTTAATACCATCATTATTACTTTTATTAGTTTGATACAATTTATATACTAATCTTTGTTGTTCTTTTCTTTTCTAATGCAACAATCATATTGACCTTGTATAAAGGTTATGACATAGTTAAAACGTTGAAGGATTATAAACAAGAATGCTTAGTCATGAAATGCCTTATCACTATTCCCTGTAGTATGTGTGAACACAAAACAAAGAAAAAGATTCTGTTACTTTCAAAAATTACAAAACGCGAGTACACTTAAATAAAAGTACATTTTCATCTCTAGTCTTAATTAATTATCAATAATCATAAGTATTTGATGTAGATATTAGAATGAATTCAATGTTAAGGACATGAATTGATTATTGAATAGGGACTGATGTCATGTTTATCTAGTCCTTAATATTAATTATTCACCTTTCTATGGTCAATAATCAGATATTATCAGAAGGGGATTATTTGTAGATATGATAGTAATTTTAATAGTTAAAGATATGAGTCAGTTCAAGTTAGACCACCATAGAAAACCTGGAAGCACTGGACGACCGTTTCGTCCTAGTATGGGACTCCTTAGCAGTGCACATCCATGATCCCTCACCCCGCGAGATTCGAACCCAGGACCTATCAGTCTCGCACCGGGCGCTTAACCGACTAGACCACTGAGACAGCACCCAACGGTGTTTATGTTTAACTTCAATCAATCGATGAAGTTGCGCCACTATACACCATTGTCTTCAGTGGGTTGGTTAAACGTCTAGGGCGAGACAGATAGGTCCTGGGTTCGAATCTGCAGGGAAAGAACAAGGTGTTATAAATTTTAAGCTCTCGCTAGTTGTCATTCGGGAATGAGTCTAAAGAGGAGGGGAGGATTATACTTTCTGTTGGACTAAAGGCTACGTTACTTAGTGTCACTTACTTACTTAATTACGCCTGTTACCCCCAATGGAGCATAGGCCGCACACCAGCATTCTCCAACCCACTCTGTCCTGGGCCTTCTTTTCTAATTCCATCCAATTCTCGTTCATTTTTCTCCTGTCTATCTCCATTTCTCGGCGTATTGTGTTCTTTGGTCTTCCTCTTTTCCTTTAGTCTTGAGGATTCCATGTGAGAGCTTGCCTTGTGATACAGTTGGGTGCTTTCTTCAATGTGTGTCCTCTCTACTTCCAGCGCTTCCTCCTGATTTCTTCCTCCGCTGGGATGTGGTTTGTTCTCTCCCACAGTAGGTTGTTGCTAATAGTGTCCGGCCAACTTGGTGTCACAGCTGGACATATTATCAGCAAACTATATGAAACTCTACTTAAAATGAGCACTTAGTGAGTTTTAACCGATGTTATGTTTATCCAGTTCTTAATGCTGAACTTATCAATATTCTCGAATGATCTTGAGATGGTGGAGAAAATTCATAGCTCATGTGTGCGCACCCACGATCACACTCCACAAGATTCGAACTCAGGACCCATCAGTCTCGCTCGCGAACGCTAAGCCATGAGAACACTGAGCTGATCGGCATCCAGTAGTGTTAATGTCTAACTTCAACCAATCTACGAAATTAAGCGACATATCCACCATTGTCTTCAGTGTGTTACTAACTCACAACAGACCTCGTTGCACTCCACTGGTCACTGCTTCTCATTAAAACTGATGAGTTCTATAATGAGATCAAACGGCGGTTTAGTGCTTCCAGGTTTTTCATGGTGGTTTCACTTCAATTGACTCATGATTTCAACTATTAAAATTACTATAATATCTACAATCAAACCCCTTCTGATAAAATAAATGTTAACTTTCGTTGTTTGTTTGTTTGTTTGTTTTTATTGCTGCATTTCATTTAACCATTTTAAAAAAAGTATAAGAATAATCTACGGTCAATAGTTTTATCAGTAGATCACTTCATCAGTTACATAAATTTCCTATAAAATTTAGGTTAACATGTAAATGATAAAGTAACACACTGCATGGTAACAAATGAATTCATTTCCATGTTTACATATATATAAAGAGAGTGAGAGAGTTCGAATTCACTCAACTAACCAGATAAATAAAAGGCAAACAAGAAGATTATGTAATATCTAACGCATAATCAATACGCATAATGAAGTTCAACAAGGTGTTATGAAGACAGTTAGCCTCGAACTATTTACCAATGAGATAAAAAAATAGGGTCATTCCATTTACTCAATACTTTGAAGTGAAGATGAGAGTTTATTGACAAGATGAATTATTCTTTGTAACATTTAGTCTATAGATCATTTCCACAAGAACTTAAATGAAATTATTCTTTTCCTATGGATTGATCACTGGATGGTGATCAATGTCATGTATATCAGGTCGTTCTTATTACACATCGAATACTGTCGATCAAGTTGCAATGTAGTCACTAGTCTAGGTGACTCGACATTGTGTGCACTATGTTGACATAAGATGTTGATTGGAGGTGGTCCACAGATAACCTTGGACTCGTGTTTCATGCTGCTTGGCACTCGTCAGTAAGGTGTAACTGTAATCTTGAGGGAACTGATGCTCCCTATCAGATTCAATCCCATGTCAACCAGCTTCACAGTCAGAGATGTTATCACTGAGCTATCCATGTCGCGACTGACCGCCTGTAGGAATGAGATGTATTTACAATTGATTGCTCATTGGGTGATAATCAATATCATGTATGTCAAATCCTTCTTAATGCAGATCGAATCATATTGATAACGTTATTCTGCATAATCGAAATCAGAAAAAAAGTCGAGTATTTATATTCTACTTTATAAAACCTGTCTTTAATCATTAACTATTTATAGTCACAACACTCGATATCAATAATCAACATTAATTATAGACTAATATATTACTGATGGTCATCTTATAAATTACTTACATTAGGTTGTTAGTTGAAAACACAAATATGACCTTATAGTTACTTAATAAAATGTAAACAAACATTATGTAACTTGTATTTCTTTGGACAAATTGAAGTATCTTTGTTCAAATGTAACGTGATGTTGACATGGATGACGTTACAACAAAGTCATTAACAGATACAAATGGTCATAGTAATTCTGTTAGTGATATAGGAAAGAAGGAGGTAATTAATATCGGAAACAGAAGTACGCATGATTGTGATGAATTAAGTTTGCACTAAGTGCACCAAGATAGAAGGGTGGTTTGTGGGAATTTTCCATCACACAAATTTGTGTTGAATGTTGATGTGTAGGATGGATGGTGTTATTTGTAGAAACGATAAATAACGTCATCCCACATTAGTTTACCCTACCACTCTGGCACACACACACCTACACACAAATAAACGTGTAATCCCACATAGATCCTTCAAATGAATCATCATCACATGAACACAGATGATAGTGGAGTAATGAGGTATGGTGACATGTATTCTAACACTGAATATTATTTATGCTGATTATTGTGTTGTAAGCCGATATGGGCGTTATGCAACAGGAAATCATAATGAGACACAGAATTGAAGTGAATCAATTCAGTAGTAGGTATCTATTACTATTCTAATCAACATATAAAATTTATTCCAAAACTCTCCAAAATTAAGTGACTGATATCAGAGTCCCGAAATGATTACACCAAATCTATAACTTCTTTTAGTGTATATAGTCTAAGCGACATACTTATTTGAAGATATATGGGAAGAAGTAAACTGTAGTATTAAAGACCATTCATCTGGAATATCACAAATATCAAATAACAGTTAAAGTCTTTAACTAAGCTCTGGACGAATAGATACTACCAGTTAACTGTAAAGAAGACAGTTCAATTGATACTTGAATAAATATGGAGAATATTAGGATAAGATAATCAATCGTAAGTGAATTGAATTATAAACATTATAATGTTTCAGGAATAATCAATGCTGAACTAACGATGACGATAAACTATACTCACAGTTACATTTGGAAGTGGACCAAAGTTGTTTCATTCAACTATGTATATCGATTAGCATGTATCAAGCAGAATATTGACATTAGTATAATAAGGAGTAATATATATTAAGTAGTTGAGATTATAAATCAATTGAAGCTAGACAACCATGAAAAACCTGGATCTAACTGCAATTGACTCATGATGTCAACCATTGAAATTACTACACCCCTTCCGATATGTTAAGTAGTTTAAATATCAGATATCTGATTAATACAAGCCAATTGATTACCACTTTAAGATACATCCAAATATGTGATAGATAATTAAACCACCTGAAACTTGGGTTATAAGCAGTACAGTTAACAACTTTACTTCCCCATGTTAGTAGGACTTGTTTTATTCTATCTCTAATCAATCGTCAATTCTCTATGGAACCATTTTTTATTATGAAGGAACTAAAAGTCTTGAGATATGACGTATCATATTGAAATGTTCCGAAAAACAAATGTTGAAACTACTATTTTATGTTTGATAGTTTCTGTCAGATCTATAGATGATCTAAATGTAAGAATTACGATTATATATATGAACTTAATGAAATGAATTTCAACAATCTATTTGATGAACCTGTTAGTCATATTTTATACGACTATCGTTGATGTTTTCAATATTATGGAGCGGACAGTATTGGGTTCTAGCCCCAGAGTGAACATCAACTCTGGGATGCAGTTACATCCAACTGACGAGTCCCAAATAGGTTTAAATGTGTGTTGTCCTCAAATGCCTTGGTACAGCCGAGAGTAAGAAGATTCAGCTCTCCCTCTTCAAATACGCTCACATGACCACACGTATACAGCCACGGTTGTGGAAATAAGAGAGTTATTAGGAGGTGTAGGAAGGATTTGAATGGTTTGATGTGCATTTAGGGATAACATTTTCTTCATCCAAATTTCCAGAGTTTGAAATTCTACCGAGAGATTCACTTGTTGACTTAGAATATGCAGATGACATAGTCCTATTCGGTGAAGACGCTGACAAAATGCAGAGTCTTCTGACCACTCTAAGCAACAATCCATGCATGTTCGGGATGCGATTCTCTCCCTCGAAATGCAAAATGTTGCTTCAGGATCGGGTTACATCGACACCCGAACTAGTGATAGGGAGTGAAGTAGTTGGCGTGTCGACCGCTTCACTTATCTTGGAAGTCTCATCAGCCCTTGTGTTCTGGTTTGTGACGAAATCTCAGCACGGATACAAAAGGCTCGACTAGCTTTCGCCAACTTGCGTCATTTATGGCGTAGACGAGATATCCGTCTATCAACCAAAGGACGTGTTTACTGTGCAGCAGTTCGTTTCGTCCTACATTATGGCAGTGTAACATGGCCGGTAAGAGTAGAGGATATACGTAGGTTACTAGTATTCGATCATAGGTGTCTTCGAAATATTGCTCGTATATCCTGGGACCACCGAGTAAGTAACGCAGTTCTTAAGAAACGGTTACTAAGTAAGGATGGCAAATCAATTTATAAAGTAGTGAAACTTCATGAGTTGAGATGGCTGGGACACGTGTTACGTATGCCCAATCACAGTCTTCCTCGACGTGCGATGTTTTGTGGTGTAAGAGTAGGTTGAAAAAAGGTAGGAGCGGCCAGACCCAAACATGGCACAAATTCATGAAGTCATTTATAAGTGGACTGAGCTATATTGGTAGGTGTAGACTACCTGATCGGGGACCACAAGATGATAGAATCCGATGGTTGAAGACCCTTAATGGCATGGCTCGAAATCGTTTGCAACGATGCAGGTGCATCCACTCTTTGTGTTCTCCCGAATTCTAATCTTTTGAATTCTTCACATCCCTTATCTTTTCTCTTTCCAAATTTATTTCACTAGGTTATACTCCTTGAATAACACCTTCAAACCCTAATCTTTTCGATTACTGCTTATACTCTTACTACCCCTACCACTAAGGGATTTGAATCAACAGTTGTATATATGTGCTAATGTGGTAGGCAACTCGAAGTAATGTACGCACGTACGAAGTTCTAAGTTGTGACTGACTGAATGATACTGCCACTGTCATGAAAGCTTTACTCACTGTCTTCTCACGACCGGGGTGTTTTTCATGGAAATCAGAGAACGAAGAACGAATGTCCGGCGCTTTAACCGAGTTCGTGGATAAAAGGGATCCACCTAAGGGGAGTATTAAAACCCTCATTCCAAACCAATCGCGGATATTGGCTCCAGGATCCTGAAGGAACCAATGGTATATGAACCAATTATTAGTCACTGTTTACCATAGGACTGCATCTCCTGACGTTGCACCACTGGTTTTTGAATTCGACCATTAGGTTAAAAGATCAGGGTATGACTTCCTGAGAAAACCACCTGCTCCTGCTTGGTCACCGGGAAGCATCAAAGCCCACACACACCAAGTGACTTGTGTGGTGCATATGTATTCGGTGCCCCCTTGTACCAATATTGATGTGTTCAAATAATAAGTAATAATATCTTATAAGATGGCCTTAACTATTGTTAATGCATAAAATTTTCGTTTCGATAATGTCGTAAAAGTATCATACATTACTTCTAAGTTTTTCTCTACTATATATACAATCAATGTGCAGTATGCTGCCTTCAGACAAAGACTATATGTAAAATAAAGATGATATTTCCGTAAAGACAGATTATTACGGTATCGAATTCCAACTTTATGACATAATGTGTATGAATTTTATAATTAACATCACCACTTGTTCTCAGTAAAATAACCATTAAATACCAAGAAAGTGTTTGAAATTAATTTCATCTTATTAACGGACTTGACAACGCCAATCCACAACCCTATCTGGGATCGGACTTACGATCTTTGGGCTTCTTAGATCACCGAGCTAACATCTAAATTTTTACTACTATAACTTCAGTTTTGAGGGTATCATATAATTATAGACTGATAACTATTTGAATAGAACTTTGCTACAATTAGTCACTGGCCAAACAAATCAATTTATTCACAATGAAATCCATAATCCTAGAATTCCCACAAGAGCTCGATACATAACACTGAAAGTATTCCCACAAACTTTTAAACCTGATCGATATAATTCGATTAACACCATGGGTTAGACAATATGAAATCGATTACCACAAATGTGTACAGAATTCAAAATATTAACAAATGGAAGTGTATATTTAAAGTTTTTAAAGGTAGTTATTATTGTGAAGCTGAAGGTCTCATATGAGACTGGAGGTTCGCAATTGGTATTGTGGATGGTTCGGCATTACTTTGGTAAGTTTTGCTGACTGTTCATGCACAAAATTGGTTTGTTGCCTAACAGGTTTCATTTATACTGGTGGTCACTTTTCAGTGTTCTCAAGGGCTATTGTTATTGGGACATTGTAAGGCATGTTGCCATTGCTAACATTTATGAGTTTGACTGTCGTGCAAGCAGAATAGGTCAACTTTGGTCTATTCATGCTGTGCATAATTGATTCACGCAATCATTGATCGGAATAAATATACATGTAACGTGAATGTATGTATGGATGGTGCGAATGGTCCACCAGGGTGCATGGTACCTGTCTGGTTGTGGCACAGGATTGAGCTGTACTATTCAGATTGTAGCGCTAAAGCTTATGTGGTGTCTGGTTCTCATGTGAAGTGGGATTGAACTGTACTGCTCGGATTATAAAGTCTAAACCTGGGTAACATCTGGTTCTCTTGAAAGTGAGATTGAGCTGTACTGCTCTGGTTAAGCCTGGGCAGTGTCTGCCTCTCCTATTGAACGGAATTGAACTTGAATGTTTCGTGTTGTCACATGAAAGTCTGGATGGTGTCCAGTTCTCTTGAAAGCCAATCTATAATTACCCTGGCCTACAAAGGTATATTATATAACTGTGAAATAATTACAATTTTACCTAAGAATTGAAATGATGCAACATTCACATCTCTACATTATAATCAATAATTCATATTATTATTTTAGTAAATCAGACTGTTTAAAGTAAAATGGTAATTTGTTGAGATTTTGTCACTTTCACTCTCTACTCCCCCCCTCCTCTATTTAATACTTTTTCTTTTAGTTTGTTCTATATTGTTAAGTAACATGTAAATTGATAAGAAACTAAGTGAGATTATAACAACAACAAAAAAACTTTTTAAAACATACATCACGTTTTTCTGATGCTGCTGCTGAAGAAGAATAAGAAGAAGAAGAAACATACAAACAAACGAACGAAATCACTTTAAATAAAATGATATAAATTTTAAAATGAACAAACCATTAACCATTGAATACGCTTCAAACTGTCATTCTAAATTGTTGTTGCCATGGTGACCAGTAATTAACTACTTACAAGGGAGAGAGAGAAAGAGAGAGAGATTCAATCGAATCAATAAAAAGTAATGTACTAACTAGACAGCGGGAGTACAAATTTTCTCATTAGTTATATGTCAATTATTCATCAGTTGACCATTTTTTTTGTTTTTCTTTTCTGTTAAGTAGATGAAATAAGAATAATACAATGTACAATTTACTATAAAAGAAATAGACGCCATTAAGTATTCATTTAAATGTGAACTAATATATTAATTATGCAATAAATGTGACTAGATTAAGTTAATACCATCTCTGTATTGAGTTCGAGTCCCAGTGTAAACATCAACATTGGGATACAGGTATATCTAGTGGATGAATCCCTAATAAGACGAAACCATAATCCATCTTTATTTGTTTAATTTTCATTGATACATTAACCAAGAATTTATATGGTACTACAAAACTTTGAAATTATATTTACACTTTAAGATTTAAGTATAAGATCACACTTCTTTGAATAATTTTAATAGTTCAGATCCTGAGTCAATTGAAGTCGCACCACCATGGTAAACTAGGAAGCATTGGACAGCCGTTTCGTCCCATTGTAGTAATCCTCAAGAATGCGCACCCATGATCCCACCTAGCAACATTCGAACTCAGGACCCATCAGTCACACGACAGGCGCTTAACGTATAGACCAGTGACTCGGCATCCAACTGTGTTAATGTCTAACTTCAACTTATCCACGAAATTCAGTGACACATCCACCATTTTCTTCAGGGAATTACTATTTCACGGCTGACCCTGTGGAACTCCACTTGTCACTGCTTCTCACTAGAACTCCAGGAAATACCTCTTGAAACCATTGACTAATGAGCATATATTGATTCATATCAGAAGGGGTTTTGTGGATATTATGATAATTTTATTAGATGAGATCATGAGTCCTTCATGAATACTTGATATTCAACAGATTACAAGATTACTAAATTACTGATACTTCTATTAATACTTTCTCAAGATAATGTTTATACTCACTTGGTGTTGTTGTTTACTTGAATCTTCCCAATGATGTTTAGGATTACAATTGATCAATCTCTTATTGGCAGATGTGCATACTTTGCGGACTGTCTCGATATTACCTTAATTCAAAAGTATTATAAGCAAAGATGGATAACAATTGACGGTGGAATCAAGTTTGCAGCACGTTTCGTCTTATTTGGCATTCGTCAGCTAGATATGCCTCCATCTCAGAATTGATATTCACTCTAGGACTCGAACCCAGTAACGTTCGCTTCAAGGAACATTGTGTTATCCAGTTAGCTATTGAGTTCACTGATAGACATTATCGATCTCTGCTTACAACTTTTATGATTCTTTCAGTCTATTAGCATTAGAAGTGACATGATAATATCATTAGATTTCATTGTCAAAGTAATTATGCTTTATAACCCTAACTAATTGTCAATTGGTAGATGAAGACTACTTGGTTGGGCTACGTGCTTGGTCCTACGTTGTAATTGACTGACTGACTGACTGAATTGTCAATGAATACACATGTGAATTAGTATGTTTTTTATCTTTCACATTCTAACTTGGTGACATCCAAATAACCATTAATAAATTCCTATATCAACTATCGCATCACAAAGCAATTGATTACCTGCAATCTTAAAAGAAAAAGACCAAAGAACACTACACGTCGGGAAATAGAAGCAGATATTAAAAGAATGGATAATAACTATCAACACCTAGAAAGGATTGTCTAAGACAGAGTTATTTAGAGAATGCTAATGAACCGCTTCTGCTCCTTCATAA
Source organism: Schistosoma haematobium (assembly GCF_000699445.3). Classification (NCBI taxonomy): domain Eukaryota; kingdom Metazoa; phylum Platyhelminthes; class Trematoda; order Strigeidida; family Schistosomatidae; genus Schistosoma; species Schistosoma haematobium. The sequence goes on along the minus strand of NC_067202.1, from coordinate 18,789,350 downwards.
GGGATAACAAGCATAAGTAAGTAAGTTCCTACAATCATTATTTATTTATTTATTTTTTGAAAAAGACAACATCAGAAAATTCAAAAATCAGGTCAATTGTAAGCATATTTTCTAACAATTAGCTCAATACTCTCTGCTTGAACAACCACAACCACAACAACAACAACAATCAACATGTTACGTCTTACAATTAGTTTGATCCAATTCTCTATTCACAGTTACCATTTAACATGATCTTTAACTTTAATATGTGAATCAAGTAACTAGTCTAATCATAATTCACCGACTATTTCATCTCTCTATATTGAATGTTTCACAATCAGTAAACAATAAAACAGTCTAATAATCATGTCAATGAGAAATATCAACTATGTAACTGGGTATATCAGGTTCTATGAAATGTAATTAACTATACAATTACTTTTCATGTAAAAGTAAATGTCAAATAAAGTGTGTGTGTGTGTGAATGTTGTGCATGGGTTTGTGTGCGTGTGTGTGTTTATAATTCAGATTATTCATATAAAGATAAATGGTAGTTATACAATAACTAATAGATCAACAATAGATAATGATTACTAAATGAAATCAAGAACAATCTGAAATAATAATGTAACATTACCGTTTCTTTCCTCACTGTTATGTTCATGCATAAATATTGGTACAAAAGGGGGTATCAAATAGATATGTATCATATAAGTTAGTTGATTTGTAAGTGGGAAGAGCCACAGCTTGATTCTTTGACCTAAAGGTTTAATGCACAGAACATTGAAGCAATGTAAGCAGATGCAGTTTCATGGAAACTGGTAACCAACAATTGATTCAAAAGCCAATTGTTCCATCAGGATCATGGAGCTCATATATACGATTGGTTTGGAATGAGAGTTTTCAACTAACATTAGCGAGCTGCTGTGGAGTCTCATACTAGAACGAAACGGTCGTCTAATTCTTTCAAGTTTCCATCAGTGGTCTAGCTTAGATCAACTCGTCAAGTCAACTGTCAAATATATATTGATCATAAATCTGTTCTCTCATACTAATCTATTACAAATCATTTACACTGGATATATTATACACAATATCATAAAATTACTGATTCATGATATAATGATCTAGATTGGAAACTTTAGTTAATCTACCATGTTATTTATTAACAACTTATTCCTATCAGTGGCAGTTGAACATAACTAATCAATTGGCATTGTTTACTTGAATCTTCCGATTGATATTTTGCCCTGCGATTGATCAGTCTGTGATTGGCATATGTGCATACAGAGTGGACTGCCTCGATATTACCTTAATTCACCAGCTTTTATAAGCAATAATTGTTGATGGCTAACAGTGGAATCTAGTTTGACGCATGTTTCGTCCCATTTGGGACTCGTTAGCTGGATGTACCTGCATCTCAGTCGGACCCAGTAACGTTCGCATCAAACGTCATCGCATTATCCATATTTTATTACTCACTAGCTAAGTCGAAATGTACCATGAATAGTAGTATATTTAGATATTTCCCTTCTAACTGATTTCAATTTTTCCATGATACAATTCAATGAAACAATAAATTAGATAAATCTCTATTCAATAATCATATTAATTCCTTATTAGATTGAAAATACTTGAATAAGAGCTATTCAACATTAACTCAATTATCTAATAGATATCAATCTACCTTATAAATTAAGAAATAATGAAATTCGGATCGCACTGAAAGCATCAACATCAAAGTAATGTAGGTAAAACTTGTTTGTCATTTCAGTGATAAAAATGTGGTGTATGCTACTTATTCCTGTCGACATACGTAGTATGTGACGCCAATCAATAGAGAAATGCATGACAACAGTAGGCTTTGAAGATCGGCTTGAAGAAAACAGAAATGGAAATAGATAAGAATTATGATTTTGAAGAGTCATATAGAATGTGAAGGACAAATAAATGGTTAGTCTGGTTGTCAGAAGGGGCATCGGCATCTTGACTTCCGAAGGAAGTCGCTTTTATCATGAAGCCTCTTCTAGATGAAGACCTTCTAACATCCAGGGCAGAGTTTAAGTGGTTTGAATAATTTTTTTCTGGTTTGTGTTTTTTAGCGAGTTAGTTTTCTACGGGATGGGATCGCTAACCTCATACCCAACCCTCCTGCGGAGGGACTCCAGGCGGAGTTTCTTATCATTGTTATTAACATTACTATGCATAAAATAATCACTTAATCAATCGAATTCTAACTTTTCTTCCCATCATATCACTTACTTACTTACTCAATCACTCACTCGCTCGCTTACTTACTTACTTAAGCCTGTTACTACCAGTGGAGTACAGACCGCAGACGAGCATTCTTCAACCCACTCTTTTCTGAACCTTCCTTTCTAGTTCCATCCAATCGTTGTTCATTCCTCTAATGTCTGTCTCTATTTATACTTGTTCATTACCAAGCATACACCTTTTAAAACATGAATTACATTAAAAGTCCTATCATGATTATTGTACATTTCTAGATGGAAATTCTGAAAGTTTTATGATAAAGTAATGAGTAGTATACTTTAATTATATTGAGACTATAGAAATAATCCTAATGAATGATCAGTGATTATCCTCTTATTATTATTATCCTTGAAAAAATATATAATTCAGTTGTGTCCATGTGGTTTCATGTTTATGTTTTGCTGAAGATCAATTATTTTACTAGAAAATTTCTTAAAGAATTTCCTAAATTTTCTTATGATTAGAGTAAATTTTGATACTACTGAAATGTATCTTCAGTTGTAAATGTTCATCGAGTGAGATGGCTAGACCGTGTGGTTGTATACACTTGATGAAATATTCTAATTAACGGCTGCGAAACATGGCCATTAAGAGTAGAAGATACTCATAAGCGACTAGTATTTGACCACAGATATCTTAAAAATGTTGCTCACATCTGCTGGAATCAGCGGATAAGTAATAGTGAGGTTAGACGCAGGGTATTACAGAATAATGATAAATCAATTGGTGAGATTGTAAATCTTCATCGAGTGAGATGGTTGGGCCACGTGTTACGTATGCCTGAACACTGATTACAACGACGCCCGACGGTGACTAGTTTAAAGGATGGTTGGAAAGCAGTTAGGAGCGGCCGAACCAACACGTGGCACCAGTGCTTGAAGTCACAAACCTCTCGCCTCAGCCATGATGGCAGATGCAGACTACTTGGTTGGTGTTCTCGTTACTATCCTGACCAATGATTGGAGACTCTTGGTGACATGGCTGAGAATCGATCACAATGGCGTCAGTGTAAACACTTTCTGTCTTCCCTTATACCATAAGATTATAATTGCTTTATATCTTTCTTTCTATGAATTAACTCTTTCTTTCTGTACAATGTCCTTATATGAAATCATTCTTTTATATATTTCCACCATTGAATTAACTACTTTTATGAATTTGGTGTTCACGTTGTTGTGCTAATGAGGTATGGTAACTTGGATCGATGCATATATATGCCTGGTCCTACATTTTAGTAGACTGTCTAATTGACTGAAATGTATCAAATAAATATAAGTGTACACAAGTATATAGTTGGTAAACATGGACCTCTAGATAGTTTTCTTGTTTCTATTTACACTTCATTTCTTGATCATTTAAAAGTTACCCCTAACATGAACTGATCATGTTTAATTATCATAGTCAACACGATTCTCATTAATGAACAGATCAATTTACAATCAATCATATTTTCTGGTTTCAATCCATGTTTACATAATCATCTTTTAACTTCCTTCGTTGAATATTTAAACAGTTCAGTGCGTTAATCTTGAATATCATGGTCATCCAGTGCTTCTAGGTTTTCAACAGTTGTCTAAAATCGATCGGTTTATGGTATCAATTAAATAAACCGATTATTCTTAATTAGTGATTGGGAATTTGGATCTTATGACACAAAATCAATTTATTCCAGTATTCACTTTTCATTCACACATATCACACATATTTGATTTACATTCACCGTTGTTTATATTCTGAACTACTGGAAGTTGCAGCACATGGAATAGATAGATGATTATGAGATTGGTGTATTAATGTTTTATTCCTTCATGTAGGTTACTATTATTCCAATAACAGACTTCTTTAAAGTTTTGCTACAGTAATTTTGAGATTTGTTATATATAAAATGAGAAATCAGTTGATAGGGTTCATACACTTGTATTGTTTCAATGAATCATCATATATGTTGAACACTCCCTCCCCTCAGGCTACGTTTAACTCGACAGTAGTTAGAATAGTAGAATTTGAGGAGTAACCAAATCAAACCCTGACATCAATAATTGAAATTATTAACTGATAGATTAAGTCATGTTATTAAATGTGAAATTCTGATTTGGATAGTGTCTAACATCACCATTGGATGCCGGCTCAGTGGTTCAGTAGGTTAAGCGTTCGCGCGAGAGGCTGAAGACCATGGGTTCGAAACCCGCTAGTGGGATCGTGGATGCGCACTGCTGAGGAGTCCCACAATAGGACGAAACGGCCATCCAGTGCTTCCAGATTTCCAAAGGTGGTCTAACATCAATCGGTTCATGATCTCAATCAAAAAACTTAGTAATCTCTACAACCCCTATACTAGTACTATCATTTTGATAGATCTCTTTCTCACTGTACTTATATATTGTGTGGTGACTGATACCGATGAACTACTGTATCAAACAGAATACAGTTTATAACTAACTACCTGTCAAAATAATCTAAAAGCTCTACCATTTAACTACATTTGATGAATCTTAGTTGTCATCTACAAAACTACAAAATTATGTCATTCATTCAATGGAAACACTACTTCAGTTTCATGTGTCTCAGACGTAGTGTCAGTTGCTATGTTAAGTTCATATAACTTATTCAAGCTTTTGGACAGGACAATTTATTCATTCTTCTGAAGTAGTCACATTTTAACCTTTTCAGTTATTTGCTTATCAGTCTTGACTGTTTCTATGTAAGTGTATGTATGTGCCCTTCTTATCTCATTCATCAGATGTCTGTAGTTTATTTTTGTGTCATTATCAAGATCGATTCACGCTTAACTAAATCGAGTTGGTTTACTCGTCCTCTCCAGTGTACATTATTTCGTTTCGCTCTCTTCTCTTCTCTTCGTTTCGTTTCTTTGCTCTTTCGTTTGAACCAACGACTATACAAAATATACGTACTCCAAAATCCTTTCTTGCTAATTGATCACTGGGTGGTGATCAACCAATTGTAAATACATATCATTCTGATAGGAGGTCAGTCGTGGTCCAGATAACTCAGTTGTAAAGTCTGACCGTGAAGCTGAATGACACGGGATTAAATCCGTCAGGGAGCATCAGTCCCCTCAAGATTACAGGTACATCTTACTGACGAGTGCCAAGTAGCACGAAACCTGAGTGCAGGGTTACGTGTTGACTACCTCCAACCACCATCTTATCCTTTCACGTATTTCTCTTATTTTAATTCTGTTATTCACTAACGCAATTTAAGTCGATGATTATACATGAGGGTTGTCAGGATGTATAGTCCTATCACAATCATCGTACGATCCAATTGGAGTCAGATCATCAGCCATAACAAATCCAATAATAACCATTACAGTTTTACTGATATTTTTTTGAAAAAATATTGATTATTGTGTGGTTTGTCATTAAATTATTGATTAGTATACTCAACTATTTTTATCATTTATAATGCGACCTGTTTTATTACATAACACCATGTAATCAATATTGATTGTTTTTTTCTTTTTGTTGATTGATATTAATGAACTTATAAGTAGTATATGAGATCAGTAGTTAGGTTGGTTTTTATGAATGAATTTCTAGGATACCTAAGATACTGATAGATATAAGTAACAGTATTGTATCCTAATGAGAATAATAAATGGTAACTTTTAAGATTCATTTGTAGACTAATATTTTGGGTATATTTGGTTAAGTAACTAAACTATGCATATTCATATTCCTCTTATTGTAAGCTTCCTTTTGATCCATAGATGATTATTATACGATTTACCCTTTTTGATTTATGCCCAGTCTATTCATTACAGTCTCCTATATTCACAACCACATTTGGCTAGTTCTTGTACAAATGTTTCCTGTTTTATGGTACGATGTGGTCTGTTTGTTTCGTATATAAACCCAGTATGTTTGAAATATAATGATTCATATCGTGGACGCTGATAATGGTGTTCTGGACTTAACAGGCAATGTTAGGCAGGGAGAAGGACCGATAAGTGGTCTAGACTGTTCATACTTAATTTATGCGTCATTCGCACGGTCGATAAATCACTATTCTCTAATATTGATAGAACACAGGGCATAAGTTATAACAAACAGATTATTGAGAGTTATTGAACTTTGATTATAGACTATGAACTAGTTTACAACCAGTTTAAAACGTTATAGAAGTGCCAACGAATGAACAAACAAAACCTTTCGGTCTTATAGCTATTAAGAAATGTGTCAGAATTTCATGACTTATATTATGCCACATCAGTATAGATAAACAGCAATATGTGGCCATCATCCTGTGCCAGAGATGAGTAACTCTTTCAATTACAATGTGGTAGACTTCATAAGTAAACTTCATGAAATCCATTTTAAAGGGTAATCACTGATGAACACAAGAATACTATTACTCTTAATGGCACATAGACGGTCGACCAGCATTCTTCAACCCACTCTATCCTGAGCCTTCCTTTCTAGTTCTATCCAATTGTTGTTCGTTCTTCTCACGTCCGTCTCCGATTCTCGGCGTAATGTGTTCTTTGGTCTTCCTCTCTTTCTTTGGCCTTGAGGAATCCAAGTCACAATTATATATCATAATACAATTGATGCTTAAAACAAATATTTGATCAGATCTAATTTGCGAATTAATTTCAATTGATTGACCACTGAGTGATGGTCAATGTGACATTCGTCAAATCCTTTAGTAATGCTGATCGAATCAAATCAGTCAAGTTGCAATGTAGCCACTAGTCTAAGTGATTAGACAACGCATGCATATTGATGAAATACTAGGCGATTGGAGGTAGTCGACAGGAAACTCTAGACCCAAATGTTGCAGTTTGGCAGTCGTCAACAATGTGTACCGATATTGATCATGGAAATTATGTTACTTGGAAGGTTTGAACCCATATCACAGTCTTTGACGTTACCACTGAGCTGTACAAGCTACCACCTATCGTCCTCAAAACATAACCTAGGTCCACTGTGTTCTGTTGACTTTCTCTAATCACCAACCATCACAACATAGTGCATGGAATATCGGGTCATTTAGAATAATAGCCATACTGCAAATTGTCTAACAGAATTCAATCAGTACCAAGGGCTTGACATACACGATTTCGGTCACTATTCATCGAATAATCAGTTCTAAATATTTAGTGTTACAGAGGATAAATCAAGGTCCAAATAGTTCAGTGATAACGTCTTAGAATGTGAAGCTTGTAGTGTCAGTTATTATGCCAAGCCCATATACCTTATTTTAGCTTTCGGACATCCCATTCTATTCATTTTACTTGAGCCATATTTTGACCTTGTTAATTATTCGCTTGTCAGTCTTGACTGTTTTTATATGAGCGTATATGTGTGTGCCCTTCTTATTCCATTAATAATCACATGTCTGTATCTTTATTTTGTCTGACTATAAATATTGACTAACGCTTGACTAAAGTGGAGTTGGCTTCCCAGCCATCTTCCATACGTGTCATTTTGCTTTGCTGTGTTTCATTCACTTCATGTACGAAATATATGTATTCTCAAATCAATTCTCGTTATTCGACTTATTTAATTCCGTTATTGGATAACGCGATCTAAGTCGAGGATGATATACGAGAATAAGCGATAGCAAACATTCGTACGCTCTAAATTGGAGTCAGATCCACGGGCCGCCACAAGCCTGATGATATAGAAGTGAATCCTTCAGAGGTCATCAGCTCCCTTCACATTGTTGACGAGTGCTAGTCACTACAAAACTCAGATCTAGAGTTTTCTTTCGATGACGTTTAAGCACCTGATTACTATTGTCATATTTTAATTGTCTTTTGAACAAAACTCAATCACATTAACCATATTACCTGTTTAATTTTACTCCATTCTTCAATAAGATACTGATGGTTTTGCATTCATTCATCCTGTTCTCATCAATCATATGATAGATCATATTTCAGGGTTTTTTTCTGATCCAGATTTTACATCTGTTTATTAAAACAAATTTTAAATTAATCAGTATTAATTATTCATTTATCATATGTTGATCACATTTAGATAAGATGTATTCATTCACTAAGTGTTGTTTGATGGTATATAGGTACATCCAGTTGACGAAGCATAAATAGGACGAAACACCCATCTTGAATTCCACCGCTAACCAGTATCGATCTTTGCTTATAGAGATGTATTCATGTTCAGTTTTGTTTTGTTGTTGAAAAACTATTTACTTCATTGAAATTACTGTAAAATGAAATTCAAGATTCACTAGAAAGCTGTTTCATCATAGTTCTAAACCATTCAGCAATACATAATTATGAACACACACACATTTCAATTCTCAGATTGTATATACTAGGATCAAATCAATCCGCTATATTTTTAAGTGAACTCATGACATGAAATGAAATCACAGTCATTTCAATGCTCCCACCCACCCCCAGTGATAACCATTTCACCCATGATATATTTCAATACTATCAGTTCTTCTTATACCTAGTTACCAATAAGTAGATAATTATTATAACACTGGGTAATTGACTGAAATTCTTTAATCCGAAGAAAACTGACCTTACAAACGGCACTACAATCTGGCATCAGTTTAACATAAATAGTTTAAAGTTTGATTAGTCAATTTTAGGTCAAAGGGCTGTAAAGTTTCTCAGTCAGTCAGCTATAACGTAGGACCAGGCACGCATATGCATCGGTTCAAGTTGCCATTCCTCACTCCTTAGCACAACAAAATGAATACCTGTTTCATAGAAGTGGTTAATTCAGTGGTGGTAATATATAAAAGAAAGATTACATATAACGACATAGTAAAGGAAGAAAGAATTAGTTCGTAGAAAGAAAGATATGAAGCGATTTTAATCTCATAGTTTAAAGGAAGACAGAGAGTGTATACAATGACGCCATTGTGATCGATTCCGAGCCATGTCACACAGAATCTCGAACTATTGGTTACGATTGTAATAAGCAAACATTTAGAAGCTCTGTTAAGCATATAATTGAATGAATTTCCAAGATGCGTCGTCTGATTACTTTCATTTACTCAATACTTTACTTTGTGAGATAATGATAAACTTTGAAGTAGAGTGATGATTAAACGATTAAGCTGCTCAAGTTTTAGATTTATACTCTACTTCACCAAAAATGATAACTACTTGTCATATAAGTAGTATAGTTCAAAGCAGAGTAAATAAGTTATATTGGTAATCCTAAGTAAGATTATATGGGCAGTCTATGCTCCTCGACAAGGGGTAACAGGTGTAAGTAAGTAAGTAAGTAAGTAAGTAAGTAAAGAAGGAAGTAACGAAGGAAGATTATGTTCGAACCCATTTCATCTAATACTAAAGTCAAAAATTTCACTATTGACCTATTTAGGTTAATTGATTATAGTGAGAAGTCGTGACCAGTGGAGCTAATCCGTGTCGGGTAGAGACAGGTATCCACCTCAGTACAATGGAAGGTGGTCGCGCAATTTCGTGGATTGGTTGATGTTAGATACTAACAGCATTGGATGCCGGCTTAGTGGTCTAAAGGTTAAGTGCTCAGGCGCGAAGCCAGTAGGTCCTGGGTTCGAATCCCGTGGGGTACGGGATCAAGGATGCCCACTGCTGAGGAGTCCCACACTAGGACGAAACGGCCGTTCAGTGCTTCCAGGTTTCCAACGGTGGTCTAACGTCAATTAATTCATGATCTCAACCAAAAACTTACCAATCTCCACAACCCCCATACTGATAATTGATTATAGTTTTGAATGTAGTATCTTTCAATTATGTAAATGTCTCATTATGCTAAGTAATTTACAGTAAATCATAAAAGGTTAATGACTAATTCTATCACTAATTATGTATTCAACTTAAAAGAAACCTATTAAGAAATGAGACACCGTTAATATACAGACAAACAAATATTTTTTTGGTTTTAATTACCAACAGTTATTTCATATTAATAGAAGGAAGATTTCGAGGAGATTTAAGTAATTTAATAAATGAATTCATGGGTCAATTAAGGCTAGACCATCATAAAAAGCCTAGAAGCATAAGATGACCGTTTCATCCTAGTATGGGACTTCTCAGCAGTGTGTATGCACGATCCCGTTTTTCGGGATTCGAACCCAGAAACTATCGACAATAATGAACGGTGACATAATTTTGTGTATTATTTGAAGTTAGACCTTATCACCATTGGATACCGGATCAGTGATCTAGAGTTTACGTATTCATGTGCAAGATCGAAAGTCTTGCATTCGAACCCGGCGATCAGAATCATGGATAAGCATTGCTCAGAAGTTTCATACTAAGACGAAATGATTGTCTAATACTTTCAAGTTTTCCTATGATAGTCTATCTTCAATGAATTCATGAATTCAACGATCAAATTACTATAAGATATATTTATAACTGTCATGGTAAACTCATTAAAACTACATTAAATCACTGGAATACATTGCTCATTTAAAAATAGAAAGGAGAGAAAGAGAGAAAGGTTAATAAAATTTTAATTAATCAATAAAATGTGTCAAAAAATTAAAAAAAAATTTATTTGCTAAAAAATTACACTAATTATTTGGCATAAAGCCAAATGTATCCTTTTGATGTAAATGATTATTTAATCTATATTCAACTGATTTGTTAATCTAATACACAAGGTATATATATGCGTGTGTGTGTGTGCGTTTGTACACAGATGAATACAGTTGAGATATATATTAATTAAAAGGATTCATATTTTATCATAGTGACGTATATATATTTACTTCTGTCTTTATCAAGTCATCATTATTCAATATATCAGAAGACGTATTGTCGAGATTGTAGTAATTTGAATAGTTAACTCCTATTCACTGCCTTCTCATGGTGGGGGTGTTGTCTACGAAATTGAGAGGATGAAAATCGAATGTCCGAAGCATTAATCAGGTTAGTGAACATGGAGAGTTTACCTAGGGGAGTTGAGAAATCTTCATTCCAAACCAATGGCTCACATGGATTCCAGGATTCTGAAGGAACGAATGAAGTATGGACCAATCGTTGATCATCGGCGACTATGGGACTGTATCTTCTTATGATGCTCCACTGCCTTGTAGATTAGACCTTTAGTTCGAAGGTTCCGAGTGTTGCTCTCTAAGAAGACTACTTGCTTCTGTCTGCACATCCGGACAGTATTACAGCCCTCACACATATCAAATGAGATTTGTGTGGCGCATATATAAATGGTGCCGCCCCCTTGTATCAATATTTATGTGTTCAGATAAATAAATAAATAAAATAAGTTAGGATCATGAGTCAATTGAAGTTGAGGAGTCTCACAATAGGATGAAACGGCTGTCCAATGCTTCTAGGTTTTCCATGATGATCTAATTTTAATTGACTCATCATCTTAACTATTGACATTATTCATTGTGTTTAAACTAGAAAACGGCCTACTGGCATAACAGATCGACAACTTTTTTTCGATAATGTAATAAGAATACAAAGATAATCGGAACTACGTGATGGGCTATTAGCGCAGTACGTATCGAACAATCTGATCACATATATACTTGTTAAGTTAACTAGACTAGAAATGAAAGGTAAAACGAGACAAGGATAATAAAGAAATAATGTGAAAATGATTTGAAGCCTTATCATCACTTTGAATAATAAGCTAATATTATCAGAGTAGGTTTAAAGTGAGAACAAAGTGTTTTTGAATACACAGAGAAGGTTTGAATCTTCGTAGGACTAAGGCTTCAATAAACCTTAGTATATGCCCTTTTACACTTCTGTACAACACCACAAAAGCCGAGTTAAGATCAATCTAATGACCTGTTTCAATTATGGGATGATGGATGTTTATCCTCTACCCTTATTCGGTCATTTGATTCTATTTACTTGTGCAGTCATTTCGGTACATGTTCACACACCCTAATTTTGATATCAACATTCCTCCTCCTTATGTATGTGTGACCACACACATTGAAAGTGATGAACACAGTGGTAAGTGGCACAATTGTTTTCATGTCTTTCAGGTTTTGGATGAAGCATGCACCTTGTTCTTTCTTTGATAATGACTTTTGATGCGCCATAAGTTTTATTAATGACTGATTTAAACCTTCGTTTCAATAAAAAGGCTATTTGAATCACCACCTATGGATGGCAAAGTGATGCAGACAGGCTTTCTTTCCTATCAAGGCTACAGTAGTTCTCACTGTACCATGGATTTTCCATCTATTTATGAATTTTAGAAGATAACCATTCTCCATTAATGTTTTATTTAGCAACTTAACATCTCCATCAATTGCGTCATTTGTACAAATACGATCATTTCAATTCCGATATATGGATGATACATTCATCTTTTGTAACCACCATACAAACATCATAGTGATTCAATACAGTTCGTCCGTCTATAAAATTCATATGTGAGAAAGGAAATCGGGGTAGAATTTATTATTTTTTGCAATTTAGAACTCTCCCGGTCTCCCACATTGTACGAGCATTCCATGTACCTAAATAAATGGTTACTCTGGTTGTCAAAAGTGGCATCAGCATCGTGACTTCCGAAGAAACTCGACTTTCACCATGAGAGTTCATAACTCTTTCAAATGGAGACTTTCTAACTCCTAGGCAGAGTTTAAGTGGTCTGAGTAATTTTTTCTGGTTAGCGTTTTTTGGCGAATTAGATTTCTACGGGATAGGGTCGCTAACCCCATGCACAACCCTCCTCCTTTATCAGAATTTGTGACCGGCAGTATCCTCAGAGGAGCTACAGGCGTAGTTAAAACTTACTATGCATTTAATAAAATTGACACATTGATAAGTGATATAATTTGTTCGATTTATTACTTTTCCTTGCTAACTCAATTTAATTGAAAAGTGTAAATAATGAAAGTATAGATCACCCATCAGAATTCTTTATCCAACGATGTCTTGAATACATTATTTCCAATTCTTTCTAGCTGTTATTCATCTTTTTTTTTATATCTGCAGTGCGTTCTTTGAATTTCTTCTTTCCCTCGTTCCTTCAGGATTCCAAGTTATGTTCTTGACTCGTGGTGCAGTTTGGTGATTTCTGTAATGTATGTCCTATCCACTTCCAATGTCTTTTCCTAATTTCCTCTTCAGATAGAAGCTGGTTTGTTCCCTGTCACAGTAGGCTGTTGCTGATTGTATTTAGGCAAATGACAGTGAGTATTTTACGTAGACAATTGCTTATAAATATTTATACCTTCTTGGTGGTGGTTGTAATAGTTCTCCACGTTTCAGTTCCGTGAAGTAGAACGAACTGTCTTGACGTTCATATCGAAGATTCTCACTTTAGGTTAGTATCAAACAATTTTCGGGAAAGAATTCTGGAATACTCCTTTTGTGATCTTTAAAAATGAAACTTGCAAACATCTAACCACTTGGCTGTATACCGTAGTACAAAATAACAGTTTGTTATGAGAAAAGTTACTGAACTAAAGTTCCATTCTGGTAAATTCAGTCCCTATAGCTGTATATGATCTCTAGTCATTCTGTAATTTATGACAATTAAAGCTTCTATATATCGATCGATATGAGAGCTTTGATACTATTCAGCTGCCCAAATCGAATATTCTAACTGCTATATTATCAGTCTAAATGATAGACAAACATCAAGTATAATTTTAGACTTAAAGATGTCATATTTATCAATAAATAAGTCCAGATAATATTTGATATTTTGATCGAGATCATGAATCGATTGATCTTTGAGGATTCCTCAACAGTGCAGCCCCACGGGACATCCACGATATTGAACCATTGTTTATCATTGTTTTCAGTAGGTTACCATCTCACAACAGACCTGGTTGAACTCCACTGGTCACGGCTTCTTACTAGAACTCCAGGAAATACCTTTTGGATACAGTCATTAGTGAGTTGGGTGTGATCATGAATGAGCACTACCGAGAAGTTTCATACTAGGACGAAACAGCCATCCAATGCTTGTTGATTTTCCATGATGGTCTAGTTTTAATCGACTTATGAATTCAACTATTAAAAAACTCAAACTAATCAAAGAATATACTACAATGGTTAAATATAAATTTACACTTGGAGCCTGTCCATTTATATTCAGATTTCCTCATTTATTCTTTCCTAAAATAGTATATTATATTTACATTCCAATTTATTCAGTGTTAATTACATTTTGGTGATCTGAATTACATGGCTGAAAATCGTTTGCAGTGGCGCAGGTGCATCCACTCTTTATGTTCTCCTAAATTCTTATCTTCTGAATTCTTCATGTCCCTTTACATGTTCTCTTTCCAAATTTATTTCAATGTATTATACTCCTTGAATATCATCTTCAAACGCTAATCTTTTCGACTATTGCTTATACTCTTACCACCTATACCACTATGGAATTCGAATCGACAAATGCATGTCTGTGCTAATGTGGTATGGCAACTCGAACTGATGTACGTAAGTACGAAGTTCTACGTTGTTACTGACTGATTGACTGACATTTTGGTAACACTGCATTTTATAAGCTTGAATGGTTTACTAATGAAACATTCATTAACCTTCTGGTTATCCAACGACCTACATGAATATGTTAGCTACTTTTCCTGCAATCTGGATATTTTAACAAGTTATCTAATTTTGTTTGTTTTTAATACATCATTATGCCTATCAATCGCATAACCTATGCAAGTGTTTTTCTGAAAAGTGTACAACCTTTAGTTGTACAAATTAGGAAAGAGTTCAATTAGAGAGATCGTGGTCGCCGACAATATACATTGAAAACAATGAACAAAAATCACATGTCGACTCCTGAACTGCTAATATCTAACTAGCGATCACTCAATATGTCATAAACAACTTATTCGAACAACATACAATCTTACTGGTTATTTAATTTGATTTATTTAATTTGATCCTTGTAGTCCACCGGGGTGCTTTTTACCTGTGTGGTTGCGCCACAGGATTGAGCTGTACTATTCAGATTGTAGCGTTAAAGCCTGTACGGTGTCTGGTTCCCCTGCTAAACGGGGTTGAGCTGTGCTGTTTGAGTTTTTACGTGAAAGTCCGGATGGTGTCTGGTTCTCCTGAAAACCAATGTCAAGTTACCCTGGTTCACAAGGGTATATTATATAATATGTAACTTATATCCTGTTGACTATCTCTAACCACCATCATATCTCAACATAATACATACAATGTTGAATCACCTAGATTAGTCGATAGCATTCGATCTGCACTAAAAAAGGCCTGACATACATGACAATAATCAACCAATTGTAAATACATCTCATTCCTGTAGGAGGTGAGTTACGGCCCAGATAGCTCAATGATAACATCTTTGACTATGAAGCTGCTTGACACGGGATCAAATCCGTCAGAGATCATCCGTCTCTTCAAGATTATAGGTACACCTTACTAACAAGTGTCAAGTAGTATGAAACCTAAATCTAAGGTTTCCTATTAACTACAATCATATCATTAAGGAATGTTAACCATCTTTTTCTTTCTGTTCACATAAATCAAATTAGAAACACTCAATGATAATGGTTTCTAAGATACATTTTCCTAAAATAATTTATTACCACAATAAACAAGCATCAAAACATTCAACATCTGACAGATCATTTTCAATTCAATGTTAATCAATAATACTCTTTAGTAATAAGATACATAATAAAACAAAATCAATTATTGATTGAGATCGTGAATTGATTGATGTTAGACCATCAATGAAAACCTGGAAACACTGGACGACCATTTCGTCCTATTATGTGACTCGTCAACAGTGCACATCCATGATCCCACTCGTGGGATTTAAACCCAATTCAGTTTGATTCAATCATCAATCTATTCATGATCTTAATCAATCATCTTTACAATCCTATACTGATAATTAATTATCACTGTCAATTCATACAACTTAAATATCATTGTATATTTTGATTGATGAAGAATTATTTCCATGAATCTCTTGTAATAGGGATAATGTTAGTTAGATTTCATTATAATCCAATCATCATATACCAACTACTTTGTTATGTAACCTTAAAATCAATGAACTATTACGTAGTTGATTATTCTTATGAGCGGGAGGGGGATACATTGATATATGTATGTATCACATTACATTTGTATATTCTAATAAAGATTGTTTCTTCAAAATTATTGACTAATTTTCTCTTTATTGATAGATAGTTTCTTTAAACCATCCTATTCACATGGTAACCACAAATTTGCACCGGTACACTCATTGCACTCGTGCACGCACACACACACACAAGTACGTACGCACAACTGCCCACATAAACAAATACAAAAGGTGAAATCCCTTAGTGATCATTTAAGAAGTACAATAGTTTATAAAAATACACATACACACACACAGTAATGCCAACATATTTGTATCAGCTTATTGATACGTAATAAAAAGCACAGAATTTTAGTTGAACTACTTATTATATACTGAAATCGATTATGAATTGATTAGTAATAGTTGCCTTCTATAAAATATTGAGTATATTCTATTAGATTATTACGTCGAATCATATTTGTCAAAAGGTGTTTTATGAAGATTTCAGTCATTTTATAGTTGAACTCATGAGTTAATTGAAGCTAGACCATCATCGAAAATCTCGAAGCATTGGACGACCGTTTCATCCTAATATGTGACTCCACAGCAATGCATATCCACGATCACGCTCAGAGAGATTCGAACTCAGGACCTACCAGTTTCGCATGAGAATGCTCAACGTCTAGACCACTGAGTGGGCATCCAATTGTGTTAATGCTTAACTCCAACTAATCATCAAAATTGAGCGACACATCAACCATTGTCTTTAGTGATTTGTTATCTCACAACAGACCTGGTTGAACTCCATCAGTCACTGCTTCTCACTAGAACTCCAAGAAATACCTCTTGAAGTCATTCATTATTGAGCATACGATGATTATTATCATAATAGGATTTTTGTGGAGATTTTAGTAATTTTATAGTTGAACTCAGTGGTCTAGATATTAATCGTTTGGGCGCATGACTGATAGGAGCTAGGTTCAAATCTCGCGAAGCGGGATCGTGGATACGCACTATTGATGAATCTCGTACTAGGACGAAACGACCTTCCAGTGCTTTCAGGTTTTCAATGGTGGTCTAACATCAGTCAGTTCAAGATATAATTCAATAACTTAATAATCTTCACAACCTCATACTGATCAATAAAATTAAATGTCGATTGTTAACTTACAGAAAGTTTCGAACATTCGGTCTGTACAAATTCGTGCTTGTTAGCAAGAAATACCTGCTATCTTTAGGGAAGTGATGCTTCGTGTTAGATTCTTTGTTATCGTATTCCGTTTCATTATCAGAGATGAGACTGATAAGTTACTTACAAAGTGACTAGTTTCAACCAACCAAAAATTTGCGTTCAAAATTTCTTACCGATTCTCTTCAATGGAATAACATCAAAACACAGTATGCATAGTGTGAACTCTCTTGAACTATTGAGGGATAAATAATACTTGCATCAGTGTCATTAGTGATCATTGATCGATATAAATACATTGTTTCTAATTATCCCTTTGAATTCTTATAACCACTTAATCCAGAATCCCAGTATTCCTTAAGTTGAATTCATATTTTCAACTCTCTAAATCAAAAACTCTGGGAATTATCTAACCGTCCGATGATGAACTTACTTACTTACGCCTGTTACTCCTCGTGGAGGAGCATATGCCACTCACCAGCACACTTCATTCAACACTGCCCTGGGCAATCCTTCCCAGTTATTTGCAGTTATTATTCGTCCTTTTCATAACTATTTCTTTTTTTCAATGCAATGTGTTCTTTGGCCTTCCACTTTTCCGTTTCCCTTCATAATTTCAAGTTAGTGCTTGCCTCGTAATGCAGTTTGATGATTCGCATAATTTATGTCCTATTTATTTCCATCGTGTTTTTCTAATTTCCTCTTCAGCTGGAAGCTGGATTGTTCTTTCCCACAGTGGCTGTTCCTGATGGTATCCGACCAATGGATGTTGAGTATCTTGCGTAGACAACTATTTATAAATACTTCTACCTTATTGATTATGGTTGCAGTAGGTCTGCAAGTTTCAGCTCCGTACAGTACTCCGATGATTAAGCAATGTATTTTACCTAATTCATAGCTACTTAACACGATTCATACTATATTGAAGTATCTTAATTTCCTTATGTATGATACATTTCATGAGTAGAAATAATTAACTTGGATTAATAAAATAGCTCACTAAATGAATATACATTTAAAGTTAAGCTTTCCAACTATTGATCAACTAACCTAGTTAGCAGCGTCCCGGACAGCTCAGTGGTAACGTCTCTGACTGTGAAGATGGGTGACACAGGATCGAATCCGCTAGGAAGCATCAGTCCCCTCAAGATTACAAATTCACCTTGCCGAAGAGTCCCAAGTAGGATAAAAAACCCTCATTGATCCCCTCTGGGGCCACTGCCGGTTCAAAAAACCGGATAAAGGAGAAGGGTTGGGCATGGAATAAACAACCCCATCCCGCAGAAAACTAACTCGCTGAAAAACACTAGCTAGCCTAGTTTCATCCAGTTTAATAAACTTTTTAATGATCTACTCCATAGTATCAGTTTTGCAATTAGTTAAATGTTACGATATTACACTTAATGATTATTGATTAGAATATTTTCAAGACATTTCCATTCATCCATAAACATTTGTAATTTATCAGAAAAGGGGTTTTGTAGAGATTATAGTAATTTAATAGTTGAATTCATGAGTCGATTAAAGTTAGACCACTATGAAAAACCTGGAAGCAACGAACGGCTGTTTCGTCCTAGTAATGAACTCTTCAGAAGCACGTATCTACTATCCCTTAGGCGAGATCACATGCAAGACCAAAGGTCTAGGGTTAGAATCCCATGAGCAGGATCGTGGATGAACACTGCCGAAGAGTCCTATGATGATGATCTAGCTTTAATCAACTCATGAATTCAACCAGTTGTGATTTAGACTGATCGTTTATCATCTTCTTCTTGAGACTAATTTGTTTGTATTCATTAATTGATAAGTCAGATTTGTTTCAATTGTGAATAGTTAACGGTTACAAACATTATCTCTTACCTTCATTTGGTATTGTTTACTTGAATTTTTCGATCAATATTTAGAACTGTCATTGATCATTCCCTTATTAAGTTCGAATCCCAGGGTGAACATCAACACTGAGATACAAGTATATCCAGTTGATGAATCTCAAATAGGAAGAAACGCATATCCTGGATTCTACTGTTAACCACTATCTATCTTTGCTTAGTTTCTCTTACCGTTTAACTTCCCTTTTTAAAATACATGACATTTACATGTATTGACCATAATTAATAACTTTACTTTACTTTATCTGTGTGAAATAATTGATTCTATGAGATTTAACTAATTTTCAGCAAATGTATGACATTTTAATCATTGTACCAAGTTGTAACTGAGGAAATAACAACATTTTCCTAGTTGAATATTCATGAATCGATTTAAGCTAAACCAGTATTGAAAACCAAAAGATACTAAACAACCGTTTCGTCGTAGTATGGAACTTTTAAGCAGTGCACATCCATAATCCTGCGCCGACGGGATATGATCCTAGGACCTTCGCTTTCGAGAGCGAATACTTAACGTCTAGACCACTGATCTGGCATCCAAAGGTGTTCATGTCTTATTTTAATCAATTCATGATTTTGCGCAACCTTTCATTCATTATCTGATGTAGATACTAGTCTCTATCCGATATGAATTGGATATTTGTTGAATTCACGCCATGTTTTGTTTGTAATTCATGAATGCTTAAGAAAACGGTTTTCACCGAGTAGCGATATCGGCTAGAAAAGAACCTCCAGAGATAAAGTAATTGAATATTAGGTACAACAGTTTTGAAGGTATGATCATTGAAAATTTTCAAGATTTGTAGCACTAATTAGAAGATAGTTGCACAGTATTATGGATTTATCTTCGTCGTGTATTAAGGACGTTGGATTTTAACTCAGTGGTCTAGAGCTTAAGCATTGACGTTCAAGATTGAAGATGATGTGTCCGATTCCAACGTTTGGTATGATGAATGCTTAGTGCTGATGAGTCCCATTCCAAAACGAAATGGCCGTTCAGAATCATTTTCTTTAAAAGAAATTCATTATTACTTAGAATAAAAGTTGGTAACATTGTCAAGAATGACACTAGAACATTCACATCTAAACTATTCAACTAAGAGAATGTCAAGGCACAAAATAATTCTATTTGAATAACAGATTTTGTCACTATAATGAGTTTAAATTGTACTTAACTGAATACATAACATCATGAAGGTATTTATCAGTATGAATAAAGTTGCCATCTCATATTGCCAATAGATGAATGACTTTTCTATAACTTGAAATCAACTCATACTTATTTACTTATTTACTTACTTACTTACTCACTTACTTACTTACTCACTTACTTACTTACTTACTTACTTACTTACTTCAACACTCACTTACTTACTTACTTACTTACTTACTTACGCTTGTTACCCCTCATAAAGGAGAATATGCCACTCAGTAGCATTCTTCATCTCGAGCTCATTTAAATAAAGAAGGTTAGATATGGAATGAGTTACTATTAGGATTTGTGAGTTGATTTTTTTCGGTTTCCTGCAGTTTTCTCCCGGGTTTTTTGTTGCTAGTTTCCTTTTTAGTTTGTCAACAATGTAACTACCATAAAGAATATACAACTGTTTTCTATTACCATTCATTTGAAGAAAAATATTATTCATTTTACATCGATGTGTTATCTATCTATGTTTGTTGGGTATCTTTTTTGCTGGGGGTGAGGTTAGTGGTGGGATGGGGGTGGAAGTGGAAATTCATGACTAACTTATAAGATCAAATCTTTCTATACATAAACATATCTCCTTATTCTATATATATGGATACCATATCGAATGTACTCCTAATGTTTGTGGAAATCTTCAATGAATATTGTATAAACGGTAGATGAATACATGTTTCTATTGATATACATATACATTGATATATGAATACATGTACCATGGAGACATTTTTAAATGGGAGAGGGGAAAGAAGGAATTGTTAACGGTATAGTATTCTTTTGTAATAAGAAATGACTCAGTTATGGTAAACATTGATCATATTGATATTTGGTTGTTCTAATAAGTAATAGTCTAACTAAGTAGTATAGTAGTATGGACAATAAGAAGATCGTTTCATTATAAACACATGAATAGGAGATGAATAAGAGTTAGTATATGTGTAAACAACAAAATGTCACAAATTTGAATGGGCTTTTTGTTTTTCTTCTATAGTAGTACAATGGAAAAGATGTTCTATTGATTTATTCATTTAAATTAGTTACTAACTAGTGATATTTTACTTTTATTTCATTCTTATTGTCTACTGAAATTGTTTTATTGATTGACATATTTCTGACTGTTATTCCTCGTGAAAGTGTGTAGGCTACTTACTAGCATTCTTTATACAGCTCTGTCCTGGGAAATCATTTCCATTTGTTTCTAGTTACTATTCGTCTTTGACATGTCTGCTTCCAATTCCAGAAGTAGTGTGTTCTTTGGCCTTCCAACTTTTCCGTTTCCTTTCACGATTCCAAGATAGTGCTTGCCTCGTGATGCAGTTTGATGATTTCCTACTGTATGTCCTATCCATTTCCATCGTTTTGTCCTAATTTCCTTTTCAGCTGGAAGGTGGTTTGTTCTCTCCCCTAGTAGGCTTTTGCTAATGGTATCCGACAATTAGACATTCAGTTTCTCACGTAGACAATTGTTTATAAATACTTGCACTTTCTTGATGATGGTTGTAATAGTTCTCCACATTTCAGCTCCATACAGTAGGATTATATTGACGTTCATTCTAAGCATATTGCCGGTTCCAAGTCAGGGTAAATAAGGAGGTTTGGATATGAGGTCGACAATCCCATCCCGTAGAAAAATATCTTGCTAAAAACAAATTAAACCATTGAACCTAATACGTCAGTGTTTAATTAACGCCATTAATTTATTATGGTCAGCAGAAGCTCAAAATAAATAAAGTAATTGGATTCTAAAAGCTCCAACTTCTAATCAAACTTTTACTTATGATCTGTAAGGAGTCAAATCAAGTGATATTCAGTATTAAGTTTAGTGGGGAACCACTTCATGGTATTTTCATAGCTAACAAATTATATCATAATATCAATTCTAACCTACAGACCGTTCTGATATATATAAGTGAGAATAATGGTCTGAAGGTTAGGCGTTCGTTCGTCAGACCGAAGGTCCTGGGTTCGAATGCTTAGGACGGGATCGTGGATGCACACTGTTGAAATGTCCTATAATGGGAAGAGAGCAGTGCTTTCAGATTTTCAGTGGTGATCTAACATCAATCGATTCATGAACTCAACTATTAAATCACTAAAATATCCATAAAACCCCTTTCTGAAAACATATAATTATTATCAGAGGGGTTTTGTGGAGATTGTAGCAATTTCAACAGTCGAGATCATGAGTCGATTGAAGCTAGACCACCTTTGAAAACCTGGAAGCAATGGACGGCCGTTTTGTCCTATTGCGAGACTCCTCAGCAGTGCTCATCCACGACCCCGCCTCGCTGGATTCAAACCCAGAACCTGTCGGTCCCGCGCCAGGCGCTCAACCAACTAGACCACTGAGCTGGCATGCATCCGACTGAGTTAATGTCTAACTTCAACTAATCGACGAAATTGAGAGACACATCCACCACTGTCATCAGTGAGTTACTACCTCACAACTGACCAGGTTGAACGCCACTGCTGAGGAGTCTCACAATAGGACGAATAGACCGTCCAGTGCTTCTAGGTTTTCATGATGATCTAGCTTCAATTGGCTCATGATCTCAACCGTAGAAATTACTACAATCTCAACTGTTGAAATATATAAATACGTTAATTTTGTCATACTACTATTATGTAGTTTGAATAGTATAGTTCTAGTTACAAGTAATATAATTATTATACAATACTAATTAAATAAAAGTGAATAACTTTTCATGTTTACTGTTTAACTACTTGTTTGTTTTCGGCACCGATCATCATCATCCACCATATGACTAATAATATGACTAAATCCCGCACGCGAGATTCAAACACAGGATCTTTGGTCTGGCGCGCCAATGCTTAACCTCCAGACCACCTATTTGGCATTCAATAATGTCGGTGTCTAATTTCAACAAATCCACGAGGATGTGCAACCACCCACCAATGTCTGAGATAGATACCTGTCTCTACCTGAAAGGAATAGCTCGACCGATCACAGTTGCTCACAAGAACTCCGAGAATCCCCAGAAGGAGCTAGTTAACAGTAAGCACATGATAATCGTCAAGGTAGGGTTGTGGTGATTGATAAGTATTTCAAAGATATCAGAAACGATGTAGGTTACATAATGGTCCACTGCTTTACGTTTCCAATGATAGGCTAATATTCATCGACCCATGATTTACATCGATAGCTTAACAACACCATACTGCGAATATGGTTGCATACATTGATGATTCTAAGAGAAAACGACTATTAAACTCACTTTAATTTAGATAGTAAATGGTTACAGTGTTTATTCATAGCTGAAACAACACTAACTATGAATTGACTGCCAAAATATTTGTTTTCAATTTACTTGCTTTTCACAAAAGCAGGAATGTTTTGTAAAATGAGACTTCCTTTCATCTCTGTTCTGTGTGTATGTAGATGACTGTCGGTCACATAAACACATAATTAGAAAGCGGTATTCATTATTCTAACAAAGTTTCATATAACGCCCACTACACAATAGACAATACCATAATTTTTGAATGAATAAATATAATGAGGTGATAGATGAAGAGAAAGTATAATCATTGAAATTTCTACAAACAACTGAGGTCATCAGAAATATTCAGATGCTTTTCGCTACTATTTCAGTGTTTTTTTTAAAAGAATATTTCTTGTGAGACAACGCATATTAGATGAGTAGAATTGAAGTAGATGCGATGATCATGTGCAATATTCAACTAAGTAATCTTGACTGAATTTTTAAGTGACAGTCCCTAACCCGATTAGATTTATGAGGACGTTAGAAGTACATGATGTGTTCAAGCCAAGAAAAGACTCTTCATCCAGAGATTTCTCAAATTTCTAAAAATCTCCAGAAACCCTTTCTGATAATAATCATCTGCTCACTAGTGACTGACTTCAAGTAATACTCCTGGCGTTCTAGTGGGAAGCCGTTACCAGTGGAGTACAACCAGATCTGTTATGAGATATCAGCTCACTGAAGACAATGGTATATGGTAGCGCAACTTCTTGGATTGGTTGAAGTTAGACATTAACACCGTTGGATCCCGGCTCAGTGGTCTAATGTTTAAGTGCTCGCGCGCGAAGCCAGTAGGTCCTGGGTTCGAGCCTCGCGTGGTGCGGGATCGTGGATGCGCACTGCTGAGGAGTCTCATACAAGGACGAAACGGCCGTCCAGTGCTTCCAGGTTTCTAATTACATTACAACTAATATAATTGGTATTGGCACTCGAACAATAATAATAATTATTATTATTTTTATTTTTATTACTGTTATCGCAATTATTATGAACTCCACTGATCAAATTATGTTCTCCTGACATTCATTTTTTGCGTATCATTCGTTTGATTATTACATTGATTACAATTAGGCACCTCACACCAAATCACTTCAATCTTCTGAGTATAACCTTTCCAGCTTACAGATGACACATTTTTGAGGCATTTATCACACAACTGATAAAAAGAGTCGTCACGTTTTAACACAACATTGTCTAATTCACTTGAATGCTCAATTTTAGCCCTTCTTACACTATGCTTGTGAACTTGTAACTGTAGAGTGTGATGATGAAGTTATCGAAAACACTTTCCACTACAATATTCTTCATTTCTTCCTATTTAACACAGGGATTTCTGGTTAGGTTAGTTTGTATAAAAGCAAGCTCACAGAAAACAGTTTGAAATCGATGAATTGGAGTTGTAACACCTCGAAATGACACTGGCATAACTTTACACAAAGAAGGAGAGGAGTACTGTCGGTAGGTACAAGGTGTGTTATTATTGTTATAAGCTTTATTCAATATTATATTTATAAATGGAGGGGTGTTATTTCATGCTAATCTAAGTCTTCGAGTGCTGAATTAAATAGGTTTCGTCATTTGTCGACGTAGCAAACAGTCAAAAACAGTCTACATTGTGTAGTATTATTGACAGTGTTCAAAACAACAATCGATGGAGCAAAAGATAGAGATAACTATCTACTTAAAAGGTAATGATGGAGAGAAGGAGGTGAAGAGGAAGACGCAGGTAATAACCAGCATTTCTAATTTGTAACATTCTATGGGGTACTAAGGCCGTTGACGAATAATAGATTAAACGTGAGTCCTCTCCTCCTGCTATAGCTTCGGCCTCATCCAAAGCTTTTAGAGCCTGTTCTATATATTGTGTAAGGGAATTTGAACGGAGATTCGCGTGATGGATGGGAGCCGCATTGACTGTGTTCGAGAACTGAGTTGTTGATTGATTTGTTCATCCCTCTAGATAATCATACAGAGTGGTGCTCGGACATTTTTTCATCAGGTACAGCTACAAACTGCTTCACGAGAGTAAGCAAACTTGTTGATCAATATTGAGATGGCCAGAGGTAGCAAATGATTCTTAAGACTTCCCTGAATGACTTTCTTGTTAGATAAAACAGTTTGGAGCAGTGTATTAGAAAAGAATTATTTCAAGGATTTGTACGTTTGTTCTTTGGTGTCCTAGATGCTCTTTCACCCTTGAATTCAATATTCAAGAACAGAACTTTCTTTGGAACAGTGGGAGATATTCTGGCTAGACATACCGGTTTCAGATTGCTTTCATTGCACATGGTTTGGAGAAAATATTTCAGAAGCGTTTGTCGGATTATATTCGGTTCATCGTCAATTTTGTCTGGGATAGGTCGGCCAGATCATCTGCGAAGTCCAAATCGTCCCTCTGCATGTACACTGTATCCAGCGTTTCCCTTCAGTTGTTGATGTCTTCATTATCCAGCCGATCATCAGGAGGAGGAGGACGAGTGAGAGCAGGCAACGTTGCCTGAAACCGGTCTTTACCTCGAACGACTTTGTCAACTGTCCTCCATGTACGATTTTGCAGATTTATCCACCACAGGAATTCTGGATGGCATTGACCATCTTCTGAGGCACGCCGTGGTGTCGAAGAAGCTTACATAATGTTTTCCTGTCAATGAAGTTGATGTTGAGTGATGAATTCCGTTCAATTAATTGTTCCACAATGATTCGTGGAGTTGCGATTTGGGCCGTACATGATCGATCCTTACGGAATCCTGCCTGTTGGTCTCGAAGTTGGGCGTCTACGGAGTCCTTCATCCTGTTTAACAATACCCTGTTGAATACGTTTCTTGTAGTTATCACAGTTGCTGAGATCGCCTTTCTTCGGTATCTTGATCAAATGTCCTTCTTTCCAGTCTGTTGGTACTTGTTCTTCATGTCAGTTCTTGAACAAGAGAATGTGGAGTATCCTTGCAGTTACCGCTACGTCTGCTTTCAGTGCCTCTGCTAAAAATTTTGTCTAGTCTTGCTGCTTTGCCACTCTTGATATGCCTGACGGCCATGCTGATTTCTCCCATTGTTGACGGGCAAACATCGATTGGGACGTGCGGGGGGCTGCTTCGATGTTGGGTGGGTTCAGTATGGCTGGTCGATTCAATAGTTCTTCGAAGTATTCTACTGACCTGTTTCGTTGTTAATCAATGTTGATGATTACCTCGCCATCCTTGCTTTTCACTGGTCGTTCTGGTTGACGGTGATTTCCAGAGAGTTTCTTTGTCGTGTCATACAACTGTCTCATGTTTCCTTATCTTGCAGCCTTTTCCGCCATCATTTCTAAATCTTTCACATATTCACGTTTGTCGGTTCTGATGCTTTTCTTCACTGCGTGCCGGAAATATTTGATGGCACAGCAGGCTGCTAGTAGCTCTCGACAAAAAGCGCTGTATCTCGTCTCCGTGGGAGTGTGGCGTTGTGAGAAAATTTGGAGAGGTTGCCAACTACCTGAGATGTTCTGTTACATAACAGCTCCAATAGTAAAATCCGATGCATCAACCGCTACACTAAGCATGGCTGATGGGTCAGGAGGAGTGAGAAGTGTAACTTGAGTCATAGCCGTTTTGATCTCTGAAAATGCAATACGCGCGAATTCGTTCAATTCTAGTTTGCGTGGATTAACGCAAAATCGGTTAATGGTCGTAACCGTTCTGCCGCGTGTGGGATAGAATGTCGGTAGAAGTTGACTAGACCGAGAAATGCCTCGTACCATGCTATCGATAAGCCTTTGGAAAGTTTGAGCAGCATTCCGTAATCCAAATGACATTCGTAAGAAATCAAACAAAACGAAAGGAGTCGTGATAGCAGTTTTTTCGATATCTTCAAGAGCGGCTGGGATCTGATAATATGCTCGTACCAGATGGATCTTAGAGAAGATAGTCGTGCCTTTGAGCGGTGCCTTGATGTCGTGTATGTGGGAAATGGTGTGACTATCAAAGCGTGTAACTACGTTTAATGCTCGGTAGTCGCCGCATGGTCTCCAACTAACCTCATCCTTCTTGCACACCATGTAAAGAGGAGGGGTCCAGGGACTGTGAGCAGGACAACTGATACCAGTATCTAGTAAATTGTCAAACTCACGTTTAGCGAAAGCCAAATTGTCCGGTGCCAGTCGGCGTAGTCTTGCCGTGATTGGGGGTCTGCGTGTGACTATTTGGCCGGCGAGTACGGCTGCATTTACTCGCCGGTTCTAGAGTTTCTCGCCTAGTTTTTATATCCCCCCGAAGAATTCTCTGCTATGTATGATTTGGTTGGTTCATGATGTGTTGTGACGGAGAACCTTGCGTTTCCCTTTGTGTATGTTAGGATACACAGCTGCTTAGGCTGCTGCTACACTAGTCGTCTTCTGTATTTCTTGATGCGTGTGCGATAGGAGAGCCAGATCATCTGCAAGGTCTAGTTCGTTCGACGGCACCCATTGCCTGTATTTGCAGTTCAGCTGGAGGATCTTGGGGTTGCAGTGAGCTATGATCTTAAAACCACGGCCTACTGCCGGGTGATTGCAGATTGGGAGTTTAAAACTCCATGAGCTTTAAGAAAGACATTCACCAAGGTACAGACTGCAATTTTCATTTCAGTATAAACATGGAGTTTCACCATTACTCTAGATGATCTACTATATTTGCGATACTTTACAAACTGTAAAAGCTCTCACTTGAACTAGTCATATATATTATTTTTGATAACCATCACCCCCAAACCCTTTCATGACAAGATATATTTATTCACTTCATACAACTACAAACATATTACAATGAATGAAGAGATATTTGTATACTGAAAATCGTATTTACTAAAATAGTGAGTAAAAACGAACATCATGGTGTATGAAAATACTGGAAGCAGCAGACCTTATGACTGACATGACACCTAGTTTATTTACATTAGCCATGTTTTCCCAAAATTAAGATGGAATTATAAACTTTGCAGCATAAGAGCTATGAAACAACCTAAATAATAATAAATACTACTACAAGCCGATAAATAAAACATGAAAGTTCATAAAAACTGTCTTGCTGATTGTTACGGGAGAAATGAAGACATTTGACTGAACAAAACCTTTTTATTGTGTTTGATTAATTTCACTGTGTTTTTGGATGTATTTATTTTACTTAACTTCTGAACTTGTTTGTTTATATAATTATTCTCGGATATTTTGCTTTCTGTTTGTCTTTGGTTTGGTAATTGGGAGGTTTTACTCCGGGAACCTACAAAATTGATGGTTTGTTTTGTAATCTTTATAATTATTGTTGTCAGGACGACATTTTGGTCGACTATTTGTGAATTGCGAATAAACTTTGGTACCTAAATTGGAGTTCGTTCTATGATTGATTTGGGTTCGTAAATTGCAAATAGATCGCTATACTGTACTTCAATAACGGGAACGAGCAAATACCTGGACGTAACACTGATGACAATGGATATAATGAATGTTTTGTCTCCACACAATTACGAATAACGAACAATTAATTAAACCAGAATAATGTTTTGAGGCCAACATTTAATAGAGTTCTGACGAAACAATCGAAAATCATGCCATTTCGTACTAGTTTGATGAAATCCTTTATGAAATAAACGGGAATACATTCTACTCATATTGTTTAAACTTGATCATCAAAACAAATTGGTAACGATACGCATTTAGAACATTGAATACGAACCTTCTGGATGTTTATATTTCGTAAACCAATTCAGTTAGATACGATGTCAAACGTGTGAATTGTATTTGAAAACGAGTGATGCTCCAGTTATTTCGTAAGACGGAGAAACAAGTTGAGTAATTGTGACAACAACTAAAATTACCGAGCATGCAGCAACATACGCCGACTTGAAAATAGACAAGCATACAAACAAATAAATGACTCAGAAACAATTAAAAGGTCCGCTATATACGAAATGTAGAATAATTAGTGTGTGTTTAACAACAGTATGATGCAAGTTTATTTAAATGCTGGAAATGTGGCTGTGCTCTGTTTAGCCCAACTCAGCATTTCAAAACAGTTAGCATTGGTGATGTGATAATATGATCACTACTTCTAATAGGGTGAATAGACATCAACGATCGACAAGTAAGAAGCGTTTTGTTAACAAGATGATCAACGGTGTGCATAAGCAAGACGTTCAATGAAAACCTGATATTCCATTAATGTCCAGGCATCCTAAAATCATTTCGTTCAAAACACAGTCTATGTCAGTTAATGTGCTATAATCATATGTGACATTTTTATGGCTTTTCACCTAATCAGGCAAACATCTGCATCTCCAAAAGCTACTTTTCATATATGTCATATCAAAACTCTGTCTCACATGGTAACGACAGTTTTATAACTGATGATATACAGCAAAATATGTCAACATGACTTTGAAAGAAAACGAAACGAGTTTATCCATTTTTTAATTTTGATAAATACATTGTGACTATTGCATTGAAAGCAAATATGATTACTGCCAACTAATAGCAAACTAATTAAGTCCATCAATTTTTCAGTGTTTGGACATATTTCGAAACATGACCCCCCATGCTTATCTGAGAATGAATCTTACCCTTTCCTTAGACATGTTGTTGAGCATCTTGGGAGATTTTGTAACCTTAACTCACTTGTTTCCCCACCAAGCAAATTCGCAAAAACGAAGTATTCAGCTGTCGAGAACGTTGGATAAAACTGATATTGGTAAAGGAGTACTTTAACGTTAATCACTTTAAGTTCGATCTCTGTGTGTACAGGTGATATGACAAATGGTTTAGTTAACTATCAATAAAACAACCCCTCCCTATGTGGTAAGTCAAATATGACAAATGACTATTTCCAATTTGTTCACTTTTGTATTTATCGTGCAGATACTTGACATTTACGTTACGTTTCCGTTTGAGAGTTCCATTCCAAATATTCTTTGTTAGTTTTGGAACTGTACTGCATACATGACATGTTTACTCACAATCGACATCCTCAATAATAATGCAACAGGTTTCTGAATGCATCATTTCCGGCGGCCAAACTTCAAATTCTGCATAAAACAACATGCTCAGTAACTCAATCAAAGGTTGATAAGCATCCTTTTCATGTTACCGCCAATTGTATTTATAAATTTACGTTTACCTGCCAGAGCAGCTACACTGGCCGAACAAAAAGAGGGGCTTATCTCAGATTTTTTTTTAATATGTTCCAAAAAGCCTCAGAACAAGAGAAAGAAAGACTACAAATATTGCAATCACAAAACATCTTCTTGATACAGGACATCAGGTCGATACCCTACAATCATTCAAAGTGATTAGTAAACAGCCAAACTCCAGTCTTCTGACGTTTGCTGGAGTAGTTGCTATCAGGCGCCAAAAGCCCGATTTATGCGTTCAAAAGGAGGAGGTTGTAAGATACATTTTGAAGGTTTTGTGTGTTGGTGAAAATCCCTCCATGTATATACTTGTACTTTGTTCCTATTGATCCCTTTAGTTGTACATTGTTGTATTTTGATTACATTTGAATTGTTAATACTTGTATTTTTTATTATAGTTTTTGTTTTTCTTACGCATTCACTAAGTTTGTGTTTCTTCCTGAACTTCATCTGTGTTGCTTCACTTGACACTTGTTCTTGGCGGTAGCCATATTGATTTGCTCCTCCTTTTGTGTGTGTTCTATCCAGTCACGATAGAATAACGTTCATTTGTTGTGACTGGTAATTTTCCCTCATCTTCTATCAACTTCTTTATTTTTTGTAATTTAGATTTGATTGATTGAACAATTATTGGTTGAATAGCCGGGTGGTAATATTTGTTTAGGTAACGATTTACATTTAAATTTATGATGAATTATAGAACCGCTATTTACCCGAATGCTTGTTTTGATTTCGACGGAAAAGGGCGCGTGTCTAAAGTCCCCGGTCGGCTATTCTTCTATCCAAACCTTAGTTTGGATTCTACAGTTCTAAACAATTATTAATTGGCCGAAGTCGTTTGGTAATCGTTCGCGGATTTGATAATCGTTTCTGGAAATATTTGGTCGTTTCGCTTATGATGCCAACTAATCGTCGAAGGAAGTCAAGCTCAAAGTTCGTTGATGGTAATGAAGAATCCCCTATTACCAAGCAAGTGCCTTTTGATGTCCTTAAGTGTCATGGTTCAGACTCGAATAGGATTGATTATCATGGTAGTGACTCTAGTCTTAATTCGATGACAGATGACGTAAAATATCTTTGTTTAAAGGAGAAGCAAAGGCTTGAATTATCAGGAAAAAGCGTTTTGCCTATAGCGCCGGTTGTTGGTCTAGAACTACCAAGGGTTGAATTGAGTTATTTCGATGGACAGCCAAGAGGATACTGGATAATTATAAGGGAATTTGAGACCTATGTAGCGTCAAGAGTCACTGATGATAGCCCATGTTTGCTCTATTTGATGCACTATTGTAAGGGCAAGGCAAAAACAGCTATTGAGGGTTGTGTCATGATGGAAGCATCCTCTGGTTATAAAAGAGCAAGGGAAATTCTAAAACGTTTGTTCGGACAGTCTCATTTAATCGCTCGAGAAACATTAGAGGACTTATTCAATGCTGTGAATTTTGATTATACTGACGGAGAACAACTATCAAACTTGGCTATTAAAATGGAAAACTATGCTATGGTCTTGGAACAGATGAATTATACCTCTGATCTAAATTCCTTAGTTGCTTTGGAAAGAATAGTGAGACTCTTGCCTCAACCTATGCAAGCTCAGTGGGCGGACTTGGTGGATAAATTGACCGAAGATGATAGATAGCCGACGTTTCACGAACTCACTCAGTTTATCGCATCGCGTGCGTGAGTAGCTTGTAGTAGATTTGGACGGTTAGCAAATCGTTCACGAAAAGGGCATAACGTAAAGACAAACTGTCACGCGCAGCCGGAGCAAGGGAATAGTTCGACAGCGAAAACTAAATGCAGTATGTGTTCCTGCGATCATGCTATTTATAAATGTCCACAGTTCTTAGCGCTTACAGTTCAAGACCGATGGTCTCACGCTAAAAGCAAAGGCATTTGTTTCGTCTGTCTTAGACAAGGACATAAGGTCAATGAATGCAAGATGACAAGGCTCTGTAATGTTAACAGTTGTGAGAAGAGACATCACGCTCTGCTGCACATCGACTCGACAAGCCACGGTGTAAATGATAAGCTATCATGCCCGGAATTAGGAAACGAGTTGTTAATTATACTAGTAAAGTACAGTCGTTGGAGAACGAAATACTCAAGCCTTATGATGTAGAGTTTGTAGATGTCCATTCAAGCGATAAGTCGTTATCAGTAGCCAATAAGGCAGTTATAAAGATTGTGGAAGGGCGCACGTGCTTCGTCAGTGGTCATTTTGTAGTTTCTTTACCGTGGAAAAAGAATCTAAATATGAATGTGGATAACTATGAAGGAGCAAATCGTAGATTACAGAGTTTGAAGGGTATGTTGTCCAAGGATGTCAGTCTGCACAACAGGTGTATCAAAGGTATTGAAAGTAATTTTACTAAGACTTATGCGGAGAGGGTCCTTGAAATATATTTGCATTCTTATTATCGCCCTCGATGGTATTTACCTCATCATGCAGTATTAAACATGAAAAAACCAGAAGAACTTAGAGTGGTCCTTGATTGTGCCGCCCAGTTTGCAGGGGTTTCCCCAAATGATATGATTTATCAAGAACCCGATACCACTGCTGAGTTAAGGTGTGTATATTAATAAGTTTTTGCAAGGAGGCAGTTGCAATCCCTGCAGATGTTGAAGAAATGTTCATGCAAGTGAAGGTCCCTGAGTCTGATCGAGGAGCTTCAAGATTTCTGTGGTGGCAGGAGGGAGACATGTCGAGGGAACCATCCGAGTTTCAAATGACATCCCATCCATTTGATACCACGTCATCGCTATTTTACGCGAACTTTGCCTTGAATAAGACGGCCCAAATATTCTCTGACGGTTATGATGGTTATGTTGTAGATGATGTCAAGAATAATTTCTATGTTGATGATTGCTTGATATCCATTCCCACTTGTGATCAAGCAAACAGTTTTGTTAAGCATATAAGTGAATTACTATGTAGAGGAAGTATACAAAAAATGACCGATCTTGAATCTTGGTTCAAATGTCCTACTTTATTGCAGGGCGAATTTTATATAACAATCACTGACTGTCCGGAACCTACTCCTGACGATATTGAGTTTAGAAAAACTGCTGTGGTTAACTTGAGTAGCATAAAGTACAACATGACATCTGTTCTCTCTTATTATTCCGAGTGGTTGAAATTAGTCAGAGCTGTAACCTGGTTTAGAAGGTTCATCGAATTCCTGATAGTACTTCGTTTACCGAGTTGTAAAGGATCCGTTCATCTAGGATGTTTAAAGGTCAAAGAGCTTGAGATCAATGTTTTCAAATTTCATTCGTTTTTCGAGATCGGGATGGATATTTCCTGGAAATTTCTTCTTCCCATATTTTTTTCTTACTGACTGAAATAAAAAAGTACTTCCAAGGTCAGAAGCTATCAAAATTCTTGTAATGTTTTTTTCGAAATTGTTATCTATGAGTTCTACACTACGTTTTATGCTAATATTCAAAGCAAGTCACAGGAGTTAAGCCGCGTTAAGATTGACCTTATTGGTATTTTCAGGGTGTGTTTAATCAATAAGAACCGTTTAATTAAACCTGAAACACGTTGAAAAATGTTGGGCTTTAGAATTTCAAGTTAGTTATAGGTTAAGTGGAATGATCAAGCGATTAATCCGTAATTTAAATGGTATCAAAACAATATGGGATATGCTCCGCGTACGATCGTCAGATGAGATGATATAAACAATGTTACAACATGAGATGACAGTTTCTGAGTTAAGCAAGTTTGTGCAGCAGTCGAATCAGAAGATAAACATTGAATTGTCAGCGAGGCCCTCATCCAACAGCATGGGTGGAGTTTGGGGAAGACTGATTGGGTCTATATCACGACTGTTATTGTTGATCACCAGAGGACAGGTGAAGCAGGTCTCTATGAAGCTTTGGATTAGTCCTTGTTGTTATAAATGTAGTTAGGTCGAGCAAGCGTACTGTTGTAAGTCCTACTCATTCCTATGGTGTGATATGTTATATAATGAACCATGACCGTAGACATCAAGGTAGCTTGTGTGGTATGGAGGGATTTTGGGGGCCGGTGTAAGATCCATTTTGAAGGTTTTGTGTGTTGGTGAAAATCCCTCCATGTATATACTTGTAGTTTGTTCCTATTGATCCCTTTAGTTGTACATTGTTGTATTTTGATTACATTTGAATTGTTAATACTTGTATTTTTTATTATAGTTTTTGTTTTTCTTACGCATTCACTAAGTTTGTGTTTCTTCCTGAACTTCATCTGTGTTGCTTCACTTGACACTTGTTCTTGGCGGTAGCCATATTGATTTGCTCCTCCTTTTGTGTGTGTTCTATCCAGTCACGATAGAATAACGTTCATTTGTTGTGACTGGTAATTTTCCCTCATCTTCTATCAACTTCTTTATTTTTTGTAATTTAGATTTGATTGATTGAACAATTATTGGTTGAATAGCCGGGTGGTAATATTTGTTTAGGTAACGATTTACATTTAAATTTATGATGAATTATAGAACCGCTATTTACCCGAATGCTTGTTTTGATTTCGACGGAAAAGGGCGCGTGTCTAAAGTCCCCGGTCGGCTATTCTTCTATCCACACCGTAGTTTGAATTCTACAATGGTTATTATTCTTTCCTTGCCTTGGTGATTATTATTCCTTTGTTATATCTTAATATTTCTTCTTTGCTTTGAACTCTTTCTTTCATTTATCACACCATTGAGTTTTATTCCAACTATCTTATTTTATCAACTGAACTCTACTCATTTCATTCCTATCAATATTTACTTGTTTCTAGCCGTTTGAACTGTTGTCACAATGTTCCTTCATCACATAAGGTATGTATTTACAATATTCAGTCTATTTAATTTATTTACACCCTTGCTATACTATACGAATATGTCTTCAATATAACGTCCAATCAAACTCTTTCATGTAAGTGATTTAAACCCACTAAGTAATTATGATTTTAAATATCACAGGTTGTAAGCAGCTGACGAGAACCAACGAAATAAAAATGAATTCATGCTATTCTGCTAGAATGTTTGTTCTTGCTCTTTTCAAAATGATAAAGGGAACTATGTGTATGAAATTTCCACAGGTGTTCAATCACACACTCTTAACCGTTTCCCATAATATGATACCATGCTACTCAGTTTCCATTCAAATCATAAGCATTTATGTTCTCACTTGCTCTACAATGCAAGTGAATATGCATCACACCTGTCACCATTAAGCTACACATTTTCATACCATTCTTTAGGATGATGGAGATTGGTTAATTTGCTCAAAATCAAACGTCAAAATTGCTCTGATTACGAAATGTGAAACGTCTGTTTATAAATATATTACGGCTTATAATTAAGATCGTCTTGCATCTGAAAATCAGCTTTGCAGAAAATATCTTAACTCCCTATCGCAAAGCTACTCCGTGAATTTCGCTCCAATATCATCATTAAAATGTATACTCTATACTGTAAACTAGCGCTGTCTTCCTTTTTCATGATGATTCCATTACGTCAAACTGTGTACAGTAACTTCACTGTTATGAAACGATAATGAAACTATTGTGAAACAACTTACGCATCTCAATAATGGTCACACACGGTCTTCACTGCCATCATTTGTAGCAGGTTTCAACTTCACTATATTATGCATCAACAGATATATGTCGACCGATTTAAAATTGTTTCCACTAGTTTTATTCTGAGATATCTGTGGACCCACTGCCATAAGGAACGTAAACATTTACTTCGTCGGATGGATCATATCCACTGAAGCCTTTATATTCTATCATGGAACAATTTCCAATCATAATATGAAGGTGGAAACAGATGACCTGCCATAAAATGTTTTGTGTTTTTCATACATCACATAGAATAATTAAACAGAAAATTGGAAATATTTTTCACTGAATATCTGTATGAGATATCCTATTCCATGTACAGATAACGATACTTTAAAATTCATGTTAATTTCTGTTATTTATGTGAGTTATAACACACAAGTTTTGAACAATACACAAGTGTGGATGTTTCGTGTTGTTGGTCAACCATTTGTTATATGGCATATTGCACAGATATATTTCAGGCTTCCTGTTTGAAATATAGCAGGAACACTATTATATTGATTATTCATGCTAGAAAGAAAATAAAATGAGATATGTATTGATATAATCCTCAACAAACAGATTCGTTCTTCACAATAACAATGTTTGCATTCAATTACTCCTCCTGGAGTCCCTCCAGGGGCTACTGCCAGTTCCAAGCCCGTACGAAGGAGGAGGGTTGGGTATGGTGTTAGCGACCCCATCCCGTAGAAACCTAACTCACTAAAAGACGCTAACTGGAAAAAAATCATTCAAATCTTTTAAACTCCGCCCCGGGTTCAGAAGGTTTTCATTTAGAAAAAACTATGACGCCTCATGATAAAAGCTGAGTTCCTTCGGAAGTCACGTGGCCGATGCCGCTTCTGACAACCAGAGTAACCATTTATTTAGGTACATAGAATGTTCGTACAATGTGGGAGACCTGATGAGTTATCCAAATTGCTGCAGAAATGAGAAGATACAACCTAGAGGTGCTTGGGATCAGTGAAACATATTGGACGTAATTGGACAACAGCGACTAGCGTCAGAGGAGCTTCTGCTATAGTCCGGCCATGAAGAAGAAAATCCCCTTTAATACACAAGATGTCGCATTGATGCTGCCCAAACAAGCACAAAATGCACTAATAGGATAGGAATCTCATAGACCAAGGATCATTAAAACCTCCCTCATAACAAAGAAAGAGGGCATTTCAATGAACGTCATCCAATGGTATGCGCATACCAACGACCACGATTAAGACGCTAAAGATCAATTCCACGGTAGGCCGTAGTCAATGATTGAGAAGTGTCCAACAAAGGACCTGACTGTTCTGATGGGGGATTTCAATGCCAAGGTTGGAATGGACAACATTGGATATGAATACATCATGGGACAACACGGACTGCGAGAAAGGAACGAAGATGGTGAGAGATTTACAAACCTACGTGCATTCAATAAACTGATCATAGGTGGCACTATATTCCCACATAAGCGCAGTCACAAAACCACATGAACTTCACCGGAACATACTGCGCAAAACCAAATCGGCCATATTTGCATCAACAAAAATTTTAGGAGGAAGATGGGAGACGTGAGAACCAAGAGAGGACCTGGTATATCCTCAGATCATCACTTGCTGGTCGCCAAGATGAAATTGAAACTCAAGAAGCACTGGACAATGTGGCGGACAATATCATAAAAGTTTAACCCGGCTTTTCTTCAGCATACTGACAAACTCAACAAATTGAAGATAGTCCTCAGCAATAAGTTTGATGGAGAGCAACTGGAAATGGATGAAAAAGGCAATCACTTCAACATGTCATGAGATTCCGGGTCACAAGAAGCACCATGACAAAGCATGGATCACTGTTGATACACTGGATAAGATTCAAGGAAGGAGGAACAAGAAGGCGGTAATCAATACCAGCTGAAAAAGAACAGAAAAAGCCACGGCACAAGCTGAATAACACATATAAGCAAACAATTGTTTTCAATTAGATCGTCATCAGGTTTTCCTCTAATATACATGAATATTTATACGAAAACGTGAACCAATCAAGGCAATATGGGTCAATAATCACAATGAAATAGAATAAGTCTCTACACATAATAGGTAAGAGTACAAGTTGATAGTAGTAGGATGACAGATGAACCGATAATAGTAAGAATAATAAACTACAATAACAAAACTCTTATCAATAGTTAATCGTTGGCAACAGAAGGTCAAACAAACGTGGGTAAATAGACTAGGAATAGTCAACACCAAAACATTTAAATCATTACGTTATAAGATGTGTGTAAATAATTAGATAGTGAAGAATACAAAGAGGCGGATAATGACAAACAAATAATGGATGTGGAAATAAGGTTTACAATAACACAAATAGAATAAAATAAATAATGATAATAATAAAATTAAAAAAATTAAAAAAACAAGCTGACTACACAGAAGTAAACAAGCAAATGAAGAGGAGCATCACAACCGACAAACGTAGATATGTGAAAGATTTAGAAATAATGGCGGAAAAGGCTGCAAGAGAAGGGAACATGAGACAACTGTATGACACGACAAAGAAACTCTCTGGAAATCACCGTAAATCAGAACGACCAGTGAAAAGCAAGGATGGCAAGGTAACCATCAACATTTAGATTATTATTATTATTATTATTCACAAACATCTTATGGGTACGTAAGTGTTGTGAAGAAACCATTTCGGGTTTCTTCAAAAAATGCAATAATACACAATTTTCAATAGTGTTAGCATTATACTTGCCATATTTAAAATTTTTTTTAGAGTAAATGGAGAAAATAAGGGAATAGAAATAAAAGAGACATGAAATACGCAATCAGTTTAATTGGCGTGTTCATGAGCATAAAACAAGAACAAACGACTATGTGTGTATCGTCAAATTAGTAACAAAAAAAGTGATTAAGAAAAAACAACTTATTATCGCAGTAGGTTATGACGCTAGAATAAACGTTTGTGCAGTCACATAGTTTGGAGTGATGCGATGAAAGTCTCAATTGAGTGAAAAGGACAATGAAGTATCAATATGTATGAGTAGTCATATATGCATAGTGAAGATAAAATGGGTCTGAGAAGTTAATTTAAGTGTAACACAAGTTATTGTCTTAATTACAAACTTCGTAATCTTAAGAATAATATTCATTTAGAAGGAAAGAAGAGAAAGAAAAGAAGTAAACACCCAGTGAAAAGTTTCATCCATGATAAGAATAATATATGCGTGATGAATATCAACCTCAGAAAGAAACCAACAATTGAGGAAAATAAAATAAAAATCCTTTAATGCACTCGGATGAATACATTTAGATTTATGTAATAGTATACAGGGTGAAACCCGGTTATTAGTATAAATATTTGTGCAATAATAATTAAGAATGATGCTATGAAAGTCACAATTAATTTCAATGGACAGTCAGGAATCAAGATAAGAAGATATAAAATGAATATCTAATATGTCGGGGGAACAATAATGATACTAATAACAGTAATAATTATAGATACGAACATAAGCAGACTTCATATATCAAGATGAATAGAAATAAAATAAAATAGACGTGGAGAGATTTAAAGATTTTATTTTGCTTTCCACGCGATTAAATGGATGACGGACCTTCTTTGCATAAATCATTATTAAATACATTCATGTTCAATAGGTGACATAGTCCACTTTCGGAAAGAAAATCTTCAAGCAGAATTATGAAACGGGTTGCAGTTTCACTGCAACGGAGGTTCACTGGCAGTCTGTTCCACATGGTTGAGTAGCGAATAAGGAAAAAATTCTGACGTCAGTTGGTGTGCGTTCTTGGAATAGCTAGAATATTCTCCTTATTGCGTAGATTGTGGGATGATATCATAAGGTATGAAGGGGTGGATACTGAAGAGTAGGAAATACCGTTAATAAGCCGGTAGATAAAGACAAGATTTAATTTGATACGTCTGATCCAAAGAGGTTCTAAGTTGACTTGTTGACATCTTTGGTGATAGTCTTTGTTATCAGAATATCCCAGAACAGCTTTGGTGAACTTTCTTTGAACTCCTTCAATTTTAATC
Organism: Schistosoma haematobium; assembly: GCF_000699445.3. Classification (NCBI taxonomy): domain Eukaryota; kingdom Metazoa; phylum Platyhelminthes; class Trematoda; order Strigeidida; family Schistosomatidae; genus Schistosoma; species Schistosoma haematobium. Next base: position 18,748,772 of record NC_067202.1, on the reverse strand, counting down.
AGGTCATTATGTCTGCAATTACTGTAAACTAAAATACCATATTCAAGTATGGGTGAGGTACATTTTCTGTATAATAACAATCTCGATTCGATATTATTAAAGTTTATCATTATCAATCCGATCAGCTTTCTAGCTTTGGATACTTGAGATATAATGTGTTTAGAAAAGGTTTAGACTGTTGCTATATCTTAAACCCAGGTCACGAACAGTGTTTAGAGGTTTGAGTTTATGTGTGTGTACAGTTAGATTTAAGCTAATGCAGCGACCAATGTGAATAAATCCACTTTTGTCAACATTAAGTGGCATATTCCACGAAACAGTCCATTCGACAGATGTCTGGATGTCAGTATTGGAAATATAATGATAGAGTTTTCAGTTCCAGTTTTGTAGCACTGCGAGAAGTGCTTGCTGAATTGTTCGCATATAGTATTCGGGTCATTACCAGTGCTTCCGTTAACTCTGAAGAATTTAGTAGTGCCAAGGGAATTTGACTTTACACGGGATATAAAAAGCTTAAGTATTGATAATTCTGGGCTTTTACTACGTATAGTTTTATTTTCTATATTCATAAAATACCTACGTTTAGATGAAGCATTTCTGTTGATCAATTTAAGTATACTCTGAAGTGCATACACATCATTCTGCTCGTAGTAGCGGCATTTTAACTTCCTCAGCTTTCTTTTAAAAGTATTTTGGCCTTCATTAGCATTATAAGCCACACGGCCAATAACTGGAGCAGTGTAGTCAAGACAATACATCAGGTTGTGGTGTAGATTGGAGAGCGCAATGTCAACATTATTTGTGGTAAAATAAGTTTCTCATGGTAAATATCGAATGAGAGTTCCAGTCCGTTTCCATGTTTGTTAATCAAAATGTCTGCTTTGGTACATCAATGAAGCTTTAAAGTTCAATTGTATGGCGTTTAAAGAGTGAATAATACTCAATACAACTCTTTGGTCACGCATAAAAAACTCATGACTGGTATGCACTGAGATAGAGTCTATGTTGATTGTGAACATTAAATCAAGTGTACTATTCCCCGTGGTCGGTTATCGTACCTGTTGAACTCATCCACAAATTTCTAATGTTTTAACTAGCTTGTTATATCGACCTGGTACCGAAGTCAAGCCCCATGTAATTTTTGGCAGATTAAAATCACGTCCGATGATTTAAAAGTATGCGGTTGGTGCGATACAATGGAAAAGATGTTTGTTAGTAATCTATCAAACGCAGTATCCGCATGAGGCGGACTATATATGCATTCCACCAGCAAATAATTTTGGGATCCACAGTTTACAGTAACCCAAGTGGAGTCGTCTATAGCATCAAGGGATTTATCCTCAAATTTGCATGCTTAAATGTCTGAACGGACATAGAGAATTGTAACGCCTCCTATTCCATAACGTCTATCGGTTCTAAAGAAAACGTAGTTATATACACACAAGGAATGATCGGATTTAGATGAATTACACCACGTTTCCGTAATAAGTACAATGGTTGGATTTACAAGGAATAAAAGAGTTTTAAGATGAATAATTTTATTGGACAGAGAGCGGGCATTGAACGAAAGAATAAGAAATTCAGAGTTATCATAGTGAAGCAGGTTAGAGTATAAATCGCAATTGGTAGTTCCATGAATACTCGTAGGATTAGCTAAGGTAAGAATTTTGTTGCGAGGGGAAACAGATTCAACCACTTTGTCATCATGTGAAATATGTTTACTGTTGCCGGCAGGACAGCCGGCGGAATTACAACAAAAGTCTTCTCATTGCTATTGGATACAACATCTGATAAAGGCATAGTGTACATATTGGGAGCCGGACCAAGAAGGCTATCAGGTCTATGTGTGCGGCCACGTGGCCAATTACAATTCAGATAACTATTTATACCTGACGTATGGGTAACGTGTTTAGGACGTTTATTTCCAAGGTTTGTGGTTGATTTTGGCTTCTTCATAAGTTGGAGAGGATTGTGTGCTGTGAAACATACTTGCGATGATTTGCGAGGTTCGAATATATCAACGTTAAGTGCGTGGTCAGTTATATGAATGTTATGATTAGTTTTCCTGTTGTCCGTTGCACAATTACTGTAACTGGGTGTTGTACTAACAGGGGTTTGTACTGTGTTATCCCATTCGTCATGAGCACAACTACTTCGGGTTGAATCTAAGTCAACATTCTTAAGAGGATGGACACCACCTACATCGAAATTACTTTCTTCTAGGTTTTGAACTTCACAAGATTCAGAAGAGTTTTTCGGTGGCGGCATACTTGTAAAGCTAGACGTCCTCTTAGAATCGGAATTAACTTTACGACCATTAGGATTATGATGCGTTTGAGAGTTTGACGCTGGTGGTCTGTAGCTATCTCTTCCTGCTTTTCGCTGGCATGGTGTTTTATCCGGAAGAGTCTTAATACCTTTGAAAATCTGTTTTTGTCTCAATGAATTGGAGGAAGTTAAAAATTCACTGGCGTCTACAGATGAGTTGAATTTGAACAATATCGGTGAGTGCATACCAGGATGACTTCGTTTTAATCTTGTGCATACACATGGTACGTGTGTCATATTGCTGGCTCCAAGCAGACTAGATTTGATATTTTCAAGGGCATGTGTATCCGGTATAATAAACACAATTGCATTGCTAGATCGTCTTATTCTTTCAAATACCTCTGATACAACACGATCTAGGAAAATATTTATGTCATTCATTTGATCTGGAGTCTCTGTGGGGTTGAGGTTGATGAGATATTTAAGCGGATTGAGATTGTTCATGTCTACTTGCAACTTTTTTATAGCATCCATATGGTTGCAGTTGCGATTGTCATCACTGTTTACCAGCAGAGTTTCCAACATGTCTGGAATGGAGACAACTGGTAAAAGCTTGTCTGCTTCCGGATGAACGGAGTGGCTCGTCTCGTTGAAACTGTCGGAAATCGTGTCAGAAGTGGTGTTAAATTGTGTCGTTTTCCTACATTTGGCTGGACGCCTAGAAGCATTAGTCCTCATTTTCTTTTGTGGCATGATAAGAAATTGACGTATAGCAAGTGAATTGAACAGAATGTTGGAAATAGAAAGGGATGGAAAAAAATCAATTCCGAGGGCTCAAGTTATTCTAAAAATCAAAATTTATGTTTTAACCAAGAGTGAATGTATCGTGAGGATTAATGGTGTCAAAAACAAAAGATGACAATGGAAGGAAGATAGTAGTGGAGATGAAGTATTTATGTCGGTATCTGTGTGTAGGCAAAATAGAATATAAAGGAGCAAGTTGTATAAATTTTAACATATATATGACACGAAAGATAGCCTTATATAGGTGGTGAAATTTTTCTTCTCAACAATATCAATTTTTGAAGTTGTACAAACCCATTTATAGGTAACTATTTTGTATGTAGTTTTCTGTGGTAAGGTATAGTGCGTTGATTAAGTTATCGAAGATAGTCAAACTTGCTTGAGTGGAAGTCAATGAAAATGAAGCCGAACGAGCTATATATAAATTTTCATGAGTAAGGCGCTGTGATTTGGAGGAGGAATTCAATCCATTCTCTATCGCCGTGAGACGCACAATATGAAATGAAGACGAAATTGATGATGAACTGAATAAAATCCGAAAAACGCTTCTGAAATATTTTCTCCAACCCATGGGCATTGAAAGCAATCTGAAACCGGGATGTCTAGTCAGAATTTCTCCCACTGTTGCAAACAAAGTTCTGTTCTTGAATAATGAATTCAGGGGTGACAGGGCATCTAAGACACCAAAGAACAAACGTACAAATCCTTGAAAAAAGTCATTCAGGGGAGTGTTAGGCATCATTTGCTACCTCTGACCATCTCAATATTGATCCACAAGTTTGCTTACTATCGTGAAGCAGTTTGTGGCTGTACCTGATGAACAAATATCCGAGCAGCACTCTGTATGATTATCTAAAGAGATTGAAAGACAATCGACAACTCAGTTGTCAAACACAGTCGATTCAGTTCACATCCATCACCCGAATCTCCGTTCAAATTCCCTTACACAATAAAAGCTTTGCATGAGGCCGAAGCTATAGCAAGAGGAGAGGACTCACGTTGAATCTATTATTCGTCAACGGCCTTATCATCCAATCGAATGCTACAAATTAGAATTGCTGATTATTACTTTCGTCTTCCTCATCACCTCCTTCTCTCCATCATCAACTTTAAAGTAGACAGTTATCTCTATCTTTTGTTTCATAGATTGTTGTTTTGAACACTGCCAATACTATTACACAACGTAGATATCTTATGACTGTCTGCTACGTCGACAATTGACCAAACCTATTTTATTCAGCACTCAAAGACTTAGGATACCATAAAATAACACCCCTCCATTTATAAATTATTGCTTCAAATATTTGAAGGTTCTTGATTATCTCAACTATTTATATGCGCAACACAATTTCCTCTCGATTGAATCCCGCATAAATAAGTCTGATCATCTGCAATTATTCTGCAACAACCATCTCTTATATCACACACTAATGCATGCGAAAACATAACCTGGAAATACAATCGTGCAAATTCAGGAGTCGATATTGTTAGGAAACATCTTCATTAGTTTTATTGACAATTAGTTATATTCAAAGATACAGCGAAGCATGATTTCAGTTCCATAATGATTATCATTGAATGCTTGTTGGTTTATCTATTTGTATTTCGTCTTCTCTATTTTGATCAATCAGGCATTCATGTTTCACTTCTCTACTTCATTTGAGACCACAATGTGTTTGGTAACTAAAATATATGGTTGGACGGATTTAGGAGATAACATCGGTCGACAGGAACACATTATTCTCGATGAACAGTCTTTATTTGGCTTGATCACGTCATGTAATTCTAACGTCCTCCTTAATCTAATCGCGTGAGGGACTGTCACTTGACGATTCAGTCAAGATTTCTTAGTTGAATATTGCACATGATCATCGCATCTACTTCAATTCTACTTATCTGATATGCGTTGTCTCACAAGAAATATTCTTTTAAAAATAACACTGAAATAGTAGTGCCAAACATCTGAATACTTCTGATGACCTCAGTTGTTTGTAGAGATTCCAATGATTATACTTTCTCTTCATCTATCACCTCATTATATTTATTCATTCAAAAATTATGGTATTGTCTATTGTGTAGTGGGCGTTATATGAAACTTTGTTAGAATAATGAATACCGCTTTCTAATTATGTGTTTATGTGACTGACAGTCATCTACATACACACAGAACAGAGATGAAAGGAAGTCTCATTTTGCAAAACATTCCTGCTTTTGTGAAAAGCAAGTAAATTGAAAACAAATATTTTGGCAGTCAATTCATAGTTAGTCTTGCTTCAGCTATGAATAAACACTGTAACCATTTACTATCTAAATTGAAGTGAGTTTAATAGTCGTTCTCTGCTAGAATCAGTTTGTTTTCACGTCCCCACTTTCTGAACCGATGGAACGTTCATTAGTAACCACAATTCTACTCTATTGAAACAGTCTATAACATGCTAACTCTGAATTTAAATTAGGACTGTATGGCAGGCATCGGGTGGAAAACAGAAAGGAAAAAATCATACGATAAAGGATATAGTTATTACACAGTTTGAAATCATGAGTCAGTTGAAGCTAGACCACCATGGAAAACCTGGAAGCACTGGACGGCCGTTTCGTCCTGGTATGGGACTCCTCAGCAGTGCGCATCCACGATACCGCACCACGCGGGGCTCGAACCCAGGACCTACTGGCTTCGCGCGCGAGCACTTAACCACTAGACCACCGAGCCGGCATCCAGCGGTGTTAATGTCTAACTTCAACCAATCCATAGTTATTAGTTTTATTAACACTTTACTATCTGTATGCACTATCTGTTCTGATAAAACAGCCTTCCGCATTCCAACCTTGACTTCCATTCCTTCATTTGAACTTACTCCACCTTGATCAGTATCACAACTCATTGTTCTTTATTACTGCATTCTCTCATCTGGAGCTCCTGATCACATTTCACTGCGACAACGAGAGCTAGTATGAATTTGGTCCAATAATTTATCTTTCCCATGTCTGTTCCACTACAGAACGTTAGGCATTGTTTTTCGTTCATATCCAAGTGCTTTGCTGCTCTTCGGTTTCTTATTTTCAGAATCTTGCTCTGACGGCAGCAACTATGGAACTAATGACATTTGGAACAAACTCGATGTACGCGTTTTTCCAATGTCATAGTTCACACCAAGCGCTCTACAAGTCTAATTTATAACAACTACGAACTTAAGAAGTTGAGTTACATAAATGATTAGCACGATCAGCATCCTAACATAATTATGCCGAGATTGGATCTGGTGTGTAACGTGGACGCCATTCCAAGACTATTCAGTATATCTAAAGGAATGAACTGATCTTCACTTTTATAGATTATATTTATTTAACAACCCTGCTTGAGATTCGTACAGTGAAACAATAAATGTTATAATTTGTAAATCATGCCTGTAAAAATGGCGTGTACCTGCCATAGCAGAAACATATATTATTATTATTATTGAATGATTACTGAAGAGCATTAGAAGAATGTATCTACAATTAACCTACTATGTTTACACAATCCAAAGTCTGTGCCATGTTGAGATCAGAGCTGGGACATCTCTAAGATCTTTATTCAGCTTCGCTGAAATTTTACTTTACCATTACCAAAATAACAAAGCGATTGAATTTTCTATATAGCAAATCGTATTACTGTTGGGCTTTTCACATTTAAACAGGCAATCAATCATCTTTTGTGTGCATGTCTAATCTCACTGTTTTCTGTTTCGTTCAAGTTCTCTTTTCAAGTTTACGATTATTCTAATGCTGAGCTTCACTGCTCCAACGTTTAGTCAAAATAACCGTTTCGCATCTCATCTGTTCAAATGTCTTATTAGTTATGACTTCTGAAAATCTACATAACACTTGAACCAGTATTCTTATCATTACTGTTGTCACCGTTATTATGATTACTTAACAGTCGTGTCTGCAATTACAGTTAATTGAATCTTTTAGTCAAATCTATGATTAACAAATTGAACTTGTTCACTGCGATTGATTGTCTACTGCATGTTATGTCTTAATTTAGAAGCAAACTTGCATGGTTTTGTGGAGAAATTACAATTGATAAATCACTGAATGTTAGCCAACTTTTTATTTGTCTTATCTTTTAGTATTGATCAGATTTCAACGATGAATGAATAGTAATGAACTTTAATAAATTGTAAACATCTCTAAAGTACCAGAAGCCAGTTACGGGTCTAAGTAGCTGGATGACTACCTGTCAGACTGTTTATTTGAATAGCACGAGTTTGAATCTGTTTGGGAGCGTTAGACATTCACCACAATTTCAGATCGATTCAATATGTGATATGAATATTTGTCCGGAACTCATAATCCTTCCGTAGTTCTATGCATTGTTGTATGGCAATCATTTTATTGTAGGTAATAATTACATTATCCACAAACTCATTTGCAAAATGTAAATCAATTATCTCTGAATTTATAGTTCTTTTATCTCCACAACAATCAATCACTGTTCTCGTTCTCTTCTATTCAATGACTCCAACCTTCAGACTACAGGCATTTCACCTTCGATTGATGATACATAAAACTTACATATGTCAACATCAGTAGCACACAACACAATGCTACTGCTAATAACAATCGTAAAACTACCAAAATCAATAGTCCCACTTATACTGTTACTACAACCATCACATCTACTGACACTAGTAAAATTGATGCTATCAATACTACTAAAACAAGTGCAATAATTAAAAGTAACAATGCTAATACGCTTACAACAACTCACACTACTACTACGACTATTAATAATAATACTACTGACGTTACCGGTAATATTACTACCAATACTAATAATTCTAATACTCATACCACTAAAAGCACTAACAAAACTAATGATATTACTACGCATTACAATACTTGCACCAATCGAACCACTACTGGAACTCCTACTACCATCAAAGCTATCAATACAACATCTGTTATGAACGAAGACTTTGTTAGAGCAAAACATTTCATCATTTTAGAATATTAAAGATTCCCATTGTGAAAATTAGAACAACACACATAAGAGAACAATTGTTTTCAATTAGATCGTCATCAGTTGTTAGAAATAGTGTAAAAGATGTTTTCAACTTCACCTCCAAAGTAGAAAATATTAATGTTCGTATGAAAAATATGATCTCATTGGATGTAGGATCTTTGTTCATCAACGTACCACTTATAAAGACTATTAAGTTTATATGGAAGCAAATATCAGAAAAACAAATCAACATTGGCTTGCCTAACGATAGCTTAAGGGAACTGCTCCTAAGATGCACTCTGAATGTACATTTTGTCTTCAACAATACTTATTATAGACAAATAGACGGGATAGCCATGGGCTCGCCTCTAGGCCCGATTTTAGCTGATCTCTTCCTAGCAAAGCTAGAAAATGGACCTCCCAATGAGACTATTAAGAAACTTGATTTATATTGCCGATACATTGACGACACCTTCATCATCGTAGATCAAAACACTAATGAAGAAGAACTCCTAGATCAATTCAACAGTGTTCACCCAGCGATCACTTTCACTGATGACAGCGAGCATGATAATAAGCTGAACTTCCTTGACGTCACACTAAGCAGACGAAGTGACGGCACATTAAGTAGAAGCGTGTATGGAAGAAGCCCCTCTTCATGCCAATATACTCATTTCTGCAGTTTCACACCCATATAGGTTAACCAAAGTAATCATCAGGACATTCTACACAGCCAATCTTGCGTTGACCTTCTCTTGTCGACCAGCAATGTCTACTCAAACGAATGATAAATTACCTGAGTTGGCCTCTTCCATGTGCATTTACAAACTCAGCTGCTCCTGTGAAGATAGCTATATAGGGCGTACTACCAGGCAACTTAACCAACGAATGAGTGAACATCTACCAACTTGGTACATAAAGGCCAGAGGAAATCTATTCGCAGTTCTATCTTGGCACATCTTATTGATAGCGGTCATGCTTTAGATAAATCGAAATCATTTCGAGTTATCTATCGTATACCGCCGTCGTTTCCCAACGGAGTCCGTTTCCGTCTCCTATATATAGTTGAAGCTGAAGTTATAAGTTAACTAATAAGTTGTAAACAATACACTAAATACACAATTTGCACATCTTCCTTAAATTGTCCCCCCGAAAACTCATCGTTATTTCATTTTTGTTTTCGTATTTCAGTTCCTTACTATTTTATCTTTTATCCTACTGATTATCCTATTTTGTCTGCATGAGGTCTACGTTTAATTCGTAAAACCTACCACACAACGCAAAAAGAACAATGGATTTCCGTTGAGGGATTGGAATGTTCATATCAATGAGACTCATATGTTGGATAATATTTTCTCAATGTTGTTAGGCAGTAAACGATTTATAGCCTAATAGTCGTTGTTGTACATGATTGAAAAGGTGGAGAAAAATGTCATAACCACTTGCATACGACGTATTAGGTAATTGTATGTTCAACCGTGGAATAGATTGATTTCTTGTGTTCAATCTAGTTTATCAGCCATATTTGGGTTATGCTGAACGTGTAATGTGACATTGACATGTGGTTTGTTCACTTAAGTTACGCAGTGTGTGGAATAATGATCTAATTTGTTATTGGTAGCATTACAACAATAGATCCATACTGTTCTTCTGCCTTACGTGAGTATACGCTCAACTAGTATGGTATTTTGACTGATCAGTTTATAACAATGACCGTTGTAAATTTCAAACAATATTTTCCCGTGGTGAGACTACATCAAAATGAACATTCACAACGGATTCATTATTGATTGCAATGATCACATAATCACATATACAGAATACTGCTCATTTCTAAACTAAATGCTGTAAAACTCATAATATAATTCAGCTTTTATTTAATGAAAAAACAATTCACGTAAATATTAAAAACGATTTCAGATATTTATTCAACAGAATTACTTCAGTCGATACGCCAACAAACAGAAAATTGTATAAAACTTGTTCAAATAATTGGAACGGTTAACAGAATGTAAAGAAGTTTTCGGATGAAATACAGAATAAAACAACTCGATCAAAATAATAAAAACAAACGATAAGACGTTTCTGTAGATCATGGATTACTCTTCTTCCTCTTATACATCCAAATGGCACATCCGATGCATATGACACAGAAAGCGACGACGACTACTGGTACCACGATATACAAGTAACGAGGTGTGTTATTATGTTTACTGTGTCCATTTATTTCTGTAGTGGTGTTCTGAAAGAGAAACGAAACAGTAGCATTAATACTAAATATTAAATATTCACTGAATAAGGTTCAGTTTTTGCAGTATTTTTCCGAAATTTTTCTTCAGTGTGAATTTCAGTGATTCCTTTGTTCTGCACTTTAACAACTACAGTCTACAAACTTTCACTAATTATCCGAACATTATATACAATATCCAACGGAATACGCTTCATCACTCAAACCGATTTCATCGGTGATTCATGGCAATTCACATTGACATACGCTTTCATATTGGATTTCTGAAGTCACTTTAAGCTCAGTGAGCTCAAAAATTATTATGACTCCATGCATTTGTGTTAAACAACGTTTCTGTTCGAGATGGTGGAGAAGATTTGTAGCTCAGGTGGATGATTTTGATGGAGTTTTGTTCTCTGAGCTGGATGGTTTGGTCGTGGAGCTTTTATCGTTCTTCTGAACGACATCATCAGCACAAACTTCAGATAGAAGTGAAGTGTTCGAATTTCTCCATATGTGTTTCACAGCTTGTTCTGTGCACCTCGATGTTGATTGGTTCTTGTTGACCTTAAATTTATCATTGTTTACTTCTTTGTTTTGGTTGTGTCTCCCATTGGTTTGATTTTTGTTCCCATATTTATGCATGGTTTTTCTGATTGGTTGATAAATTGGATTGATTTCAATATGTTTGTTGATTGCTGATTGACCTGAGTGCCAGGCTTCTAGAAATTCTCTGGTGTTTTCGGAGTTTCCTCTGTCTAAGATTTCTACATTTTCCCAATCGAATGAGTGTCCGTAGTTATCCACGTGTATTGAAATAAGTGAAGAAATATCATGGCGTTTGACTGCTAATTGATGTTCATGTAGGCGCAGGTGGAGGGGACGTCCGCTTTGTCCGATGTAGTGTTTGTCGCTGTAGGTACAGTTTATTTTGTAGATAATGTTTGATTTGTTCTCCTTTGTTATTTCATCTTTTGGTTTGCATAAGATTGATTGTAGTGATTTTGTTGGTTTGTGTGCCACACCTATCCCGAAGGTTTTCAGCAGTCTCGTTGCAGTTTCTGATATTCCTTGTATGTACGGTAGGGTGATCCTTTTACTGATTTTTGTGCTTGACTTGGGTTGTGATGCTGTGTGCCGTTGGTGCTTTTTGATGAAGTTGATTGGGTAGCCGTTCTTTTGAAATATGTCCATCAGGTTTTTTTCTTCATTTCTTCGTGCTGCCAGTGTGCTGCAGTGTGTCCTCGCCCTCTTGAACAATGTGTGTACGCAGTTGATTTTGTGAGCCCTTGGGTTGTTGCTGTTGTAGTTGAGAATTTGATCTGTATGGGTTGGTTTCCTATATACTTGAGTTTCCAGTTTTCCTGTATCAGTTCTAGTGATCAATATATCCAAAAATGCTAGTTGGTTGTTTGACTCCTGTTCCATTGTGAACTTCATGTCATTGAAAACGTCGTTGATCAGTTTGTATGTGTTTTCCAGTTCTTCCTTTTTGACGATGACGAAGGTGTCGTCTACGTAGCGAATCCAAATTTTTGGCTTGATCACTGGTAATATCGTGGCTTCTAGTTTTTGCATCACTGCTTCTGCGATCAGTCCTGATATTGGTGATCCAATTGGTGTCCCTTTTGTTTGTTTGTAGATTTTGTTGTTGAATTGAAAATATGTTGTTAGGCATAAATCGATGAGCTCCAGTAGACTTTGAATTTGAAGCGTCGTGTATTTGGTGAGATTTGTGTCGTTGTTGAGTAGCAGGGATATAGTTTCTTTTGCTAACTGTGGTTCGATTGAGGTGAACAGTGCAGTTACGTCGAAGGATATCATGAGTTCGTCGTTGTTGATTTGAATATCCCTAATTTGGTCTAAAAATTGTGTTGGGGATTTGATGGTTTGGCTGAATCTACTAGATGTCTCAGTATTCGTGAAATTTCTTTTGACAAATTGTACGTTGGCGTTCCGTTTCTGTTCATTGTTTGCTGTTACCATGAAATCAAAACGTATTCTTTGTAAGGAAATTTTCTTCCGTGTAATCGGATGTACAATGTGGAATATAGCGATGTTGTAAACAATCTATGAATCTTAACAATTACTTACTTTCACATCATTATCATCGCTGTTAATGCACACATTAGCTTTTGCATATCAGATACATTTCACACTTGATGTTGTCGCATTTCGGCATTTTTCAATGGAATCGTGTTTTGAACAACTTACTGTGAAAAAAATTAGGGAGACGGCATTTCAAGTTATCAAACAAAAGATACGTGAATAACAAAATGTGTAACTGATATCAGTTTTATCATCAATCTATATCTTGTATACCGTCTCTGCATGTGTGAAGTGGACAATCAACTCGTGAGCTCACTGGCACTGACTATTTCGAAATCGGTGCATGAAGGTCAGCTGTTTTCAGGACGAAAACTGATTTTCAATGTTGTTGATTCGATGGAAAGACAAAGGAAGAGTGACTTTGTTTCTCAAATCATCATTATGGCTTTCACAAAAACAATTTCATTAACCTATTATGCGATGGAAGGTTTCAAAATATGTGGCTACGTTCTAGTCTGTTTAACGTCAGTTAGCACAACAGACTCATTGGATTAGTGAAAAGGATATTTTGTTCGACAAATACTGAAGGCGATCCGAACACAAATTCCCTTAGTAGTCGAAATGTTATTTCAATAGTCTAACACATGGTGAACTAACAAATGTCTGTAGACAATTATAGCGACTCACGTCCAATTGTGTTTAGTTCAGTCAAGTTCTGTTGTTGACCTATTTAATGGACAAAGTCATCCATGTTGTACCGTTATTATTATTGTGCATGACAAAGCAGAGATTTTAGAAACGAAACTAATACCTTCAAGATTAAATAAGTTTTAACATACTCTCGATAGGTTCAAACTCCGCTAACGTGTCGCTTGTTATCCATTGTGAAGGAGTTATTATTTGAGTTAATATCTCATCTGAAATAAATTTTACAAAAACACTTGAAATTTTGATTTCTCGTTGATCAAATAACAATTGCTTTCATCATTTCTTGTACCGTAAAATTAAGACTTAAAAATTTCTGATTAAGAATACAGTGTTTTTCATACAAAATCCTCACAAAACATGCTCTACATCATTACTGATATGGAAAGCGGCCAGTGTTTAACTAGTAAATGAAAAATGATAACCTTGAATTTCTGATTCATTTTAAAACATTCTCAATGCAACATCTTCAAGAAACATGTTCAACTCGGTACAATTCTTCCGACATTTCAAATTACACATAGTCAACATTGAGATTTACTGTTCAAGACTAAGTAACATATTTCAACCGTTCAATGTATACCGTTTGACCAAATACTTAGTGCATTGTCTCACATTTAATGACAAAACATTTTATCCCACCGAGTCACTTTCACTAAACGCTTATCTTGAAACTCAGCTTGATCTTAAGACAACACATGATCACTTCAGTATGGCATGAAGATTGAGCATTTTATAAAACAACTACCAGTTACAAGCATCACTCTTTTGTTTCTATTTGAGTAGTCATAGGACTGAGGACAACAAGTGAGACTTTTTGTTCTGTGAGTGAATGAGCGAGTGAGTGAGCAAGTAAATAAATCAGTAGATATATGGTCTGTCAAATATTGTCGTTCACATATCCCTGTCGTGATCAGTCCGTCGTTAAATGTATGTGTAAGCATTCTCCAATGGCTATCCACAGTTTTACTGTGATGATATTCACACATTATGGTTCTATCACTCGGAATATTGGGTTAGGGAAACGTCAGAAAATGTGGATCACGAAATTCACTGTCTGTGTAATTTATCACAAAAGACTGAAACAGAACCCTTACAAGTTCATCACAACAACCCAAATGTAATTTGTTACAGTGATAAGGATGACCGTTGTTGAATTAAAAACACATGTACTTTGATTTCAATATAGTGTTCCATTGTTCCAAAACATTATACATTTTCATTACTGGGTTTCACTAAGATTCTTTATCGGGTGTAACTACAAAAATTCCATTCAAGAATTGTAAACATATAATTGACGTTGAATATCCAGTATACAATAATTTTTGGACAGTGATTTTACGGAACGTATTTCGACTTTATCCTTCACGATTATCCTCAACACTTTAACTGCGATTCGACCGATTTTTATTACATTCAAATCAACTAATCATTGTAGACTGTAATACAGTTATAAATTATCTTTGTAAGCGGAAACAGCAGGTCACTATGTTGACATGCAGATAACCGTGTACGAATGGAAAGTAATATTACGTTAACAGAAAACTGTTGACGGGTTTACTCTACATCAAAATACCAGAAATAATTGTTACCTTCCAACGTTTTTCCGCAGTGAATTACAAATTGAATAGTGGAGGTCAGTGGACTTTCCTCTTTATCCGTGGGGATCTGAAAAGAAGTATTGGAAGTATCAAACACTGACATTCAAAAATATACACACTGTGAAATGATCAACAGTTTAAACACTAAATCCCTCAGCATATTCTGCAATGTACTTTCCGAACAGCTTATCTCCAGAAGACGACATAAATCTTGTCATAATATGACTGTTTCCGTGCTGTACTCTGAAGTACATTGTTTGTCCTTATCTGTCGCGAAGAGACATCATCGTTTCTTTTGATGACTCTTCACTTCTTAGTATTCACTGTTTTTAGCGAGTGGTACATTTAAGTGTGTGTCATTAAATGATTAATAATAGTGTCACATAGTCCGTTTGCACATTACAAAAGTTGATCTCTTTCTGTCGTATTCAATGTATCTTGATACATTTGACATTATTGATACGCAAGAAAGAGTGGATTAAGCTATAGTACTTCAAACAAAATTTTATTTCCATTCAATTGTACAACTCACGTTCTCATAATAGAGGGATATCTTCCCACCGGAATGTATCACACTAGTTATCTTGGATATAGGAGCTGTAAACAAAAGACTATTGATATTTAGAATACTTAAGTAATGATGATGAGCTTGTTACTGTTAGTTGTGACACTGTATATGTCCACTTACAAAAATATCCAATTTAAGCACACATATACCGTGTTATCTCAAATGTTTTCCTTCGTTGAATTCGTTATGAAGAATATCAAGTGGACCTCATGCAAAACATACGAACACAATTTGTTTAAAATGAATGTCAGCTGTTTAGTCTTCGGAACCTGAGAAGAATACAATTCTGCGCAATATTTTCTATCATTACTCCCAAATCAGTCGACACGAAGAACACATGACTTGTGTTGTGGAGTGTTTGTTCACAAACGGAACTTCTGAATTTAATTGCTCATTAACCACACTGGTAAATCGATCAATCGACTGACTCCGACCATGCCGTTTACAAAGAACACAGATTTATTTGTTGAAGATGTGAAGTGAATAGTTTCAGACATATTGCCCTAGGGATTTACTGATTTTATCGGGCAATATTTAGGAATGACTGTGTCGACGAATGTGGTCCGTGCAGAAAATGGCTTTGGGACGAACATATAACACAATTTATTTGTTACAATAAACAGACTTTACATCAAGTTCCATTGAAGCCAGTCAACGATGATGAATCTGTGCACCAGTGTTTCCACACGTGAGATGGCATTGTAACTTCATTCATCCATTTATTACTCGTCAAGTCTAGTCTCTTTCAGTCAATAGTAACTGTTCTTTGAGTCCAAATCATTGTGAATAATTGATCATGGGATTCCACGTACAAGTCCACCCTCAGTTTGCAAAAGCGTTATCTATTCCTACTTCTACCAGTCATTGGGAAAAATAAAATTACACAAACTGAACAGGCAGGTGTGAGCAAACACGATGAGTAGTTTTAAGTGTTAAGATTTCATATGATATCAAATGCTCATTCAATGTTCACTTATATGTACCTCCAATAAACATCTGAAAATGCCATTTGACAGCAATGAAGTCATCTGAAAAAAAGTGTAGCCTATTTTTAATGAAAACATACAATTTAATTGAAATTCTATAGTGGATGAATGAAATATTTTGAAATGAACAGGAGACAAAAATGAATTTCATGAACTGTAATTAGTTTGCTATCAGACATCGAACGTTTGATAAGTTCAACAAGAAGAAAAGGAATCTATCAAAAGTTTTGAATGTCAGAAAAAGCATAAAACTGATTCATTGAAGAAATTCTAGCAAACTTGATTCATGGAATGAATTGTGATTAACAAAACTCAATAACAATTTTAAGTGAAAGAAAAAAATTATCTTACCATTAAGAGAAATCTCAAATCTAGTGACGTTAATACCGTAAAATTTAAACGAAAATTTCGGTGTAACATTCTTAAAAGATGCAAACATAAGAATTAGTAGTTCCATTACGAAATGTAGTCAACTCACCTGAGTGGTACTAAATTTTTTAAAACTGTCACTAACAACTGGATACGGCTGATTGTGACGTATTGTTCGTGAGTAATGATAATGCTGAGACTGTGTATGTGCATTAGAATCTGACTGTATACTTACATATTTATACGAACCGTTTTCTGAAATCACATTTTCATATTTCGCTAATTCAGGGTTTTCGCAGATATCCTGACAGTCGCAGAATTTGGAAAGCACGATGACCGGTATCAATAGACTAGATAGAGAAGTATATCTAAAATGGTTGATATGAACAAAACAATGTTATCTCGTTGAATCAGACTGAAATTCATATAGTACATACAATAACTTCGTGTGTTCGGTCAAAACTCACCTCATCTTTCCGTTCAAAATAGTATAGCAATCTTACCAGAACTTGTTAGGTTTATATAGATTTTTCAGGTGTATGTTTGTTTCTCTCTGATTTTCTATGATTCAAAGTAACCATTGCAAAGATTTAATTTCATAAAATCAT
Source organism: Schistosoma haematobium (assembly GCF_000699445.3). NCBI lineage: Eukaryota > Metazoa > Platyhelminthes > Trematoda > Strigeidida > Schistosomatidae > Schistosoma > Schistosoma haematobium. The sequence goes on along the minus strand of NC_067202.1, from coordinate 18,731,600 downwards.
CTCTTCATTGTTAACCAATCATTTCGCTAGATGAACCCATTATTATCCAATATCTTTGTAGCTATCGAGGATATAGGCAGATATTTATCCACCATTGGTTGAAATTCCTGACCTTCATTGATGAAAATGCTTTTAAATATGATTGGCAATACTTTAAAATAAGTGATTGGTTTATTTGTAGTTCAAAATGTATGCTCATGTGTTCACGAACAAACACTTTGTTACGCGTAACAATCTGTTAATGGGCTGTCAATGACGCATTAATTTGACTTGATTGGTTAAAATCAAAGTGGCACAAATTGTTTCAATTGGATGTCAAAAAAGGCACAAACATTTGAACTTTACTTCAATTGAGAATATTATTTGATGAATATTAAACTATTATTGAAAACCTGGAGGCACTGAACAACTGCTTCGTTTTAGTGAGAAACTTTTCGGCAGTGCGCATCCACAATTTTGCACGCGGGATTCAAACACAGCATCTTTGGTCTGGCGCGCCAATCCTTAACCTCTAGACCACTTATTTGACATTCAATAGTGTCGGTGTCTAATTTAAACAAATCCACGAGGATAAGCAACTACACACCAATGTCTGAGATAGATACATGTCTCTGCCTGAAAGGAATAACTCGACTAGTCACAGTTGCTCACAAGAACTCCGAGAATCCCCAGAAGGAGCTAGTTAACAGTGAGCACACGATAATCACCAAGGTAGGGTTGTGGGGATTGATAAGTCTTTCAAAGATATCAGAATCGATGTATGTTATATAATGGTCCACTGCTCTACGTTTCTAATGATAAGGTAATATTCATGGACTCATGATTTCAATAGATAGCTTAACAAAACCATACTGCAAATATGGTTGCAAGTATTAATGATTCTACGAAAAAACGACCATTAAACTCACTGCAGTTTAGATAGTAAATGGTTACAGTGTTTATTCATAGCTGAAGCAAGACTAACTATGAATTGACTGCCAAAATATTTGTTTTCAATTTACTTGCTTTTCACAAAAGCAGGAATGTTTTATAGAATGAGAATTACTTTCATCTCTGTTCTGTGTGTATGTAGATGACTGTCAGTCACATAAACACATAATTAGAAAGCGGTATTCATTATTCTAACAAAGTTTCATATAACGCCCACTACACAATAGACAATACCATAATTTTTGAATGAATAAATATAATGAGGTGATAGATGAAGAGAAAGTATAATCATTGGAATCTCTACAAACAACTGAGGTCATCAGAAGTATTCAGATGTTTGGCACTACTATTTCAGTGTTATTTTTAAAAGAATATTTCTTGTGAGACAACGCATATTAGATGAGTAGAATTGAAGTAGATGCGATGATCATGTGCAATATTCAACTAAGTAAACTTGACTGAATCGTGAAGTGACAGTCCCTAACCCGATTGGATTTAGGAGGACGTTAGAAGTACATGATGTGTTCAAGCCAAGTAAAGACTGTTCATCGAGAATAATGTGTTCCTGTCGACCGATGTTATCTCCTAAATCCGTCCAACCATATATTTTAGTTACCAAACACATTGTGGTCTCAAATGAAGTAGAGAAGTGAAACATGAATGCCTGATTGATCAAAATAGAGAAGACGAAATACAAATAGATAAACCAACAAGCATTCAATGATAATCATTATGGAACTGAAATCATGCTTCGCTGTATCTTTGAATATAACTAATTGTCAATAAAACTAATGAAGATGTTTCCTAACAATATCGACTCCTGAATTTGCACGATTGTATTTCCAGGTTATGTTTTCGCATGCATTAGTGTGTGATATAAGAGATGGTTGTTGCAGAATTATCGCAGATGATCAGACTTATTTATGCGGGATTCAATCGAGATGAAATTGTGTTGCGCATATGAATAGTCGAGATAATCAAGAACCTTCATGTATTTGAAGCAATAATTTATAAATGGAGAGGTGTTATTTCATGGTAATCTAAGTCTTTGAGTGCTGAATAAAATAGGTTTGGTCAATTGTCGACGTAGCAGACAGTCATAAGATATCTACGTTGTGTAATAGTATCGGCAGTGTTCAAAGCAACAATCTATGAAACAAAAGATGGAGATAACTGTCTTCTTAAAAGGTGATGATGGAGAAAAGGAGGTGAAGAGGAATACGACTGTATTAATCAGCAATTCTAATTTGTAGCATTCGATTGGATGATAAGGCCGTTGATGAATAATAGATTAAACGTGAGTCCTCGCCTCCTGCTATAGCTTCGGCCTCATCCAAAGCTATTTGAGCCTGTTCTATTTATTGTGTAAGGGAATTTGAACGGAGATTCGGGTGATGGATGTGAACTGAATCGACTGTGTTTGACAACTGAGTTGTTGATTGATTTGTTTATTCCTTTAAATAATCATACAGACTGGTGCTCGGATATTTGTTCATCAGGTACAGCTACAAACTGCTTCACGAGAGTAAGCAAACTTGTTGATCAATATTGAGATGGCCAGAGCTAGCAAATGATTCTTAAGACTTCCCTGAATGACTTTCATGGTAGATAAAACAGCTTGGAGCAGTGTATTAGAAACAACTTATTTGAAGGATTTGTACGTTTGTTCTTTGGTGTCTTAGATGCCCTGTCACCCCTGAATTCATTATTCAAGAACAGAACTTTGTTTGCAACAGTGGGAGAAATTCTGACTAGACATCCCGGTTTCAGATTGCTTTCAATGCCCATGGGTTGAAGAAAATATTTCAGAAGCGTTTGTCGGATTTTATTCAGTTCATCATCAATTTCGTCTTCATTTCATATTCTGCGTCTCACGGCGATAGAGAATGGATTGAATTCCTTCTCCAACTCACAGCGCCTTACTCATGAAAGTTTATATATAGCTCGTTCGGCCTCACTTTGATTGACTTCCACTCAAGCAAGTTTGACTATTTTCGATAATTTGATCAACGCACTATACTTTACCACAGAATACTACATACAAAATAGTTACCTATAAATGGGTTTGTACAACTTCAAAAGTTGATATTGTTGAGAAGAAAAATTTCCTCACCTAAACGTCTTCATTCTTTTTTTCAGAGAATCACCATTAGTTCTAACATTTTTTGTTTGGTGTCTTCTCTTAATTGATACTGAAGTGGCTATTATTCTATCGTTATAAGAGTCACATTCCTGAACAGTTAATCATTCAATTTCACTACTTTTTATACCAGTCTTCCATCTCTACTTCATCACTGATCTCAATGAGAATATTGGTTCAGTCAATCGAAAAGATACCTTACTTAGTTACATACTTACGCCTGTTACTACGATCGGAGTATAGTCCGCCGACCACCGTTCTCCAACCCACTCTGTCCTGGGCCTTCTTTTCTAGTTCCATCCAATTCTTGTTCATTTTTCTCGTGTCTATTTCTATTTCCCGGCGTAATGTGTTCTTTGGTCTCCCACTTTTCCTTTGGCCTGCAGGATTCCATGTGAGGGCTTGTCTTGTGACGCAGTTGGGTGCTTTCCTCAATGTGTGTCCTATCCACTTCCAGTGCTTCTTCCTGATTTCTCCCTCCTCTGGGATCTGGTTTGTTCTCTGCCACAGTCGGTTGTTGCTAATAGTGTCTGGCCAACGGATCCGAAGTATTTTGCGTAGACAATTGTTGATAAACACCTGTATTTTCTGGATGATGGCTTTCGTGGTTCTCCAGGTTTCTGCCCCATACAGTAGAACTGTCTTGACATTTGTGTTGAAAATCCTGACCCTGGTGTTGGTTGACATTTGTTTTGAGTTGTACATGTTCTTCAGCTGTAAATATACCGCCCTTGCTTTGCCGATCTGCACGTTCACATCTGCATCAGATCCACTGTGTTCATCAATGATGCTGCCCTAATATGTAAAGGTTTCTACATCTTCCAAATCTTCTCCGTCAATTGTGATTGGATTGGTGCATGCTGTGTTGTATTGGAGAATCTTGCTTTTCCCTTTGTGTATATTGAGACCTACTGATGCTGAGGCTGCTGCCACACTGGTTGTTTTCTCCTGCATTTGTTGTTGCGATTGCGATGAAAAGACCAGATCATCTGCGAAGTCTAGATCGTCCAACCGCATCCTTGATGTCCACTGTATCCCGTGTTTCCCTTCAGATGTTGATGTCTTCATGACCCAGTTGATCATCAGGAGAAAGAGAAAGGGTGAGAGTAAGCAACCTTGCCTAACACCGGTCTTCATTTCGAATGACTTTGTCAACTGTCCTCCATGCACAATTTTGCAGTGTAATCCACCACAGGAATTCTGGATGGTATTGACTATCTTCTGAGGCACGCCGTAGTTTCGAAGAAGCTTCCATAGTGCTGTTCTGTCCACGCTATCAAATGCCTTTTCGTAGTCAATGAAGTTGATGTAGAGTGGTGAATTCCATTCAATTGATTGTTCCACAATGATCCGTGGAGTTGCGATTTGGTCTTTACACGATCTATCCTTACGGAATCCTGCATGTTGGTCACGAAGTTGGGCGTCTACGCAGTCCTTCATTCCGTTTACCAATAACCTGTTGAAAACGTTTCCTGTAGTTATCACAGTTGTTGAGATCGCTTTTCTTTGGTATCTTGATCAGATGTCCTTCTTTCTAGTCTGTTGGTACTTGATCTTCATGTCAGTTCTTGAGGAAGTCACCGCTACGTCTGCTTTCAGTGCCTCTGCTAAAATTTTGTCTAGTCTTGCTGCTTTGCCACTCTTGATATGCCTGACGGCCATGCTGATTTCTCCCATTGTTGACGGGCAAACATCGATTGGGACGTCCGTGGGTGCTGCTTCGATGTTGGGTGGGTTCAGTGTGGCTGGTCGATTCAATAGTTCTTCGAAGCGTTCTACTCACCTGTTTCGTTGTTAATCAATGTCGATGATTACCTCGCCATCCTTGATTTTCACTTGTCGTTCTGGTTGACGGTGATTTTCAGAGAGTTTCCTTGTCGTGTCATACAGTTGTCACATGTTTCCTTATCTTGCAGCCTTTTCATACAGAGTAGTGCTCGGATATTCGTTCATCAGGTACAGCCACAAACTGCTTCACGAGAGTAAGCAAACTTGTTGATCAATATTGAGATGGCCAGAGGTAGCAAATGAATCTTAAGACTTCCCTGAATGACTTTCATGGTAGATAAACAGTTTGAAGCTGTGTATTAGAAAAGACATTTTTAAGGATTTGTACGTTTGTTCTTTGATGTCTTAGATGCCCTGTCACCCCTGAATTCATTATTCAAGAACAGAACTTTCTTTGCAACAGTGGGAGATATTCTGACTTAACAGCCTTTTCCGCCATCATTGCTAAATCTTTCACATGTTTACGTTTGTTGGTTCAGATGCTTTTCTTCACTGCTTGCCGAAAATGTTTGATGGCACAGCAGGCTGCTAGTAGCTCTCGACAAAAAGCGCTGTATCTCGTCTCCGTGGGAGTGGGGCGTTGTGAGAAAATTTGGAGAGGTTGCCAACTACCGGAGTTGTTCTGTTGCATAACAGCTCCTATCGCAATATCGGACGCATCAATCGCTATACTAAGCATGGCTGATGTATCAGGGTGAGCGAGAAGTGTAACTTATGTTAGAGCCGTTTTGATCTCTGATAATGCAGTACGCGCGAATTCGTTCAATTCTAATTTGCGTGGATTACCGCGAAATAAATCGGTTAATGGTCGTAACCGTTCTGCCGCGTGTGGGATAGAACGTCGGCAGAAATTGACCGAGAGATGCCTAGTACTTTGCTATCGATAAAACTTTGGAAAGTTTCAGCAGCATTCTGTAATCCAAATGACATTCGTAGGAACTCAAACAAACCGAAAGGAGTCGTGATAGCAGTTTTTTCGATTTCTTCAAGAGCGACTGGGATCTGATGATATGCTCGTACCATATGGATCTTAGAACAGATAGTCGTGCCTTTGAGCGGTGCCTTGATGTCGTGTATGTGGGAAATGGTGTGACTATCAAAGCGTGTAACTACGTTTAATGCTCGGTAGTCGCCGCATGGTCTCCAACTAACCTCATCCTTCTTGCACACCATGTAAAGAGGAGGGGCCCAGGGACTGTGAGCAGGACAACTGATACCAGTAGCTAGTAAATTATCAAACTCACGTTTAGCGAAAGCCAACTTGTCCGGTGCCAGTCGGCGTAGTATTGCCGTTATTGGGGGTCTGCGTGTGACTATTTGGCCGGCGAGTACGGCTGCATTTACTCATCGGCTCGAGGGTTTCCCGCCTGGTTTTTATAACCCCCGAAGAATTCTCTGCTATGTATGATTTGGTTGGTTCATGATGTGTTGTGACGGAGAACCTTGCGTTTCCCTTTGTGTATGTTAGGATACACAGCTGCTTAGGCTGCTGCTACACTAGTCGTCTTCTTCTGTATTTGTTGATGCGTGTGCGATAGGAGAGCCAGATCATCTGCAAGGTCTAGTTCGTTCGACGGCACCCATTGCCTGTATTTGCAGTTCGGCTGGAGGATCTTGGCGTTGCAGTGAGCTATGATCTTGAAACCACTGCCTACTGCCAGGTGATTGCAGATTGGGAGTTTGAAACTCCATGAGGCTTAAGAAAGGCATTCACCATGGTACAGACTGCAATTTTCATTTCAGTATAAACATGGAGTTTCACCATTACTCTAGATGATCTACTATATTTAGGATACTTCACAAACTGTAAAAGCTCTCACTTGAACCGGTCATATATATCATTTTTGATCACCATCACCCACAAACCCTTTCATGATAAGATATATTTATTCACTTCATACAACTACAAACATACTACAATGAATGAAGAGATATTTGTAAACTGAAAATCGTATTTATTAAAATAGTGAGTAAAATCGAACATCATGATGTATGTGTTAGGATAGTCGGAAAAATATACCAATAATTATCGTGTTAAGTCTACGGTGTCCTTGGACCTTAAATGTACATTTCCTATTGGTCGATGTTTATTTCACTTGTTAAATATTTTCTAAATGTTGTTTCCTATTTTATGGTACGATGTGGTATGCTTGATTGGTATATAAACAAAGTATGTTTGAAATATAATGATTCATAACTCAGAGGCTGTGACTTGCGTTCTTCACTCAACTGGCTGGGACAGACTGCGAAGCGGGACCAATCAGCGCTCTAGGTCGTCCGTCCGTGTTTACGTGTCCACTGTCACAGAGGCGATCGATAAATACGCTGCGTATCAAAAACCTGCAGTCACACACACGCGTTACAACAGTATGAAAATACTGGAAGCAGCAGACCTTATGACTGACATGACAACTAGTTTTTTACATTAGCCATGTTTTCCTAAAATTACGATGGAAGTATAAACGTTGGTGCATAAGAGCTATGAAACAACCTAAATAATAATAAATACTACTACAAGCCGATAAATAAAACATGAAAGTTCATAAAAACTGTCTTGCTGATTGTTACGAGAGAACTGAAGACATTTGACTGATTAAAAACTTTTTATTGTATATGATTAATTGCACTGTTTTTGGATGTATTTATTTTAATTAACTTCTGAACTTGTTTGTTTATATCATTATTCTCGGACATTTTGGTTTCTGTTTGTCTTTGGTTTGGTAATTGGAAGTTTTTACTCCGGGAACTTACAAAATTGATGGTTTGTTTTGTAATCTTTATAGGTATTGTTGTCAGGACGACATTTTGGTCGACTATTTGTGAATTGCGAATAAACTTTGGTACCTAAATTGGAGTTCGTTCTATGATTGATTTGGGTTCGTAAATTGCAAGTAGATCGATATACTGTACTTCAATAAGGGAACGAGAAAATACCTGGACGTAACACTGATGACAATGGATATAATGAATGTTTTGTCTCCACACGATTACGAATAGCGAACAATTAATTAAACCAGAATAATGTTTTGTGGCCAATATTTAATATAGTTCTGACGAAACAATCGGAAATCATGCCATTTTGTACTAGTTTGATGAAATCCTTTATGAAATAAACGTGAATATATTCTACTCATATTGTTTAAACTTGATCATCAAAACGTATTGGTAACAGTACGCATTTAGAACATTGAATACGAATTTTTCGGATGTTTATATTTCGTAAACCAATTCAGTTAGATACGATGTCAAACGTGTGAATTGTATTTGAAAACGAGTGATGCTCCAGTTATTTCGTAAGATGGAGAAACAAGTTGAGTAATTGTGACAACAACTAAAATTGATGAGCATGCAGCAACATACGCCGACTTAAAAATAGACAAGCATACAAACAAATAAATGACTCAGAAACAATCAAAAGTTCTGCTTTATACGAAATGTAGAATAATTGGTGTGTGTTTAACAACTGGGTGATGCAAGTTTAATTAAATGTTGGGAATGTGGCTGTGCTCTGTTTAGCCAAACCCAGCACTTCAAAACATTTAGCATTGGTGATGTGATATTATGATCACTACCTCTGATAGTGTGAATAGACATCAACGATCGACAAGTAAGAAGCGTTTTGTTAACAAGATGATCAACGGTGTGCATAAGCAAGACGTTCAATGAAAACTTGATATTCCATTAATGTCCAGGCATCCTAAAATCATTTCGTTCAAAACACAGTCTATGTCAGTTAATGTGCTATAATCATATGTGACATTTTTATGGCTTTTCACCTAATCAGGCAAACATCTGCATCTCCAAAAGCTACTTTTCATATATGTCATATCAAAACTCTGTCTCACATGGTAACGACAGTTTTATAACTGATGATATACAGCAAAATATGTCAACATGACTTTGAAACAAATTGAAACGAGTTTATCCATTTTTTAATTTTGATAAATACATTGTGACTATTGCATTGAAATCAAATATCATTACTGCCAACTAATAGCAAACCAATTAGGTCCATCAATTTTTCAGTGTTTGGACATATTTCGAAACATGACCCCCCATGCTTATCTGAGAATGAATCTTACCCTTTCCTTAGACATGTTGTTGAGCATCTTGGGAGATTTTGTAACCTTAACTCACTTGTTTCCCCACCAAGCAAATTCGCAAGAACGAAGTATTCAGCTGTCGAGAACGTTGGATAAAACTGATATTGGTAAAGGAGTACTTTAACGTTAATCACTTTAAGTTCGATCTCTGTGTGTACAGGTGATATGACAAATGGTTTAGTTAACTATCAATAAAACAACCCCTCCCTATGTGGTAAGTCAAATATGACAAATGACTATTTCCAATTTGTTCACTTTTGTATTTATCGTGCAGATACTTGACATTTACGTTACTTTTCTGTTTGAGAGTTCTATTCCAAATATTCTTTGTTAGTTTTGAAACTGTACTGCATACATGACATGTTTACTCACAATCGACAACCACAATAATAATGCAACATTTCCGGCGGCCAAACTTCAAATTCTGTATAAAACAACATGCTCAGTAACTCAATCGAAGGTTGATAAGCATTCTTTTCATGTTACCGCCTATTTTATTTATAAATTTACGTGTACCTGCCAAAGCAGCTACACTGGCCGAACAGAAAGGGGCGCATATCTCAGATTTTTTGAAGATGTTCCAAAAAGCCTCAGAACAAGAGAAAGAAAGACTCTAAATAGTGCAATCACCAAACATCTTCTTGATACAGGACATCAGGTCGATACCCTACAATCATTCAAGGTGATTAGTAAGCCGCCAAACTCCAGTCTTCTGAAGTTTGCTGAAGTAGTTGCTATCAGGCGCCCAAAGCCTGATTTATGTGTTCAAAAGGAGATGGTTATTATTCTTTCCTTGCCTTGGTGATTATTATTCCTTTGTTATATCTTAATATTTCTTCTTTGCTTTGAACTCTTTCTTTCATTTATCACACCATTGAGTTTTATTCCAACTATCTTATTTTATCAACTGAACTCTACTCATTTTTTCCTATCAATGTTTACTTGTTTCTAACCGTTTAAACTGTTTTCACAATGTTCCTTCATTACATAAGTTATATATTTACAATATTCAGTTTATTAAATTTATTTACACCCTTGGTATACTATACGAATATGTCTTCAATATAACGTCCAATCAGACTCTTTCATGTAGGTGATTTAAACCCATTATCTAGTTATGATTTTAAATATCACAGGTTGTAAGCAGCTGACGAGAACCAACGAAATAAAAATGAATTCATGCTATTCTGCTAGAATGTTTGTTCTTGCTCTTTTCAAAATGATAAAGGGAACTATGTGTATGAAATTTCCACAGGTGTTCAATCACACACTTCCATAATATGATACCATGCTACTCAGTTTTCATTCAAATCATAAGCATTTATGTTCTCACTTGCTCTACAATGCAAGTGAATATGCATCACACCTGTCACCATTAAGCTACACATTTTCATACCATTCTTTAGGATGATGGAGATTGGTTAATTTGCTCAAAATCAAACGTCAAAATTGCTCTGATTACGAAATGTGAAACGTCTGTTTATAAATATATTACGGCTTATAATTAAGATCGTCTTGCATCTGAAAATCAGCTTTGCAGAAAATATCTTAACTCCCTATCGCAAAGCTACTCCGTGAATTTCGCTCCAATATCATCATTAAAATGTATACTTTATACTGTAAACTAGCGCTGTCTTCCTTTTTCATGATGATTCCATTACGTCAAACTGTGTACAGTAACTTCACTGTTATGAAACGATAATGAAACTATTGTGAAACAACTTACGCATCTCAATAATGGTCACACACGGTCTTCACTGCCATCATTTGTAGCAGGTTTCAACTTCACTATATTATGCATCAACAGATATATGTCGACCGATTTAAAATTGTTTCCACTAGTTTTATTCTGAGATATCTGTGGACCCACTGCCATAAGGAACGTAAACATTTACTTCGTCGGATGGATCATATCCACTGAAGCCTTTATATTCTATCATGGAACAATTTCTAATCATAATATGAAGGTGGAAACAGATGACCTGCCATAAAATGTTTTGTGTTTTTCATACATCACATAGAATAATTAAACAGAAAATTGGAAATATTTTTCACTGAATATCTGTATGAGATATCCTATTCCATGTACAGATAACGATACTTTAAAATTCATGTTAATTTCTGTTATTTATGTGAGTTATAACACACAAGTTTTGAACAATACACAAGTGTGGATGTTTCGTGTTGTTGGTCAACCATTTGTTATATGGCATATTGCACAGATATATTTCAGGCTTCCTGTTTGAAATATAGCAGGAACACTATTATATTGATTATTCATGCTAGAAAGAAAATAAAATGAGATATGTATTGATATAATCCTCAACAAACAGATTCGTTCTTCACAATAACAATGTTTGCATTCAATTACTCCTCCTGGAGTCCCTCCAGGGGCTACTGCCGGTCCCAAGCCCGGATGAAGGAGGAGGGTTGGGTATGGTGTTAGCGACGCCATCCCGTAGAAAACTAACTCGCTAAAAGACGCTAACTGGAAAAATTCATTCAAATCTTTTAAACTCTGCCCTGGGAGACCGAAGGTTTTCATTTAGAAGAACTGTGACGCCTCATGATGAAGGCTGAGTTCCTTCGGAAGTCACGTGGCCGATGCCCCATCTGACAACCAGAGTAACCATTTATTTAGGTATGTAGAATGTTCGTACAATGTGGGAGACCTGGAGAGTCTTCCAAAGTGCTGCAGAAACGAGAAGATACAACCTAGAGGTGCTTGGGATCAGTGAAACACATTGGACGCAATTGGACAACAGCGACCAGCGTCAGAGGAGCTTCTGCTATAGTCCGGCCATGAAGAAGAAAATCCCCTTTAATACCCAAGACGTTGCATTGATACTGCCCAAACAAGCACAAAGTGCACTAATAGGATAGGAATCTCAGAGACCAAGGATCATCAAAACCTCCCTCATAACAAAGAAAGAGGGCATTTCAATGAACGTCATCCAATGCTATGCGCCTACCAACGACCACGATTAAGACGCTAAAGATCAATTCTACGGTAGGCCGTAGTCAATGATCGAGAAGTGCCCAACGAAGGACCTGACTGTTCTGATGGGAGATTTCAATGCCAAGGTTGGAATGCACAACATTGGATATGAATACATCATGGGACAACACGGACTGCGAGAAAGGAACGAAGATGGTGAGAGATTTACAAACCTACGTGTCTTCAATAAACTGATCGTTGGTGGCACTATATGACAACCTAAGGAAGATGGGCAAATTGTGTATTTAGTGTATTGTTTACAAATAATGAAATTAGATCGTCATCAGGCTTTCCTCTAACATACATGAATATTTATACGAAAACGTGAACCAATCAAGGCAATATGGGTCAATACTCACAATGAAATAGAATAAGTCTCTACACATAATGGGTAAAAGTACAAGTTGATAGTAGTAGGATGACAGGTGACCTCATAATAATAAGAATAATAAACTACAATAACAAAACTCTTATCAATAGTCAAACGTTGGAAATAGAAGGTCAAACAAACGTGGGTAAATGGACTAGGAATAGTCAACACCAAAACATTAAAATCATTACGTAATAAGATGTGTGTAAATAATTAGATAGTGAAGAATACAAAGAGGCGGATAATTACAAACCAATAATGGATGCGGAAATAAGGTTAACGATAACACAAATAGAATAAAATAAATAATGATAATGATAAAATTATAAAAAAACAAGCTGACTACACAGAAGTAAACAAGCAAATGAAGAGGAGCGTCAGAACCGGCAAACGTAAATATGTGAAAGATTTAGAAATAATGGCGGAAAAGGCTGCAAGAGATGGAAACATGAGACAACTGTATGACACCACAAAAAAACTCTCTGGAATTCACCGTAAATCAGAACTACCAGTGAAAAGCAAGGATGGCAAGGTAACCATCAACATTAAGATTATTATTATTATTATTATTCACAAACATCTTATGGGTACGTAAGTGTTGTGAAGAAACCATTTTTTCTTTCTTCGAAAAATGAAATGTCACACACATTTCAATAATGTTAGCATTGTACTTGCCATATTTTGAAAAAAAAATTAGAGTAAATGGAGAAAATAAGGGAATAGAAATAAGGGGGACGTGAAATACGCAATCAGTTTAATTGGCGTGTTTATGAGCATAAAACAAGAACAAACGACTATGTATGTAACGTCAAATTAGTAACAAAAAAAGTGATTAAGAAAAAACAACTTATTATCGCAGTAGGTTATGACGCTAGAATAAACGTTTGTGCAGTCACATAGTTTGGAGTGATGCGATGAAAGTCTCAATTGAGTGAAAAGGACAATGAAGTATCAATATGTATGAGTAGTCATATATGCATAGTGAAGATAAAATGGGTCTGAGAAGTTAATTTAAGTGTAACACAAGTTATTGTCTTAATTACAAACTTCGTAATCTTAAGAGTAATATTCATTTAGAAGGAAAGAAGAGAAAGAAAAGAAGTAAACACCCAGTGAAAAGTTTCATCCATGATAAGAATAATATATGCGTGATGAATATCAACCTCAGAAAGAAACCAACAATTGAGGAAAATAAAATAAAAATCCTTTAATGCACTCGGATGAATACATTTAGATTTATGTAATAGTATACAGGGTGAAACCCGGTTATTAGTATAAATATTTGTGCAATAATAATTAAGAATGATGCTATGAAAGTCACAATTAATTTCAATGGACAGTCAGGAATCAAGATAAGAAGATATAAAATGAATATCTAATATGTCGGGGGAACAATAATGATACTAATAACAGTAATAATTATAGATACGAACATAAGCAGACTTCATATATCAAGATGAATAGAAATAAAATAAAATAGACGTGGAGAGATTTAAAGGTTTTATTTTGCTTTCCACGCGATTAAATGGATGACGGACCTTCTTTGCATAAATCATTATTAAATACATTCATGTTCAATAGGTGACATAGTCCACTTTCGGAAAGAAAATCTTCAAGCAGAATTATGAAACGGGTTGCAGTTTCACTGCAACGGAGGTTCACTGGCAGTCTGTTCCACATGGTTGAGTAGCGAATAAGGAAAAAATTCTGACGTCAGTTGGTGTGCGTTCTTGGAATAGCTAGAATATTCTCCTTATTGCGTAGATTGTGAGATGATATCATAAGGTATGAAGGGGTGGATACCGAAGAGTAGGAAATACCGTTAATAAGCCGGTAGATGAAGACAAGATTTAATTTGATACGTTTGATCGAAAGAGGTTCTAAGTTGACTTGTTGACATCTTTGGTGATAGTCTTTGTTATCAGAATACCCCAGAACAGCTTTGGTGAACTTTCTTTGAACTCCTTCAATTTTAATCAAGTAATTATGTCTGCAATTACTGTAAACTAAAATACCATATTCAAGAATGGGTAAGATACATTTTCTGTATAATAACAACCTCGATTTGATATTATTAAAGTTCAGCATTATCAAGCCGATCAGCTTTCTAGCTTTGGATACTTGAGATATAATGTGCTCAGAAAAGTTCAGACTGTTGCTATATCTTAAACCCATGTCACGAACAGTGTTTAGAGGTTTGAGTGTATGTGTGTGTTTAGTCAGATTTATGTTAAGGCAGCGACCAATGTGAATAAATCCACTTTTGTCAACATTAAGTGGCATATTCCACGAAACAGTCCATTCGTACAACTTGTTTATTTCCTCTTGGATTGCCGCTGAAATATAGCTTTCCTTCCTAGGAGAAGCGAATGAATATACTACTTTCAGGTCATTAGCAAAAAGGAAAGGCTTACCATACTGAAAAATGGAACACACGTTATTGATAAAAAGGAGAAAGAGTAATGGACCAACCACACTTCCTTGTATAACCCCACTGGTTACAAACACAGGTCTAGCGTAGCAAGATCCAAAGCGAACGATTTGGCTACGTTCTTCTAAACAGATTTGAGCCAAGATAAAAGGGGTTTCTGTATGCCAAATGAAGAGAGTTTTAAAAGAAGAAGTTTGTGTGAGGCACTGTCGAAAGCTTTACTAAAATCGAAGTAAAGAATTATCACTGACTGACCAACATCTCTTTTCTAGGTAATTTGATCAAAAAAATCCAGGTGCGATGTGAAACATGAGCGCTTAGTCAAAAACCCGTGTTTGGATGGGCTGATTAGACTAGCCGAAAGTAAAAATGATAATAGCTGTTTGTGGATGATTTTTTCCATGGTTCTTGAGAGCACGGATGTCAAATTAATTGGCCTATAGTTAATAATATCACTACGTAGTCCTGTTTTGAATCTAGGGATGGTAAATAATGTTTTCCATACAGATGGATAGGTCCCATATTCTATGAAGAATTTAGTAGTGCCAAGGGAATTTGACTTTACACGGGTTTTAAAAAGCCGAAGTATTGATAATTCTGGGCTTTTACTACGTACGGCTTCATTTTCTATATACATGAAATACTTACGTTTAGATGAAGCATTTCTGATTATTAATTTAAGTATACTCTGAAGTGCTCGTAGTAGCGGCATTTTAACTTCCTTAGCTTTCTTTTAAAAGTATTTTGGCCCCTATTAGCATTATAAGCCACACGGCCAATAACTGGAGCAGTGCAGTCAAGACAATATATCAGGTTGTGGTATAGATTGGAAAGCGCAATGTCAACATTATTTGTGGTAAAATAAGTTTCCCATGATAAACATTGAATGAGAGTTCCAGTCCGTTTCCATGTTTGTTAATCAAAATGTCTGCTTTGGTACATCAATGAAGCTTTAGAGTTCAATTGTATGGCGTTTAAAGAGTGAATAATACTCAATACAACTCTATGGTCACTCATAAAAAACTCATGACTGGTATGCACTGAGATAGAGTCTATGTTGATTGTGAACATTAAATCAAGTGTATTATTCCCCCTGGTTGGTTTTCGGACCTGTTGAACCCATCCACAAATTTCTAATGTTTCAACTAGCTTGTTATATCGACCTGGTACCGGAGTCAAGCCCCATGTAATTTTTGGCAGATTAAAATAACCTCCGATGATTTTAAAAGTATGCGGTTGGTGCGATGCAATGGAAAAGATGTTTGTTAGTAATCTATCAAACGTAGTATCCGCATGAGGTGATCTATATATGCTTCCCACCAGTAAATAATTTTGGGATCCACAGTTTACAGTAACCTAAGTGGAGTCTTCCATAGCATCAAGGGACATATCCCCAAATTTGCATGCTTGAATATCTGAACGGACATAGATAATTGTAACGCCTCCTATTCCATAACATCTATCGGTTCTAAAGAAAACGCAGTAATCGACACTCAAGGAATGATCGAATATAGATGAATTACACCACGTTTCCGTAATAAGTACAATGGTTGGATGTACAAGGAATAAAAGAGATTTAAGATGAATAATTTTATTGGACAGAGAGCGGGCATTGAACGAAAGAATAAGAAACTCAGAGTTATCATAGTGAAGCAGGTTAGAGTGTAAATCGCAATTGGTAGTTCCATGAATACTCGTAGGATTAGCTAAGGTAAAAGTTGTGTTGCGAGGGGAAATAGATTCAACCACTTTGTCATCATGTGGAATATGTTTACCGTTGCCGGCAGGAAAGCCGGCGGAATTGCAAAAAAATTCTTCTCATTGCTATTGGATACAACATCTGATAAAGGCATAGTGTACATATTGGGAGCCGGACCAAGAAGGCTATCAGGTCTATGTGTGCGGCCACGTGGCCAATTACAATTCAGATAACTATTTATACCTGACGTATGGGTAACGTGTTTAGGGCGTCTATTTTCAAGGTTTGTGGTTGATTTTGGCTTCTTCATAAAATGGAGAGGATTGTGTGCTGTGAAACATACTTGCGATGATTTGCGAGGTTCGAATATATCAACGTTAAGTGCGTGGTCAGTTATATGAATGTTATGATTAGTTTTCCTGTTATCTGTTTTTGCCTCAACGAATTGGAGGAAGTTAAAAATTCACTGTCGTCTACAGATGAGTTGAATTTGAACAATATCGGTGAGTGCCTACCAGGATGACTTCGTTTTAATCTTGTGCATACACCTGGTACGTGTGTCATATTGCTGGCTCTAAGCAGACTAGATTTGATATTTTCAAGGGCATGTGTATCCGGTATATTAAACACAATCGCATTGCTAGATCGTCTTATTCTTTCAAATACCTCTGATACAACACGATCTAGGAAAATATTTATGTCATTCATTTGATCTGGAGTCTCTGTGAGGTTGTGGTTGTTGAGATATTTAAGCGGATTGAGATTGTTCATGTCTACTTGCAACTTTTTTATAGCATCCATATGGTTGCAGTTGCGATTATCATCACTGTTTACCAGCAGAGTTTTCAACATGTCTGGAATGGAGACAACTGGTAAAAGCTTGTCTGCTTCAGGATGAACGGAGTGGCTCGCCTCGTTGAAACTGTCGGAAATCGTGTCAGTAGTGGTGTTAAATTGTGTCGTTTTCCTACATTTGGCTGGACGCCTAGAAGCATTAGTCCTCATTTTCTTTTGTGGCATGATAAGAAATTGACGTATAGCAAGTGAATTGAACAGAATGTTGGAAATAGAAAGGGATGGAAAAAAATCAATTCCGAGGGCTCAAGTTAGTCTAAAAATCAAAATTTATGTTTTAACCAAGAGTGAATGTATCGTGAGGATTAATGGTGTCAAAAACAAAAGATGACAATGGCAGGAAGATAGTAGTGGAGATGAAGTATTTATGTCAGTATCTGTGTGGAGGCAAAATAGAATATAAAGGAGCAAGTTGTATAAATTTTAACATATATATGACACGAAAGATAACCTTATATAGTAAAGTAATTCAGAAATGTCGATAATTAGTGTCAAACAATCAAAGGGAGTACGGTATGTGATACATATATAAACTGAAATTCCGTATTAGAAAAAAAGGGAGGTGCAGAGATAAGTAGAT
Organism: Schistosoma haematobium; assembly: GCF_000699445.3. Taxonomy (NCBI): domain Eukaryota; kingdom Metazoa; phylum Platyhelminthes; class Trematoda; order Strigeidida; family Schistosomatidae; genus Schistosoma; species Schistosoma haematobium. Next base: position 18,713,706 of record NC_067202.1, on the reverse strand, counting down.
TAGAAGATTATTACCGTCTAAGATTATTAGGCTGCTTCATGAACAAAGATATGAAACAGCTTTTTGGAAAACAAATATACTGTCGAAACAAAAACTACGACAGACTCACCGAATTGGACAGGTAATTTCGGAAATTAAATGATTTATAGTATCCAAATACGATTTAAATGATAGTTCATAAAATAGTGAATACAGTCCTTTAACATACACGGTTATATATATTTCTTGATATTAGGTAGAGGTTTGAATAGATCGTGTAGATACATAAAGTACGTGGGTTAAGGCATCCAAATACGATACAACCATATATTCCTTAAGAAATAGAATACAGATATGTAATGCAAATCTTCGTCAAATATGATTATATATGGTTTCAAAGTGACAGAGTATAATTTGATCGTGTAGTCAAAATGAATATATGTAATTATATGATTATGAATTATTGTATAAATGTGATCATAAATAACATAAGTTAAACTCAGATCTTATCATATGGCATGAAATTCACAGTTTATACGTTAATAGTTATCTTCCATAATTCCAAGAAAAAAATCCATCCAGATCTGCGGGAATCCTAGAAAAATAAAAATAAAGGCCTCGGCCTGCAAGTAACGTCCAGTCCGTAGCGCGCCCGTCCGTTTGCTTGATTAACAACGAAACAGGTGAGTAGAACGCTTCGAAGAACTATTGAATCGACCAGCCACACTGAACCCACCCAACATCGAGGCAGCCCCCCCGCACGTCCCAATCGATGTTGGCCCGTCAACAATGGGAGAAATCAGCATGGCCGTCAGGCATATCAAGAGTGGCAAAGCAGCAAGACTAGACAAAATTTTAGCAGAGGCACTGAAAGCGGACGTAGCGGTGACTGCAAGGATACTCCACATTCTCTTCATCAAGAACTGACATGAAGAACAAGTACCAACAGACTAGAAGGAAGGACATCTGATCAAGATACCAAAGAAAAGCGATCTCAACAACTGTGATAACTACAGGAAACGTTTTCAACAGGTTATTGGTAAACGGAATGAAGGACTGCGTAGACGCCCAACTTCGTGACCAACATGCAGGATTCCGTAAGGATAGATCGTGTAAAGACCAAATCGCAACTCCACGGATCATTGTGGAACAATCAATTGAATGGAATTCACCACTCTACATCAACTTCATTGACTACGAAAAGGCATTTGATAGCGTGGACAGAACAGCACTATGGAAGCTTCTTCGAAACTACGGCGTGCCTCAGAAGATAGTCAATACCATCCAGAATTCCTGTGGTGGATTACACTGCAAAATTGTGCATGGAGGACAGTTGACAAAGTCATTCGAAATGAAGACCGGTGTTAGGCAAGGTTGCTTACTCTCACCCTTTCTCTTTCTCCTGATGATCAACTGGGTCATGGAGACATCAACATCTGAAGGGAAACACGGGATACAGTGGACATCAAGGATGCGGTTGGACGATCTAGACTTCGCAGATGATCTGGTCTTTTCATCGCAATCGCAACAACAAATGCAGGAGAAAACAACCAGTGTGGCAGCAGCCTCAGCATCAGTAGGTCTCAATATACACAAAGGGAAAAGCAAGATTCTCCAATACAACACAGCATGCACCAATCCAATCACAATTGACGGAGAAGATTTGGAAGATGTAGAAACCTTTACATATTAGGGCAGCATCATTGATGAACACAGTGGATCTGATGCAGATGTGAACGTGCAGATCGGCAAAGCAAGGGCGGTATATTTACAGCTGAAGAACATGTACAACTCAAAACAAATGTCAACCAACACCAGGGTCAGGATTTTCAACACAAATGTCAAGACAGTTCTACTGTATGGGGCAGAAACCTGGAGAACCACGAAAGCCATCATCCAGAAAATACAGGTGTTTATCAACAATTGTCTACGCAAAATACTTCGGATCCGTTGGCCAGACACTATTAGCAACAACCGACTGTGGGAAAGAACAAACCAGATCTCAGAGGAGGGAGAAATCAGGAAGAAGCACTGGAAGTGGATAGGACACACATTGAAGAAAGCACCCAACTGCGTCACAAGACAAGCCCTCACATGGAATCCTGCAGGCCAAAGGAAAAGTGGGAGACCAAAGAACACATTACGCCGGGAAATAGAAATAGACACGAGAAAAATGAACAAGAATTGGATGGAACTAGAAAAGAAGGCCCAGGACAGAGTGGGTTGGAGAACGGTGGTCGGCGGACTATACTCCGATCGTAGTAACAGGCGTAAGTATGTAACTAAGTAAGGTATCTTTTCGATTGACTGAACCAATATTCTCATTGAGATCAGTGATGAAGTAGAGATGGAAGACTGGTATAAAAAGTAGTGAAATTGAATGATTAACTGTTCAGGAATGTGACTCTTATAACGATAGAATAATAGCCACTTCAGTATCAATTAAGAGAAGACACCAAACAAAAAATGTTAGAACTAATGGTGATTCTCTGAAAAAAAGAATGAAGACGTTTAGGTGAGGAAATTTTTCTTCTCAACAATATCAACTTTTGAAGTTGTACAAACCCATTTATAGGTAACTATTTTGTATGTAGTATTCTGTGGTAAAGTATAGTGCGTTGATCAAATTATCGAAAATAGCCAAACTTGCTTGAGTGGAAGTCAATCAAAGTGAGGCCGAACGAGCTATATATAAACTTTCATGAGTAAGGCGCTGTGAGTTGGAGAAGGAATTCAATCCATTCTCTATCGCCGTGAGACGCAGAATATGAAATGAAGACGAAATTGATGATGAACTGAATAAAATCCGACAAACGCTTCTGAAATATTTTCTTCAACCCATGGGCATTGAAAGCAATCTGAAACCGGGATGTCTAGTCAGAATTTCTCCCACTGTTGCAAACAAAGTTCTGTTCTTGAATAATGAATTCAGGGGTGACAGGGCATCTAAGACACCAAAGAACAAACGTACAAATCCTTCAAATAAGTTGTTTCTAATACACTGCTCCAAGCTGTTTTATCTACCATGAAAGTCATTCAGGGAAGTCTTAAGAATCATTTGCTAGCTCTGGCCATCTCAATATTGATCAACAAGTTTGCTTACTCTCGTGAAGCAGTTTGTAGCTGTACCTGATGAACAAATATCCGAGCACCAGTCTGTATGATTATTTAAAGGAATAAACAAATCAATCAACAACTCAGTTGTCAAACACAGTCGATTCAGTTCACATCCATCACCCGAATCTCCGTTCAAATTCCCTTACACAATAAATAGAACAGGCTCAAATAGCTTTGGATGAGGCCGAAGCTATAGCAGGAGGCGAGGACTCACGTTTAATCTATTATTCATCAACGGCCTTATCATCCAATCGAATGCTACAAATTAGAATTGCTGATTAATACAGTCGTATTCCTCTTCACCTCCTTTTCTCCATCATCACCTTTTAAGAAGACAGTTATCTCCATCTTTTGTTTCATAGATTGTTGCTTTGAACACTGCCGATACTATTACACAACGTAGATATCTTATGACTGTCTGCTACGTCGACAATTGACCAAACCTATTTTATTCAGCACTCAAAGACTTAGATTACCATGAAATAACACCTCTCCATTTATAAATTATTGCTTCAAATACATGAAGGTTCTTGATTATCTCGACTATTCATATGCGCAACACAATTTCATCTCGATTGAATCCCGCATAAATAAGTCTGATCATCTGCGATAATTCTGCAACACCCATCTCTTATATCACACACTAATGCATGCGAAAACATAATCTGGAAATACAATCGTGCAAATTCAGGAGTCGATATTGTCAAGAAGATAAGTTTCTTCATGAAACATCTTCATTATTTTTATTATTATTATTATTATTAATAGCTTTATTCAATATTATATTATTGGTACAATATAGAATTCTCAGCACAAAGTATTTCAACAAGTTTCCGTTTCTTTCTTCTTGGTCGGTCCTCGCGATAAATACTGAGTGGTCGGCAGCTAGATGTTATCAGTCCAGTAAATGAACATGGGAATGATGTACATTCTTTTCGTTGTACATTGCCAGCAACCATATTCTCTCTTTTTGAGCTTTTTGTAACTTTAATAACGAAAGGTTGTACATTTTTCAGAAACGCAGCAGTATAGGTTGTGCGATTAATAGACATAATGATACATTAAAACAAACAAAGATAGATAACTTGTTGAAATATCTAGATGGGAGGAACAGGTAGCCCAGATGCTCAAGCAGGCCGCCGATGTTATTTCATGATACAGTGAAGCATGATTTCAGTTCCATAATGATTATCATTGATTACTTGTTGGTTTATCTATTTGTATTTCGTCTTCCCCACTTTGATCAAGCAGGCATTCATGTTTCACTTCTCTACTTCATTTGAGACCACAATGTGTTTGATAACTAAAAGATATGGTTGGACGGATTTGGAAGATAACATCGGTCGACAGGAACACATTATTCTCGATGAACAGTCTTTACTTGGCTTGAACACATCATGTACTTCTAACGTCCTCATAAATCTAATCGGGTTAGGGACTGTCACTTGACGATTCAATCAAGTTTACTTAGTTGAATATTGCACATGATCATCGCATCTACTTCAATTCTACTTATCTGATATGCGTTGTCTCACAAGAAATATTCTTTAAAAAAAACACTGAAATAGTAGTGCCAAACATCGGAATACTTCTGATGACCTCAGTTGTTTGTAGAAATTTCAATGATTATACTTTCTCTTCATCTATCACCTCATTATATTTAATTATTCAAATAACATCGTATTGTCTATTGTGTAGTGGGCGTGATATGAAACGTTGTTAGAATAATGAATACCGCTTTCTAGTTATGTGTTTATGTGACTGACAGTCATCAACTCACACAGAACAGAGATGAACGGAAGTCTCATTTTACAAAACATTCGTGCTTTTGTGAAAAGCAAGTAAACTGAAAACAAATATTTTGGCAGTCAATTCATAGTTAGTCTTGCTTCAGCTATGAATAAACACTGTAACCATTTACTATCTAAATTGAAGTGAGTTTAATGGTCGTTCTCTTCTAGAATCAGTTTGTTTTCAGGATTCACTTTCTCAACCGATGGATCGTTCATTATTGACCACAATTCTATTCTATTAAGACAGTCTATAACATGCTGACTCGCACTTGAAATTAGGACTGTATGGCAGGCATCGGGTGGAAAAACGAAAGAAAAAAATCATACAATAGTAGATATAGTTATTAGTTTTATTAACACTTTACTATCTATATGCACTATCTGTTCTGATAAAACAGCCTTCCTCATTCCAACCTTGACTTCCATCCCTTCATTTGAACTCACTCCTCCTTGATCAGTATCACAAATCATTGTTCTTTATTACTGCATTCTCTCATCTGGAGCCACTGATCACATTTCACTGTGACAAAAAGAGCAAGTGTGAATTTGATCCAATAATTAATCATTCTTATGTCTGTTCCACTACAAAATGTTAAGCATTGCCTATCGTTCATATATAAGTGCTTTGCTGCTTCACGGTTTCCTATTTTCAGAATTTTGCTCTGAGGGCACCAACTATGGAACTAATGACATTTGGAACAAACTCGATGTACGTGGTTTCCCAACGTCATAGTTCACACCAAGCGCTCTTCAAGTCTAATTTATAACAACCACGAACTTAAGAAGTTGCGTTGCATAAATGATTAGCACGACCAACATCCTAACACAATTATGCCGAGATTGGATCTGGTGTGTAACGTGGACGCCATAACAAGACTACTCAGTATATCTAAAGGAATGAACTGATCTTCACTTTTATAGATTATATTTATTTAACAACCCTGCTTGAGATGCGCACTTTGAAACAGGGAATGTTGTAATTTGTCAATCATGCCTGTAAAAACGGCGTGTACCTGCCATAGCAGAAACATATATTATTATTATTGAATAATTAATTAAGAGCATTAGAAGAATGTATCTACAATTAACCTACTATGTTTACAAAATCCAAAGTCTGTGCCATGATGAGATCAGAGCTGGGACATGTCTAAGATCTTTAATCAGCTTCGCTGAAATTTTACTTTACCATTACCAAAATAACAAAGAGATTGAATTCCCTATAGCAAATCGTATTACTGTTGGGCTTTTCACATTTAAACCGGCAATCAATCATTTTTTGTGTGCATGTCTAATCTCACTGTTTTTTGTTTCATTCAAGTTCTCTTTTCAAATTTACGATTATTCTAATGCTGAGCTTCACTGCTCTAACGTTTAGTCAAAATAACCGTTTCGCATCTGATCTGTTCAAATATCTTATTAGTTATGACGTCTGAAAATCTACATAACACTTGAACCAGTATTCTTATCATTACTGTTGTCACCATTACTTAACAGTCGTGTCTGCAATTACAGTTAATTGAATCTTTTAGTCAAATCTATGATTAACAAATTGAACTTTTTCACTGCGATTGATTGTCTACTGCATAATCTGTCTTAATATAAAGCAAACTTGTATGCTTTTGTGGAGCAATTACAAGTGATAAGTCACTGAATGTTAGCCAACTTTCTATTTGTCTTATCTTTTAGCATTGATCAGCTTTCAAAGATTAATGGATTGTAATGAACCCTAATGAATTGTAAACATCTCACAATTACCAGAAGCCCGTTATTGGTATAAATAGCTCGATGATTACCCTTCAGACTGTTTATTTGAATAGCACGAGTTTGAATCTGTTTGGGAGAGTTAGACCTCTATAACATGTAGATACGCTTCGTTCATTAGTGTAGACTAACACGAATTACGTTCAGCATCATTCGATTTGAATCTGTTGTTTCGACAAATATCTTTTTGTTCTATCCTGTTCAAAAGGTAGTGCTGATGAATGTGAGTGATTATTAGACGCAAGTGTAGATCTAAGTATTACATGAAGTCGCCAATTGTTCACATGCAAGTGAATTAACCGCTGAAACCGTACAAAGTACGACCTTGGCGTTTCAAAGCGTACACCACGTCCATAGCTGTCACTGTCTTCCTCTTGGCGTGCTCTGTGTAGGTGACTGCATCACGGATCACGTTCCCCAGAGACACTTTCAGAACACCGCGAGTCTCCTCGTAGATCAATCCTGTATCATTGAATTTTCGTGATTTTATTAGTCTACAAAATGTACATAACGTTTAGGTTTCTTTATAAGTCTAATAGAACGTAGTAAACAAGAAGGTGTAGTGCCAAGTTTTTCATCCACCTCTTGTTTCACAGTAATTGATGGGAGGGATTTCTAATTCGCAGTGTTGTCTTCTTTGTCTTGAGAAGCTTTGTGGAAAGTTTGTTTTATTCTGTCTATAGAAATGGTCTCCTTGTTCCCATTTCTGTTGATAATCAAGTATTTGTGAGTGCGTTTAATTACTTTAAAAGGACTTTCAGATGGTGGCTTCAGTGGATGTTTCACAGCGTCTACTCGGACGAAAACAAAATAGCACGTTTCAAGATGTTTATCAAAATGAACTCGATTGTTATGTTACGTGTTGGTTTTCATAAAGACACAGCATTGTTGAATATATTCACCACAACATCTCAACGCACTTCAAATTGAACAGAAGCTAGATGTGGAAGATGTCATTGAAACACTTTACTGAAATGTTTGTAGCCAGATGATGTTATCAAGTCAACTCAGACGTTCATTAGATCATAACTGTCTTAGAAGAAACACTCACCACAATTTCAGATCGATTCAATATGTGATATGTATATTTGTCCGGAACTCATAACCCTTCCGTAGTTCTATTCATTGTTGTATGGCAATTATTTTAGTGTAGGTAATTATTACATTATCCACAAACTCCTACTCTTTCTTATCGTATGGCTCGAGCTCATGACATACATTCTCGCGCGCCATCGATTATCCTCAAACCATTGAGTCGTTATCTTATAGTGATAATGTCTAACTTCAACCAATATATGAAATTTTGCGACTCTCCTCCATTGTCTTATGTGAGTAACTGGCCCATACCTGACACACATCAACCACAATGATCACGGCATCCCAATCGAACTCAGAAAATTATCTCCTACTTTGATTGGCTCTTCTGAAATAAAACTCGATAAACTACGCAGTCCGATACAAACTATTATGATTAAATCTGCCGATACCATCATTAGATTTACTATCATTGTTGCTAGTTCTACAAATTCTACCATTCGTACCATAAATAAACCGCTTACCAGTAATGATCATAATACAAAGATACAATTACTCATAATAATAATACCACTGACATTATTGCCGCTTCCATTATTAATACTATTATTATTATTACCACAGTGAACGAAGACATGGTGAGGCCAACCAATTTAATTTAAATGCGAAATCACAGTGTCTTCGTAAAATATGAAAACGGTACATAAAATACTTCATTCGTTCATCTTCCTTCAAATGTCCCTCATAAACTTCATCGTTCCTTAGTTCTTTTTCGTTACAATCACTTCTTATTACATAAACGTTCTCTTCAACTCGATTGTCACATTATTCTGTTGCCAGACATTTTATTTTTGATTTGTAGTACATATTAGTGATATCAGCCAGCATAGGTAGTGTACATCACAACAATACTACAACTTCCACTACTACAATAGAGCACGCTACTGATAAGATTCCTTATAAATAGTAAGAAGTGGAACGCGACTTCAAAGTTATCACCGGCCTTTGATTGTGAGTAGAGTTTTCGAATTTCAAAAGTACGGTGTAGGCAGAACTCCTAGAGACCAGTCGTAAACCAAGTTCGGATCGCCAGAACATCACAAAGTGCAAATAGACTATGAAGCCTATGTATATATGTTATGCAGATGCCTTTTAATAACACTCAACATATATAGAACCTTTCCATATTGCTAACATTTTGACCATTACTACGACTGTAATGAACAAGAATGCAAGTGGGGACAACCAATTGTATTTTGATACAATTTCACATAATTTCTTGATAAATTCTTAGAACCATACAATAACTTCTTCATTTGCAAAATGTAAATCAATTGTCTCAGAATTTATAGTTCTTTTATCTCCACAACAATCAGTCACTGTTCTCGTTCTCTTCTATTCAATGACTCCTACCTTCAGACTACAGGCATTTCACTTTCGATTGATGATACATAAAACGTATATCTGTCGACATCAGTAGCACACATCACGATGCTACTGCTAATAACAATCGTAAAACTACTAAAACTAATAGTCCCATTTATACTGTTACTGCAACCACCACATCTACTGACACTACTAAAATTGGTGCTATCAATACTACCAAAAACAATTGCAATAATTAAAAGTAACAGGGCTAATACTATTACAACAACTCACAACACTACTACTACGACTATTTATAATAATACTACTGACTTTACCAGTAATATTACTACCACTACTAATACTTCTAATACTCATATCACTAAAAGCACTAACAAGACTAATGATATTACTACGCATTACAATACTTGCACCAATCGAACCACTACTGGAACTTCTACTTCTATCAAAACTACCAATATAACATCTGTTATGAACGAAGACTTTGTTAGAGCAAAACATTTCATCATTTTAGAATATTAAAGATTCCCATTGTGAAAATTAGAACAACACATATAAGCGAACAATCGTTTTCAATTAAATCGTCATCAGTTGTTGGAAATAGTGTAAAGGATGTCTTCAACTTCACCTCCAAAGTAGAAAATATTACTGTTAGTATGAAAAGTATGATCTCATTGGATGTAGGATCTTTGTTCACCAACGTACCACTTATAGAGACTATTAAGTTTATATGCAAGCAAATATCAGAAACAAAAATCAACACTGGCTTGCCTAACGATAGCTTAAGGGAACTGCTCCTAAGATGCACTCTGAATGTACATTTTGTCTTCAACAATACTTACTATAGACAAATAGACGGGATAGCCATGGGCTCGCTTCTAGGCCCGATTTTAGCTGACCTCTTCCTAGCAAAGCTTGAAAATGGACCTCTCAATGAGAGTATTAAGAAAATTGATTTATATTGCCGATACATTGACGACACCTTCATCATCGTAGATCAAAACACTAGTGAAGAGGAACTCCTAGACCAATTCAACAGTGTTTACCCAGTGATCACTTTCACTGGTGACAGCGAGCATGATAATAAGCTGAACTTCCTTGACGTCACACTAAGCAGACGAAGTGACGGCACATTAGGTAGAAGCATGTATGCAAGAAACCCTTCTTCATGCCAATATACTCACTTCTGCAGTTTCACACCCAAGTCTCACCATCAGAGCAAAAACGATCTGTACAGTAGACACTCTAGGTCAGGAGCTTGAATTTATCAACAACTAACTGACCGATATCGGCCACACCAGCGCGTTAATTAAGAAGTACATGCATGATATAATAAAGAAGTCGGAGATTTCGACTGTTCGTAAGAAACCTTTATACAACGGGGATGTGGCTAGTGACACTCTGAAATATAGGTTAACCAAAGTAATCACCAGTACATTGTACGCAGCCAATCGTGCGTTGACCTTCTCTTGTCGAAGGATAAGTTACCTGAGTTGGCCTCTTCCATGTGCATTTACAAAATCAGCTGCTCCTGTGGAGAGAGCTATATAGGGCGTACTACCAGGCAACTTAACCAACGAATGAGTGAACATCTACCAACTTGGTACATAAAGGGCCAGAGAAAATCTATTCGCAGTTCTATCTTGGCACATCTTATTGATAGCGGTCATGCTTTAGATAAATCGAAATCATTTCGAGTTATCTATCGTATAACTCCATCATTTCCCAACGGAGTCCGTTCCCGTCTCATATATATAGCTGAAGCCATTGGAATGCGTACATATAACTCCAAGTTATGTGTACAGAAGAGATACGTGACCCTCCTATCCCATCCATGGCCAGTTATAAGTTAACTAACAATTTTTTAAATTTTATTATTATCATTATTTATTTTAGTCTATTTGTGTTATCGTTAACCTTATTTCCACATCCATTATTGGTTTGTAACTATCCGCCTCTTCGTATTCTTCACTATTTAGTCATTTACACACATCTTATTACGTAATGATTATAAAGTTTTGGTGTTGACTATTCCTAGTCTATTTACCCACGTTTGTTTGACCTTCTATTGCCAACGACTAACTATTGATAAGAGTTTTGTTATTGTAGTTTATTATTCTTAGTACTCTCAGTTCACCTGTCATCCTACTACTATCAACTTGTACTCTTACCTATTATGTGTAGAGACTTATTCTATTTCATTGTGATTATTGACCCATATTGCCTTGATTGGTTTGCATTTTCGTATAAATATTCATGTATATTGAAGTAAACCCTGATGACGATCTAATTTCATTATTTGTAAACAATACACTAAATACACAATTTCCCCATCTTCCTTAAGTTGTCATTCAGAAAACTCATCGTTATTTCATTTTTGTTTTCGTATTACAGTTCTTTACGGCTATATCTTTCATTCTACTGATTATCCTATTTTGTCTGCAGGAGGTCTACGTTTAATTCGTAAACACTATCACACAACGTAAGAAGAACAATGGATTTCCGTTGAGGGATTGGAATGTTCATGTCAATGAGACTCATATGTTGGATAAATATTTGCTCAATGTTGTTAGGCAGTAAACGATGTATACCATAATAGTATTTGTTGTACATAATTGAAAAGGTGGAGAAAAATGTCATAAGCACTTGCATACGACGTATTAGGTAATTGTATGTTCAACCGTGGAATAGATTGATTTCTTGTGTTCAATCTAGTTTATCAGCCATATTTGGGTTATGCCGAACGTGTAATGTGACAGTGACGTGTGGTTTGTTCAGTTAAGTTACACAGTGTGTGGAATTATGATCTAATTTGTTAGTGGTAACATTGCAATAATGGAATGAATCCTAAAATTGTGGATATGTCATGATGTGACTGCCCAATCTATATGATCTTACATGGAGTCACATCATTGTCTACTCTGACTAGTCGTATAGTACAATGCACGATATAACGTTGAGCCATACCGTGTGATTGCAGTCCTAAACATCAACGGGAACACTCAGCCAAACAAGACAAATGAATATTTGCAATATCCTTTCTCATAATTACGTGTGAGTGAGAATAATTATTAAATAAATAGAGTATAATGGAGTGATCATCAACTGGTAGAAACACCGTAGTGTTTCTCTTTTTCAAATCTGTCATCTTAGCAATGCTACGGTCGGACTGTTACTACTTTATTCAATCCATACTGTTCTTCAGTCTTACGTGAGTATACGCTCAACTAGTATGGTATTTCGACTGATCAGTTTATAACAATGACCGTTGTAAATTTCAAATAATATTTTCCCATGGTGAGACTACATCGAAATGAACATTCACAACGGATTCATTATTGATTGCAATGATCACATAATCACATATACAGAATACTGCTCATTTCTAAACTAAATGCTGTAAAACTCTTATAATATAATTCAGCTTTTATTAAATGAAAAAACAATTCACGTAAATATTACAAAAACGATTTCAATTATTTAATCAAGAGAACTGCCTCAGTTGATACGTTAACAAACAGAAAATTGTGTAGAACTTGTTCCAATAATTGAAACGGTTAACAGAATGTAAAGAAGTTTTCGGATGAAATACAGAATAAAACAACTCGATCAAAATAATAAAAACAAACGATAAGACATTTCTGTAAATCATGGATTACTCTTCTTTCTCTTATACATCCAAATGGCACATCCGATGCATATGACACAGAAAGCGACGACGACTACTGGTACCACGATATACAAGTAACGAGGTGTGTTATTATGTTTACTGTGTCCATTTATTTCTGTAGTGGTGTTCTGAAAGAGAAACGAAACAGTAGCATTAATACTAAATATTAAATATTCACCGAACAAGGTTCAGTTTATCGCAGTATTTTTCCGAAATTTTCATTCAGTGTGAATTTCAGTGATTCCTTTGTTCTGCGCTTTAACATCTAGAGTCTACAAACTTTCACTAATTGTCCAAACATAATATACAATTTCCAACGGAATACGCTTCATCACTCAAACCGATTTCATCGGTGATTCATGGCAATTCACATTGACATACGCTTTCATATTGGATTTCTGAAGTCACTTTAAGCTCAGTGAGCTCAAAAATTATTATGACTCCATGCATTTGTGTTAAACAACGTTTCTGTTCATTGTTTGTTGTTGCCATGAAATCGAAACGTATTCGTAGTAATAAAAATTTCTTCCGAGTAATCGGATGTACAATGTGGAATATAGCAATGTTGTAAACAATCTATGAATATTAACAATTAAAAGACTAATATTTGAACGAAGAATATTCTTTTCGATAAAGTCTCTACAGGTTCTACAGTTATATATCCAAATTATTAATCCGAAAAAATGGCCAAGTTAAGGGTAAAGTACATCGTTTAGAGCATGTGAATTTAGGATTGTGATAAACAAATTACAATAAAATTGTTAATGTTAATATGACTCATATAGAATGTTAACTTGAATCTGCGTATATGTTAAATGAAATTTTAAGATCCATGATCAGAATAAATATGGGTCAAATAGGGTGAGACAGAAATAATAGTGCAATTACAATTCGATCAAATAAGTAAGACGTAATACGGAGGAATGAATGCGAAGTGAATGAATCATGTAAAGGGGAGATTAATGATATTTAACCAATAGTACGAATAATAATAATAATAATAATACAAAGATTTATGAATAAAGATAACAGGGACAATTACAATTGACTACGAAAGGTCATAGTCAAATTGGGTCATTCAATAGTTAAGATTACGATTGATTAATTGGCCTTGATGTTGGCCAGGGAGGAGGAGTGGCTGAATATATTTCTTCTGTACGCATAGCTCCGGTTTCTTCATTCGGATGGCTACTGCTTCAGCCGTTTGAAGGACTTTCAGTCTGACCAGTTTTGGCAAAAATTACTGACCTTATAAATAATTGAAAAAGATTGGTTTATACTGGCACTATGACCGGTTTGTACTAAATGGGCCAATATTGAGCTGTTCACCTTCTTCATCAAACCTTTGTTTAACCACGCCGGAAGGTGTTCACGAGCACGAAAATGTAAATTCCTAGAACTTCGACCAATATAACTCGCTCCACAGGAGCAGTTGAACTGATAAATACAAAATGAGGTGGTCATTCTAGGTAATTCATCTTTTAGCTTCGGTGTAACCATTGGGCGCGTAGAAAATACTAATCGCAGTTCTCCGGCGTTAAAAGACTTTTGTATTGTCCTACGTAGTCTCTGAGTTAGTATTTCGCTAGCCGCATCCCCTCTGAATTGTAGACGCATGAACAAGGATTTCTTCTTCACTGTTTGTATTTCGCCTACTTTCGCCTTCGTGACCATATATTTAATTATAAACTTTCTAGGGTAGCCGTTCTCCCTGAGAGTATTATGCAAGGTGGTAAGCTCTTGTTCGACTATATCAGCAGAACATATAGTGCGAATACGGTAGCTAAGGTTTTTGATCAAATTTCGTTTGTACTGTAGAGGTACAAAGCTCAGGAAATTCGTATACTGCCCAGTCCAAGTACTTTTTCTGTTTATATTCCTTTTTAACGATCCATCCGCTCTCTTAGTCAAGAGAACGTCCAAAAAGGCTATTCGGCCATCACTCTCTTCTTCAGATGTAAACTGAATGGCTGGATGCACTTCATTAAATCGTCTAAGAACCTCTTGGGGCGATGTATTATCTTTACAGAGGATGAACGTGTCATCCACGTATCTACAGTAAAATATGAAGTTGTCAATAATCTTTTTTAGTGGACCATTTTCTAGTTTGGCTAGAAAAATATCAGCTAGTATAGGGCCCAGTGGTGAACCCATTGCAACACCATCAGTTTGTCTATATATTTCCCCGTTGAACTTGAAATTTACATTCATGGTGCATTTGAGTAATAACTCTTTCACGACGCTAATAGGGACAGTAGTTTCAATTTCATTTTCTATCGGCTGTTCACCTATATATTCTACAGTCTCTATGAGTGGGACGTTTGTGAATAACGATGTTACATCCAATGACATCATCTTCAGTCCCAACGTATTTGCGTTTTTGATTTTATCAACAAATTGGAAAACATCCTTAACACTATATTTTACAAGCTTTTCGTGTAGAGGTTTCAATACAGTTACCAGCCATTTAGCTATAGTATGGTAAGGAGAGTTATACATATCTAAAATAGGTCTTAATGGGACCCCCGTTTTGTGCACCTTTGGCAATCCATACAATCTCGGCAGATGGGTTCCCACTGGTTTAATCATTTCATATAAACCAGATGGGATAGCCTGTTGGTCCCTGAGCTTCTTCAAAGATCTGGTAAGCTCATTCTCTATCTTATTATTCAAATCTTTCTGGTCAGTTGTTTTTTGAAACTTTGATTTGTCATTTAAGATTGTACACATTTTTTCAATATAATCACTTTTATTAAGCAGAACGACACCTGAACCTTTGTCAGGTTTTGTAATCAGTAACGTCTCATTCTTAAGAAGTAGGTTAATAGCTTCCTTGTGCTTCTTTGTGAGAATGCTTTTGTAACTAAATTTATTGTTCTTATATTGGTAACAGCAGTCTACAAGAGTTGATTTAAAATGTTCTAATTGCAGATCAGAATTGACAACTAAATCACGTGTCTGACTATAAAGATTCTCGAACTGTATATCTGTATCGATGTGGTTACAGTTATTACGAGTATCACAAAATTTTAGACCTAAGGATAATACCTCTAGTTTTTCTTTATCTAGTTCGACACTTGATAAATTATGTACATACCTTTTACAGTCTGTTGGAAATTTGCTTTCGGCCGTTTGATTTTCCAGACCTTTCAGTAGCTGGATGAGTTTCTTCCCTGATCTCTGATCCATAAGGTTTTTAACATAGTCCATAAAAGTATTTTCAAATCATCAGTTAGGTCATCTACTGCATACTTTCTGCGAGAAACGTTCATCTGCATATCACTTATGTCTGAATGCAAGGCGTCAATCTGGTTTAGGGCGTGGCGTTTCAGTGTTTTTCTATTGGGATAAACCCCGTTTCGTCGAAGTGACGTGTAGTACAATTTAGGATAATGACCTGATTCGATGCATCTATTGATAAATTCAATAGTAGTTCTCGTTTCAGTGAACTTTACGTTATACTTCAGGAACTCATTGAGCACCTTCAACGCAATGGGTTGTTCACAACATTTTAATCGTTTAAAGATCCCCGTCATATTAAAAGACTAATATTTGAACGAAGAATATTCTTTTCGATAAAGTCTCTACAGGTTCTACAGTTATATATCCAAATTATTAATCCGAAAAAATGGCCAAGTTAAGGGTAAAGTACATCGTTTAGAGCATGTGAATTTAGGATTGTGATAAACAAATTACAATAAAATTGTTAATGTTAATATGACTCATATAGAATGTTAACTTGAATCTGCGTATATGTTAAATGAAATTTTAAGATCCATGATCAGAATAAATATGGGTCAAATAGGGTGAGACAGAAATAATAGTGCAATTACAATTCGATCAAATAAGTAAGACGTAATACGGAGGAATGAATGCGAAGTGAATGAATCATGTAAAGGGGAGATTAATGATATTTAACCAATAGTACGAATAATAATAATAATAATAATACAAAGATTTATGAATAAAGATAACAGGGACAATTACAATTGACTACGAAAGGTCATAGTCAAATTGGGTCATTCAATAGTTAAGATTACGATTGATTAATTGGCCTTGATGTTGGCCAGGGGAGGAGGAGTGGCTGAATATATTTCTTCTGTACGCATAGCTCCGGTTTCTTCATTCGGATGGCTACTGCTTCAGCCGTTTGAAGGACTTTCAGTCTGACCAGTTTTGGCAAAAAATTACTGACCTTATAAATAATTGAAAAAGATTGGTTTATACTGGTCAGACTGAAAGTCCTTCAAACGGCTGAAGCAGTAGCCATCCGAATGAAGAAACCGGAGCTATGCGTACAAAAGAAATATATTCAGCCACTCCTCCTCCCTGGCCAACATCAAGGCCAATTAATCAATCGTAATCTTAACTATTGAATGACCCAATTTGACTATGACCTTCGTAGTCAATTGTAATTGTCCCTGTTATCTTTATTCATAAATCTTTGTAGTATTATTACTATTCGTATTATTATTATTATTGTTATTCGTATTATTGGTTAAAGATCATTTATCTCCCCTATACATGACTCAGTCACTCCGTCTTATTTGATCGAATTGTAATTGCACTATTATTTCTGTCTCACCCTATTTGACCCATATTTATTCTGATCATGGATCTTAAAATTTCATTTAACATATACGCAGATTCAAGTTAACATTCTATATGAGTCATATTAACATTAACAATTTTATTGTAATTTGTTTATCACAATCCTAAATTCACATGCTCTAAACGATGTACTTTACCCTTAACTTGGCCATTTTTTCGGATTAATAATTTGGATATATAACTGTAGAACCTGTAGAGACTTTATCGAAAAGAATATTCTTCGTTCAAATATTAGTCTTTTAATATGACGGGGATCTTTAAACGATTAAAATCTTAACAATTACTTACCTCAACATCATTATCATCGCTCTTAACGCACATATTACCTTTTGCATACCAGATACATTTCACACTTGATGTTGTCGCATTTTGGCATTTTTCAATGGAATTGTGTATTGAACAACTTACTGTGAAAAAAGTTAGGGAGACGGCATTTCAAGTTATCAAACAAAAGATGCGTGAATAGCAAAACGTGTAACTGATATCAGTTTTATCATCAATCTATATCTTGTAAACCGTTTCTGCATGTGTGAAGTGCACAATCAATTTGTGAGCTCACTAGCACTGACTATTTCGAAATCGGTGCATGAAGGTCAGCTGTTCTCAGCCTGTAAACAGATTTTCAATGTTTTTGATTCGATGGAAAGACAAAAGAAGAGGGACTTTGTTATTCAAATCATCATTGTGGCTTCCACGAAAACATTTTCACTAAGCTATTATGTGATGGATGGTTTCAAAATATGTGGCCACGTTCTAGTATGTTTAACGTCAGTTAGCACATCAGACTCATTGGATTAGTGAAAATAATATTTTGTTCGACAAATACTGAAGGCGATCCGAACACTAATGTATCGAGTGATTCTTCCAGAATCGGAATATTATTCCAATAGTCTAGCACATGGTGAACTGAAAAGTGTCGGCAGACACTCACTTTACACATTCATGAGAAAGGAAACAGTCTTATATTGTGTAAATCGTCAGTAATTTTGTTACTGTACATATATATCGACTATGATAAATTGCGATTTGAAAGCGTGACTTGTCTACACCTTCGATTTATCGAACAAGCATGAGAAAGCAGAGATTTTAGAAATGAAACTAATACCTTCAAGATGACCACAATTACATGTTGTGTTTCAGTGACTACAATCACTCAGATAAATTGGATATCGTATAAACTGAATGAAAAACTAACGAACACGTCCTCGATAATACACAATCTGCCAACAGACCATATACGTTTCCGAGCATTAAATCATCTCATCCATCTTTTCGTGGCGTGATTTCTATGTAAATTTCGTGAAAGTAAAGACTTCTGTAGTAAGTCAAGTTGAGTCCTTATTCATGTGGAATATCCAACAGCAAATCGACGTGTAATTATTAATTGCAAGGGAAGCATCAACAGAGAAACAATACTGGATATCGTGAAATGGCTAAATAAAATTACACTTGGAATTTATAGTATGATGAAAGAGAAGTGATATATTCAAGTGCGTAAATATTCGATGCTGATTAAATAAGGTTTAACCTACCTTCGATAGGTTTAGGCTTCACTGACGTGTCACTTGTCATCAATTCTGCAGTAGTTGTTATTTCAGGTTCCCTCACATCTGTAAATTTGGTGAAAGTAAAGACTTCTGTGGTAGTTCAAATTAAGTCCTTAATCATGTGGAATATCCAACAGCAAATCGACGTGTAATTATTAATTGCAAGGGAAGCATCAACAGAGAAACAATACTGGATATCGTGAAATGGCTAAATAAAATTACACTTGGAATTTATAGTATGATGAAAGAGAAGTGATATATTCAAGTGCGTAAATATTCGATGCTGATTAAATAAGGTTTAACCTACCTTCGATAGGTTTAGGCTTCACTGACGTGTCACTTGTCATCAATTCTGCAGGAGTTGTTATTTCAGGTTCCCTCACATCTGTAAATTTGGTGAAAGTAAAGACTTCTGTGGTAGTTCAAATTAAGTCCTTAATCATGTGGAATATCCAACAGCAAATCGACGTGTAATTATTAATTGCAAGGGAAGCATCAACAGAGAAACAATACTGGATATCGTGAAATGGCTAAATAAAATTACACTTGGAATTTATAGTATGATGAAAGAGAAGTGATATATTCAAGTGCGTAAATATTCGATGCTGATTAAATAAGGTTTAACCTACCTTCGATAGGTTTAGGCTTCACTGACGTGTCACTTGTCATCAATTCTGCAGGAGTTGTTATTTCAGGTTCCCTCACATCTGTAAATTTGGTGAAAGTAAAGACTTCTGTGGTAGTTCAAATTAAGTCCTTAATCATGTGGAATATCCAACAGCAAATCGACGTGTAATTATTAATTGCAAGGAAGCATCAACAGAGAAACAATACTGGATATCGTGAAATGGCTAAATAAAATTACACTTGGAATTTATAGTATGATGAAAGAGAAGTGATATATTCAAGTGCGTAAATATTCGATGCTGATTAAATAAGGTTTAACCTACCTTCGATAGGTTTAGGCTTCACTGACGTGTCACTTGTCATCAATTCTGCAGGAGTTGTTATTTCAGGTTCCCTCACATCTGTAAATTTGGTGAAAGTAAAGACTTCTGTGATAGTTCAATTTGAGTGCTTGCTCATTTGAAATAACCAACGGCACATCGACGTGTAATTATTAATTGCAAGGGAAGCGTCAACAGAGAAACAATACTGGATATCGTGAAATGGCTAAATAAAATTACACTTGGAATTTATAGTATGATGAAAGAGAAGTGATATATTCAAGTGCGTAAATATTCGATGCTGATTAAATAAGGTTTAACCTACCTTCGATAGGTTTAGGCTTCACTGACGTGTCACTTGTCATCAATTCTGCAGGAGTTGTTATTTCAGGTTCCCTCACATCTGTAAATTTGGTGAAAGTAAAGACTTCTGTGGTAGTTCAAATTAAGTCCTTAATCATGTGGAATATCCAACAGCAAGTCGACGTGTAATTATTAATTGCAAGGGAAGCGTCAACAGAGAAACAATACTGGATATCGTGAAATGGCTAAATAAAATTACACTTGGAATTTATAGTATGATGAAAGAGAAGTGATATATTCAAGTGCGTAAATATTCGATGCTGATTAAATAAGGTTTAACCTACCTTCGATAGGTTTAGGCTTCACTGACGTGTCACTTGTCATCAATTCTGCAGGAGTTGTTATTTCAGGTTCCCTCACATCTGTAAATTTGGTGAAAGTAAAGACTTCTGTGATAGTTCAATTTGAGTGCTTGCTCATTTGAAATAACCAACGGCACATCGACGTGTAATTATTAATTGCAAGGGAAGCGTCAACAGAGAAACAATACTGAATATCGTGAAGTGGCTAGATAAAATTACACTTGGAATTTATGATATGATGAACCAGAAGTGATATATTCAAGTACGTAAATATTCAATGCTGATTAAATAAGTTTTAACATACTCTTGAATGCTTCAAAGCTCACTAACGTGTCACTTCTTATCCATTGTCGAGGAGTTACTATTTGAACTTTTCTCACATCTGAAATTCATTTTGAAAAAACGCCTAAAATTTTGATTTCACGTGAATTAAATAACAATTGGTTTCATCATTTCATGTACCGTAAAATTAAGACTTAAACATTTCTGATTACAGATAGAGTGTTTTTCATACCAAATCCTCACAAAACATGCTCTACATCATTACTGATATGGAAAGCGGCCAGTGTTTAACTAGTAAATGAAAAATGATACAATTGAATTTCTGATTCATTTTAAAACATTCTCAATGCAACATCTTCAAGAAACATGTTCAACTCGGTACAATTCTTTTGACATTTCAAATTACACATAGTCAACATTGAGATTTACTGTTAAAGACTAAGTAACATATTTCAACCGATCAATGCATACCGTTTGATCAAATATTTAGTGCATTGTCTCACATTTAATGACAAAACATTTTATCCCACCGAATCGCTTTCACTAAACGCTTATCTTGAAACTCAGCTTGATCTTAAGACAACACATGATCACTTCAGTATGGCATGAAGATTGAGCATTGTATAAAACAACTATCAGTTACAAGCATCACTCTTTTGTTTCTGTTTGAGTAGTGATATGACCTAGGACTACAAGTGAGACTGTTTGTTCCGTGAGTGAATGAGCGGGTGAGTGAGCAAGTGAATGAATGAGTGGATATATGGTCTGTCAATTATTGTCGTTCATATAACCCTGTCGTGATCAGTCCGTCGTTAAATGTATGTGTAAGCATTCTCCAATAGCTATACACAGTTTTACTGTAATGATATTCACACATTATGGTTCTATCACTCGGAATATTAGGTTAGGAAAACGTCAGAAAATGTGGATCACGAAATTCATTGACTGTGTAATTTATCACAAAAGACTGAAACAGAATCGTTACACTTTCATCACAACAACCCAAATGTAATTTGTTACAGTGATAAGAATGACCGTTGTTGAATTAAAAACACATGTAATTTGATTTCAATACAGTGTCCCATTGTTCCAAATACATTAGACATTTTCATTATTCGGTTTCACTAAGATTCTTTATCGGGTGTAACTACAAAAATTCCATTCAAGAATTGTAAACATATAATTGACGTTGAATATCCAGTATACAGTAATTTTTGTACAGTGATTTTACGAAACGTATTTCGACTTTATCCCTCACGATTATCCTCAACACTTTAATTGCACTTCGATCGATTTGTCTTACATTCAAGTCAACTAATAATTGTAGACTGTAATACAGTTATACATGATCACTGTGAGCGAAAACAGCAGGCTACTATGTTGACATGCAGATAACCGTGTACGAATGGAAAGTAATATTACGTTAACAGAAATCTGTCGACATGGTTACTCTACATCAAAATACCAACAATAATTGTTACCTGCACACTGAATTACACCTTCAATTATAGAGGTCAGTGGACTTTCCTCTCGTTCCGTGGGGATCTGAAAAGAAGTATTGGAAGTATCAAACACTGACATTCAAAACTATACACACTGTGAAACGATCAACAGTTTAAACACTAAATCCCTCAGCATATTCTGCAATGTCCTTTCCGAACAGCTTATCTCCAGAAGACGAAATAAATCTAGTCATAATATGACTGTTTCCGTGCTGTACTCTGAAGTACACTGTTTGTCCTTATCTATCGTGAAGAGACATCATCGTTTCTTTTGATGACTCTTCACTTCTTAGTATTCACTGTTTTTAGCAAGCGGTACATTTAAGTGTGTGTCATTAAATGAATAACAATAGTGTCACATAGTCCGTTTGCAGATTTCAAAAGTTGATCTCTTTCTGTCGTATTCAATGTATCTGGATACATTTGACATTATTGATACGCAAGAAAGAGTGGGTTAAGCTATAGTACTTCAAACAAAAGTTTATTTCCATTCAATTGTACAACTTACGTTTGCATAATAGAGGGATATCTTTCCACCGGAATGTATCACACTAGTTATCTTGGCTTTCATACCTGCAAACAAAAGACTATTGATATTTGGAATTCTTAGGGAATGATGATGAGCTTGTTACTGTTAGGTGTGACACTGTATATGCCTACTTACAAAAAATATCCAATTTAAGCAAACATATACCGTGTTATCTCAAATGTTTTCCTTCGTTGAATTCGTTATAAATAATATCAAGTGGACCTCATGCAAAACATACGAACACAATTTATTCAAAATGAATGTCAGCTGTTTAGTCTTCGGAACCCGAGAAGAATACAATTCTGCGTAATATTTTCTATCATTACTCCCAAATCAATCGACACTAGGAACACATGACTTGCGTTGCAGAGTGTTTGTTCACAAACGGAACTTGAGAATTTAATTACTCATTACCACACTGGTTAATCGCTCAATCGACTGACTCCGACCATGTCGTTTACAAATAACACAGATTTATTTGTTGAAGATGTGAAGTGAATAGATTCAGACATATTGTCCCAAGGATTTACTGATTTAATGAGGTAATATTTAGGAATGACTGTGTCGACGAATGTGGTCCGTGCAGAAAATGGCTTTGGGACGAACATATAACACAATTCATTTGTTACAATAAACGGACTTCACATCAAGTTCCATTGAAGCCAGTCAACGATGATGAATCTGTGCATCAGTGTTTCCACATCTGAGATGGCATTGTAACTTCATTCATCCATATATTACTCGTCAAACCTAGTCTCCTTCAGTCTATGTTAACTGTTCTTCGAGTCCTAATCATTGTGATTAATTGATCAATGGATTCCATGTGCAAGTCCACCCTCATTTTGCAAAAGCGTTATGTATTCCTACTTCTGTCAGTCATTAGGAAAAATTGAATTACACAAACTGAACAGGCAGGTGTGAGCAAACACGATGAGTAGTTTTAAGTGTTAAGATTTCATATGATATGAAATGATCATTCAGTGTTCACTTATATGTACCGTCATAAATCATCCGAAAATGCCATTTGACAGCAATGAAATCATCTGAAAAAAATGAAAATCGAAAAGATATTTGTATATCTGCATAATGAATATCTACCTCTTTTAATAAATATACATTCTAACAAAAAGTGTATTGGCAGACGAGTTATCACCTTCCTTCCTTCCGAGATTTAACTGAACTGGTACATTTAGATGAACAATCATCATTCGTTGATTAATTGTGTAAGGAAGGGCGTTGGTTTTAATGTCCTTATTTTATAAACAGGATAATCTAAAAAGTGTTAAACATCGAATGGTCCACAGGTAGCGACTAAAAGATATTTAACTTTGGTGAATCAACTAAGTGTCAGAAAAGAGTTGGAAGACGTCAAGTATAATTTGAGAGTTCATAAAGTTAATGACTCAAACTGACCTGATGAACAACATTGCTTAGTGTTGCACATGCCATCAATTTGATTCATTTAATCTAGAAAGAGGTATCGGGTCGGTGAGACATCTTTCGCATTGTTCTTTAAATAGACTGGACAACAGTTGATTTTCACTCAGCAACCACATCACTTGGTTTATAATTTCTACTGAATCGATTTGTGTTTATTTTGTAGTGAATCGCTGTGTTTATTTGATATTTTAACTTGACAGTAATGAATACGTGCTGTGAACACATGTTCTGGTACCAAATCACAGAAACAATATAGTCACTGTGAACTGGTCAGCTTTCGTGTAATAATCAAGCTAAATACTGAACCATTCATGCACAACAAGTGTGTGAACAAACAAAAGAAAACATTATGGGATAATAGAAAAACTCACTGTTGTCTACCATCTCATATTCAGGAAAAGATTCGCCGTAAACATAATGATATATATTTCCGAAGTACTTTTTTTCTCCGAATATTTTTATTTCGCCTATATTCAATGAAAACATACAATTTGCTTGAAATTCTATAATGGATGAATGAAATAGTTTGAAATGAACTGGAGACAAAAATGAATTTCATGAACTGTAATTAGTTTGCTGTAAGACATCGAAAGTTTGATCAGTTCAATAAGAAGAAAAAGGAATCTATCAAACGTTTTGAATGTCAAAAAAAGCATAAAACTGATTCATTGAAGAAATTCTAGCAAACTTGATTCATGGAATGAATTGTGATGAACAAAACTCAATAACAATTTCAAGTGGAAGAGAAAAAATTATCTTACCATCACGAGAAATCTCAAATCTAGTGACGTCATTACCGTAATATTTAAACGAAAATTTCGGTGTAACATTCTTAAAAGATGCAAACATAAGAATTAGTAATTCCATTACAAAATGTAGTCAACTCACCTGAGGTGCACTAAATCTTTTAAACCTGTCACTAACAACTGGATACGGCTGATAGTGACTTATTGTTCGTGAGTAATAATAATGGTGAGACTGTGTATGTGCATTAGCATCTGACTGTATACTTACATTTTTATATAAACCGTCTTCCCAAATCACATTTTCATATGTCTCTAATTCAGGGTTTTCGCAGATATCCTGACAGTCGAAGAATTTCGAAAGCAAGATGACGACCAAACAAACCGGTATCAACAGACCAGATAGAGAAGTATATCTAAAATGGTTAATATGAACAAAACAATGTGATCTCGTTGAATCAGATGGAAATTCATATAGTACATACAATAACTTCGTGTGTTCAGTCAACACTCACCTCATCTTTCCGTTCAAAATAGTGTAACAATCTTACCAGAACTTGTTAGGTTTATATAGATTTTTCAGGTGTATGTTTGTTTCTTTCTGACTTTCTATGATTCAAAGTAACCATCGCAAAGATCTAATTTCATAAAATCATCTTTTCATTGTTAACCAATCATTTCGCTAGATGAATCCATTATTATCCAATATCTTTGTAGCTATCGAGGACATAGACAGATATTTATCCACCATTGGTTGAAATTCCTGACCTCCGTTGATGAAAATGCTTTTAAATATGATTGGCAATACTTTAAAATAAGTGATTGGTTTATTTGTAGCTCAAAATGTATGCTCATGTGTTCACGAATGAACACTTTGTTACGTGTAATAATCTGTTAATGGACTGTCAATGGCGCACTAATTTGACTTGATTGGTTAAGATCAAAGTGGCAAAAACTGTTTCAATTGGATGTCAAAAAGGGCACTAACATTTGAACTTTATTTCAATTGAGAATATTATTTGATGAATATTAGACTATTATTGAAAACCTGGAGGCACTGAAAAACTGTTTCGTCTTAGTGAGAAACTTTTCGGCAGTGCTCATCCACAATCTCGCTAGCGGAGTTCAAACACAGCATCTTTGGTCTGGCGCGCCAATGCTTAACCTCCAGACCACCTATTTGTCATTCAGTAATGTCGGTGTCTAATTTCAACAAATCCACGAGGATGTGCAACCACCCACCAATATCTGAGATAGATACCTGTCTCAACCTAAAAGGAATAACTCGACTGGTCACAGTTGCTCACAAGAACTCCGAGAATCCCCAGAAGGAGCTAGTTAACAGTAAGCACATGATAATCGTCAAGGTAGGGTTGTGGTGATTGATAAGTATTTCAAAGATATCAGAAACGATGTAGGTTACATAATGGTCCAGTGCTTTACGTTTCCAATGATAGGCTAATATTCATCGACCCATGATTTCAGTCGATAGCTTAACAACACCATACTGCGAATATGGTTGCGTATGGTGATGACTCTAAGAGAAAACGACCATAAAATCACTTCGATTTAGATAGTAAATGGTTACAGTGTTTATTCATAGCTGAAGCAAGACTAACTATGAATTGACTGCCAAAATATTTGTTTTCAGTTTGCTTGCTTTTCACAAAAGCAGGAACGTTTTGTAAAATGAGACTTCCATTCATCTCTGTTCTGTGTGAGTAGATCACTGTCAGTCACATAAACACATAATTAGAAAGCGATATTCATTATTCTGACAAAATTTCATATCACGCCTACTACACAATAGAGAATACCATATTATTTGAATAATTAAATATAATGAGGTGATAGATGAAGAGAAAGTATAATCATTGAGGTCAACAGACAGATATTTGCAAAAACACTCTCAGATAATCTACACTATTGTTACTATCTTTCAAATAATATTTCTTATGCGAAATCGTATGTTAGACTAGTAGAATTCAGGTAGACATGATGATTATATGTAATATTCAACCACATCATGCTGACTGAATCGTCAAGTTACAGCCTGAACGATCCAAACAGATTTAGGAGCACGTAAGAAGCATGTGTATGTTTTGCCAAACTAAGAAGGTTTATCGAAAATAATACGTTCCTATGGTTCAGTACTATCTTCCAAATCAATTCAACCAGATTTTCTAGTTGCCAAACACATTATGGTCTCAAATGAAGTAGAGAAGAGAAACATGATTGTCCGCTTGATCAAAATAAAGAAGACGAAATACAAACAATTAAACCAACAAAATTCGATGATGAGGAGTTACATACAAGATCAAAACAGCCATCCCGTACTCCCATGATTCTAGCGGTGTTCTGACTAAAATCACTTTGTGATTGAAAGCTATGAAGATGCCATTATCTTCCCAAAACACTCGTGGTGGAATAACTTCGGGATAATATCCTAACTGCATATCGTATGCTTCATATCCCCGAATTTCTTTAGTGTTCTCATTTGCTTATACAGTTCTCAGTCTGCACATTCAACTTTCTCAATCCGCATGACTTTCTTAACACATTTACCTTGATGACACCCCGTCTTATTGTACATTATCTTCACATTGTGTTTCCTTTATTAATAATTATATTACAATTTGTATCATTGGAATTGGCACTCGAATAATAATAATAATAACAATTTTTATTTTTATTACGGTTATCGCAATTATTATTTACTCCACTGATCAAATTATATTCTTCTAAAATTCATTTTTGCATATCATTCGTTTGATTATTACATTGATTACAATTAGGCACCTCACACCGAATCACTTCAATCTTCTAGGAATAACATTTCCAGCTTACAGACGACACATTTTTGAGGCATTTATCACACAACTGATACACAGAGTCGTCACGTTTTAACACAACATTGTCTAATTCACTTGAATGCTCAATTTTAGCCCTTCTTACACTATGCTTGTGAACTTGTAACTGTAGAGTGTGATGATGAAGTTATCGAAAACACTTTCCACTACAATATTCTTCATTTCTTCCTATTTAACACAGGGATTTCTGGTGAGGTTAGTTCGTATAAAAGCAAGCTGACAGAAAACAGTTTGAAATTGATGAAGTGGAATTGTTACACTTCGAAATGACACTGGCATAGCTATACACAAAGAAGGAGAGGAATACTGTCGGTAGGTACAAGGTGTGTTATTATTGTTATAAGATTTATTCAATATTATTTATTGAACTGTGTTCAGATAATAAAAGCGGAAGTCGTGGTTCTACTAATTTGTAGATTTTCTGTAGTCACTGGTCACATACATGATTATGGATTCGATTTTATTTAGGTTTTTATAAATATTCACATGACGACCACTGGTAAGCCTTGTGATGGATATGGAGTCATTACTCAGAACACAAATCGCGTCTGTATTTTGAGGTGGTCTAACGCATTCATTGAAAAGAGGAAGTCGGGGCAAACCACATCAAAACAACAGCTTATCACCCAGCAGCTAATTGCATGATTGAAAATTCCATCGTCAATTGAAAAGCTCACTGATGGCACAAGCTGACACTTCAAAGTGGAGCGATGCTTTACCGCTCGTACTTCATGGGATTCGTTCAACTATAAAAGGAAGACATCGGATGCACTGCCGCCGAACTAGTGTATGGCGCAACCTCTGATCTCATCATGGCACAGACTTTGGATTGTGTAAACATAGTAGGTTAATTGTAGATACATTCTTCTAATGCTCTTAATTAATTATTCAATATTAATAATAATATATGTTTCTGCTATGGCAGGTACACGCCGTTTTTACAGGCATGATTGACAAATTACAACATTCCCTGTTTCAAAGTGCGCATCTCAAGCAGGGTTGTTCAATAAATATAATCTATAAAAGTGAAGATCAGTTCATTCCTTTAGATATACTGAGTAGTCTTGTTATAGCGTCCACGTTACACACCAGATCCAATCTCGGCATAATTGTGTTAGGATGTTGGTTGTGCTAATCATTTATGCAACGCAACTTCTTAAGTTCGTAGTTGTTATAAATTAGACTTGAAGAGCGCTTGGTGTGAACTATGACGTTGGAAAACGCGTACATCGAGTTTGTTCCAAATGTCATTAGTTCCATAGTTGTAGCCCTCAGAGCAAGATTCTGAAAATAAGAAACCGAGGAGCAGCAAAGCACTTGGATATGAACGATAAACAATGCTTAACATTTTGTAGTGGAACAGACATAAGAATGATTAATTATTGGATCAAATTCACACTTGCTCTTTTTGTCACAGTGAAATGTGATCAGTGGCTCCAGATGAGAGAATGCAGTAATAAAGAACAATGATTTGTGATACTGATCAAGGAGGAGTAAGTTCAAATGAAGGAATGGAAGTCAAGGTTGGAATGAGGAAGGCTGTTTTATCAGAACAGATAGTGCATATAGATAGTAAAGTGTTAATAAAACTAATAACTATATCTACTATTGTATGATTTTTTTCTTTCGTTTTTCCACCCGATGCCTGCCATACAGTCCTAATTTCAAGTGCGAGTTAGCATGTTATAGACTGTCTTAATAGAATAGAATCATGGTTACTAATGGGCGTTCCGTCGGTTGAGAAAGTGAGGACGTGAAAACATACTAATTCAAGAAAAGAACGACCATTAAACTCACTTCAATTTAGATAGTAAATGGTTACAGTGCTTATTCATAGCTGAAACAAGACTAACTATGAATTGACTGCCAAAATATTTGTTTTCAATTTACTTGCTTTTCACGAAAGCAGGAATGTTTTGTAAAATGAGAATTCCATTCATCTCTGTTCTGTGTGTATGTAGATGACTGTCAGTCACATAAACACATAACTAGAAAGCGGTATTCATTATTCTAACAACGTTTCATATCACGCCCACTACACAATAGACAATACGATGTTATTTGAATAATTAAATATAATGAGGTGATAGATGAAGAGAAAGTATAATCATTGAAATTTCTACAAACAACTGAGGTCATCAGAAATATTCAGATGTTTGGCACTACTATTTCAGTGTTTTTTTTAAAGAATATTTCTTGTGAGGCAACGCATATCAGATAAGTAGAACTGAAGTAGATGCAATGATCATGTGCAATATTCAACTAAGTAATCTTGAATGAATCGTCAAGTGACAGTCCCTAACCCGATTGGATTTAGGAGGACGTTAGAAGTACATGATGTGTTCAAGCCAAGTAAAGACTGTTCATGGAAAATAGTGTGTTCCTGTCGACCGATGTTATCTTCTGAAGCCGACCAACCATATCTTTTACTTACCAAACACATTGTGATCTCAAATGAAGTAGAGAAGTGAAACATGAATGACTGCTTGATCAAAGTGGGGAAGACGAAATACAAATAGATAAACCAACAAGTAATCAATGATAATCATTATGGAACTGAAATCATGCTTCGCTGTATCATTGAATATCACTAATTGGTAATAAAACTAATGAAGATGCTTCATGAAGAAACTTATCTTCTTGACAATATCGACTCCTGAATTTGCACGATTGTATTTCCAGGTTATGTTTTCGCATGTATTAGTGTGTGATATAAGAGATGGGTGTTGCAGAATTATCGCAGATGATCAGACTTATTTATGCGGGATTCAATCGAGATGAAATTGTGTTGCGCATATGAATAGTCGAGATAATCAAGAACCTTCATGTATTTGAAGCAATAATTTATAAATGGAGAGGTGTTATTTCATGGTAATCTAAGTCTTTGAGTGCTGAATAAAATAGGTTTGGTCAATTGTCGACGTAGCAGACAGTCATAAGATATCTACGTTGTGTAATAGTATCGGCAGTGTTCAAAGCAACAATCTATGAAACAAAAGATGGAGATAACTGTAGTAAAATGGATATAATGCAATAATAATCCAAGGTAATCAAAACCCTTGTTTTTCTGTCTTCGAAACAACCTACAACAATCTGAACCAAATGAACGGAAAATTACAAAAAATAAACAGAACAGACGATAATGTAATCAGATTGTGCGATAAACCGGTGTATGAATTACATATGGGATGTTCAATCAGTCAGTATTGATAAACAACTACACAGCTATAAGTGAATGCTACTACTTGTACTTATACTTATACTTATACACACACAAGTTCCATTGGCCACAGTTTTTCACTAAAGAGAATGCCTAGCATCAAGACCACTAACTCACAATCCAACGACCTTAATGAACACCTTCAATCAGTCCACAACGAAGCGCGAACGTTTTCCATAACCTGTAGTGAGTAGCTGCCTCACACCTGACACGATTGAACTGCACTGGTTCCAACCTCTCACTGGAAGTCTTGAAATTTTCTCTCGAAGCTAATCACTAGTGAGTACATGATGATTTTCAGTATCGGGTTGTAAAGACTGTTGAATACCACCGAAATCATGAACCGATCAACTTTAGACTACCATTTAAGCCTGGATTTTAACTGTTTGCCTGTACAATCACTCCAGAATTACAGGATTATTAGTTTTTAGTGATACGGAATTTTATTCAATTTGAAAAATATATTATCAGATATTAACTGATCGTTTACCGTGGCATAGTGTCATATTGTAGTCCTTATGACCAATGGAATTCTTCTGATCAAGTCATATTGTGATCAATGGGAGGTATATCATGATCGAAGTCAGAAATTTCAAGGTTCCTAGATTTCATGACAGTGTATATCCGTCAAGAGGATATTTTTGTTTTCTGAGGGTGAATGATGATCCATATGAAATCTGAACTCATATTATTGAGTGAATCAATCAGAAATGTTAACAACTGGGTGATTGTGTAATGGTTGCCCTATTTTTTAAACGGAAATATTTTCAAATAACCAGATCCTTTGTTAACTCCAACCGTAGCTCTTCCAGAGTTAATGCCGGTCTCAAACCCGGGTAAAAGAGGAGGGTTGGGCATAGGATTAGCTACCTCATCCCATGGAAAACTAACTTGCTAAAAAAGCTCTAACCAGAGAAAATAATTCAAACCATTTAAACTCTGCCCTGGGAGTTAGAAGGTCTTCATTTAGAAGAACTATGACGCCTCGTGTCCAAGGCCGAGTTCCTCCCGAAGTCACAAAACCGATGCGCCTTTTAACAACCAGCGTAACATGAATAACGACTGCAAAGAACTTGAAAGGATTGTCCAGGATAGGGTTGGATGGAGAGTGCTGATGGGTGGCCTATGCTCCTCCACGAGGAGTAACAGGCGTTTGTATGTAAGTAACAGCTGATAGGAATCCATGAAATAGAATTAATTCATCTTATTCTATAAGCTGTTTTGTTGTTGCTCTGTGTTAGGATATTTTCAGTGAACGGATTCTAAGTAGTAAACAACATCATCTCATTCGGTCTGTAGTGACCTACTTTTACAGAGAGAACAAGATTGGTTTAATGGAAACAATCATTATTATGACCAGTTGTACCAGTGACTATTTTACTGTACATGTTTGTTTAAGTGTACTAAAGACATTCTTCCTTCCGTGGATTGTGACTTTGCACAAACTTACGTTCGCTCGTTGATTCAGCTTGTACCCGTTTGGCACGATCTCGGTATTCATTCGATACCACGAGATCGCCAACAAACATATCTCGTTACAAACTCCAATCGTCTTCTGATATTTGGTACGCAACCTTTCTGTAGTGGTGATCATAGTCATTCGCGACTCCACGCCGCACTACAGGTCTATCAATATGTAATGCAACCACTTTTCTTAGTAATTCAACATCCCGTTTTGTCGTGATTTTAGATAGTTGAATACAAACGACAAGAAGTTCTGGGGAGTCATCTTGAAATAAAAAATGAAATAAGATATGATTTGATTATGTGTACAATATTGTAGGTAATTCAGGGTGATAAATTTCGAAAGTTTTGTGTTTATCATTAGACACTTGAAATCTTGTAAACATCCAGAATAATCTACTGAGATAATGGAGAAAATGTGTAGCTCAAGTGGTTTATCATTATTATTAATGGCTGTATTCCATATTATATTTTGATCGATTCTGACGATAACATATTGAGTGATCGCCAGTTACATGTTAACAGTTCAGGAATTGACATCTGAATGATGTTCATGCTTTTGTATGCATATTGCCAGCAACCACGATGTCTCTGATTGGGCTCTTTTATAACTCGTACAGTGAAAGATCGTGAACGTTTCATAAACGTATCTGAATAGGTTATGCAACTCATGAACATAATGATGTATTAAAATAAACAAAGAAAATAACTTGTTAAAACCTCTAGATGACAGGTACAGTTAGCAAAGATATTCAACCCGGACTTAAGCTCTCTGTGCTGGATGGTTTGTTCATGAAGATTTTATTATTATTATGAACCGATATCATCAATACAAACTACCTGAAGTGTATGCTTATGATATCGTTCAGAATAACCACAAAAGCTCCTCAACTAAATCATTCAGCTGAGAGGACAAAATTCCATCAAAACCATCCAGCTGAGCTATAAATCGTCTCCACCATCTTATGTTAAATATTGATTTCGAATTCTTATATTCATTGAAAACAAAAACTGAATAAAATTGATGATTATCAGTATAGAGCTGTAAAGGTTGTTGAACTATATGGAAATCATGAACCGATCAATGTTAGATCAGCACTAAAAATCTGTAAGAATTCGACGACTGTTTCGTTGTAGTATGGGATTCGTCGTTAGTGCTCGTCAACCCTGTAATGGGTGCTTATCTATAACAGTTCATGTAAAAATGATAAAGAAGAATCATGAGTTTAGAAAGAAGATTGTGTTTGTCTTAGTTTCTATGAATTAGATGACATAATAATGTTGATCCTATTGTCTCAAACAACACAGTCAATATCAGAAATTTAGTAATTAAGTAGACTTATTGAAATTGGTTTAATTAATTAAACAGAACTTATAAACATTTGATGATCAGAGATCAAATTTATATATAATATACTTTTGTGGTCCAGGGTAATGTTACATTGGTTTTCAGGAGAACTAGACACCATCTAGTCTTTCAATTGACAACCAACACAGTGTAGCTCAATCCCGTTTAACAGGAGAGATAGACAACATGCAGGCTTAACCTGAGTAGTACAGTTCAATCACAGAGAACAAACCTCCATCAGAAAAATCTATTTCTATAATAGTCAATCCATTTAGATCATTCATTCAATTTTATAATCATCTAAAATCTTTTAGTACATGAATAAATCACTGATTCATTACTTGTCGACAGATTCATATTAGTCGTCAATTATTCAACCCTCTTTTCTTTTCTTTTTTTTGTTTTTTTACCGAAACAGTTGAGTTACCGAATCGAACTATACCGGTAAGTATGTCTTAACAACAACAACAAAAAGAAAAGAAAAAAAGCAGAAAAATGTGCTAACGGATCAAGAATCGAATTCTAATGAATAAACCATAGAAGTAAATTCAACTTGGACAATATGTAGAAAAAAGAAAGTAAGAAAAAAGAGAAGAAATTGAGAAAAAAGAAAGAATTCTGGAGAAATTATTAAAAAAGTAAACAAAAAAGCAAAAACACAAAGATCTTTCAGCAGAATTAACAATAAAAAGATAATACCGGCTATCAGATATAGAATGCCGCTGATTCATATGCTTTTTCCTGTCTTTCAAGGGATGAAGAAGAATTATTGAATTTGTAAAAGATTTTGCTTTTCTTATTCAACAGTAGTTTATGGGATTTTCATGCTTGAAATTTTATCCAATAATATGAATACTACTAATAGTAATAGTTATACTACTAATATGGATAATAGTAATATACTACTACTACTACACTACTACTAATGAGCTATGTTTGAAGCGATTACGAGTTCACCTAGTCTGAGAACGGAACAAAGACTCTGTGATCAAACACCAATAAGCAACTATTCTGACGCGTCGCAACCTTGCTAACTAGAGAGAGATGTCCAAATTCAAAATGGAGAATATATTCCGCAAGCAGCCAGAACCACAAGCCATAACAATAGGCACAGATCAAACGTCTATATACAGCATATAGTTGTCCTTGGGAAGCGTTACAAAATATCATATTAGAAAATATAACGAAGGAATAGCGTTTAAGATTCTGTCATGTGGAAAATATGACATGAAGGTGAAAATGAGAGCTTTTGGCGCGAAAACAACCAATTCAAATTTTTAAAATAAAATTACAAAAATAAGATATTTGTCAAATGAGTTCTGTGGATCTAACAACCCCAGAACAAGAACACAAGTGGCAACGATCCGATATATTTGAGTACAAAATTACAGATCATCTTAGTCAAATCTGAGAACAGTACATCATTTGCACAATGTCAATTAATGGTCTCACACTTCATTGTACTTTCATTTCCACACCAATCATTTTCTCTTCTCATTGTCTTTCTTTCGATCTTCTTAGCCTTCTGCTGTCAGGTATTTTACTTTCGATTGATAATACATACTACTTATATTTATCGATATCAGTAGAATATAATGTGAAACGATTATATATTTTCCTATATATAAGAAATTGAAAATATAAATTCTCATCAATTAATTTCCTAACTTGTTTCAAAAGAGTAGACAAGCAGAGAAATTCACTGACATATACAGAGTATCCATTCAAGATTATCGTAACTTTATACTGTGATAGATTGTAACTTGTTATTGATATAAAATAAGTATATCTAGTCAGGATTTATAATAATATGGTTATTATCAATCTAAATTTACCTATTTATAAACTAGGTGACCCTATGATCTGAACGGATTCTCAAATCTGAATGTGGTAATCGTCACATGCTGGTATTGACAATTGACTAACAAACTAGCAAATGTTTCGTTTTGATCTTGAAGTAAATTCCTCATGATATACTGATTCATCAATATAAGGTTGATGAAATTATTAAGTTTTTGATTGAAATCATCAACTGATTGATGTTATACCACCATTGAAGACCTGAAGCTACTGGACGGCTGTTTCGTCCTATCCTGAGAGTGTGATCTTGAATGCGCACAGCTGAGGAGTCCGACAATGGGACGAGACGGCCGTCTACTCCTTTCAGGTTTTCAATGGTGGTCGAACATCAATCAATTCATGATCTCAATCAAATACTGGTATCAGTTAGCAAAGCAGTATCGATTACGAAATGTTACATAAACACCTTTCATTGTAACTTTCAAGGTCTCATTACACATAAGGTATGTTAAAGGTGTTCGTTCGAGGTAGTTAAAAAGGAACTCCGAACCTAAGTTCCGTGCTATTTGACACTCAACAACAAATTATACCCGAAATCTTGAGAAATCTGATGCTCCCCGACAAACTCGATGCTGTGTCACCCAGCTTCACAGCCAGAGATGGTAACACTGAGCTATCCGGGCCGCGAATGATCTCTTGTAGGGATGTAATGTATTCGCTATTGATTAACTACTGGCTAGTTACTAATGTCATATGTGTCCGATCAGTCTTAATGTAGACCGAATTTTATCGATTAAATCAAAATGTAGCCACTAATCTAGGTAACTCGACAACGTGTGCACCATTTTGATGGATGGAGATAGTCGATATCTCTGATTTAGCTTATGAGTAATCTTGGTCAGAATCCTGTGAAAATCATCACTTCTTATAAAAGTACAGACATAGCTTTAATGGTGAACCAAAAATAGCACTAGAATACTTTATAATCCCTTTCATTCCTTAAAAATTCAGGGGACAATTTAAGTGCATTGGCTGTCTTTGATTACAAAATTTGATGTAGTTCAACTGTGTCTAATTGCACGATCTAAAACAAGCGTTTCATTCACCTGAAGGGTGCGAAATAATGTGAAACACACATACTAGATTTCTTTGCTAATCACAATCCAACGAACGTCAAGACAGTTCTACTTAATGGAGCTGAAACTTGCACAACTGCCACAATCATAATCAGGAAGGTAAAATTATTTAAAAATAGCTGTCGACGCAAGATACTCAACATCCATTGGCCGGATATCATCAGTAACAGCCTTCTGTGGCAGAGAACAAACCAGCTTCCAACTGAAGAGGAAATTAGGAAAAGACGATGGAAATGGATAGGACATACACTACGCAAATCGTCAAGCTGCATCACGAGAAAAGCCCTAACTTGGAATGGTGAATGAAGGCGGAAAAGAGGAAGGCCAAAGAACACATTACGTCGGGAAATAAACGCCGATATGAGAAGAATGAATAACAACTGGAAGGAGCTGGAAAGGACTTCCCAGGACGGGGTTTGATGGAGAATGGTGGTGGACGGCCTATGCTCCTTCACGAGGAGAAACAGGCGCAAGTAAGCAAGTAAGTAAGTACGTAAGTAGGTTAGCTTTTATGTACTATTAAATTGTATTGAAAAACATTTACCTTTCATTCATGTAGAAAACAATGTCAGTTGAATTAAACTACAATAATAATTAAGATGAAATTTCAAATTACATGTGAACTATTTTACAATCTAATTTATTAGTTGAGTTCATGAATCAATTAAAGCTAGATCACCATGGAAAACCTAGAAAAACTAGATGGCAATTTCATCTCAGTATGAGACTCATCATCAATGCACATTATTGATCCCGCATGTAAGATTCGAATTCAGAACGTTCAGTCTCGCGTGTGAACGCTTAATCTCTAGATCATTGGTCCGGTATCCAACTTTGTTAATGTTTAATTTTAACCAATCCACAATATTGCACCACCGTCCATCGTTGTCTTTAATGAGTAACTACATCACAGACAATCAGGTTGAACTCCACTAGTCACTGCTTCTCACTAGAACTCCAGAAAATATCTCTTAGAGACAGTCATTAGTGACCGTGACGGGATCGTTGATACGCACTGCTGAAACGTTTCATACTGAGACGAAACGGTTATCCAGTGCTTCCAGGTTTTCAATGGTGATCTAGCTTGGATTGACTCGTAAATTCAACGCTTAAATCATTCTATAATTAAAGTAGGTTAGTAATTAAAGCTACCTGGAAACAATAAAATAATCAATAAAAAGTAACACCTAATTAATATCAAGATAAAAATCAATAATAACGTAGTCCAATAAAGGTATTTCATTCAATTATTTACTACTTTTACATAGATACATACATACCTTTAATATAAGTAATATATGGTAGGCAAATCACTTGCAAACAAATTGATAGAGCAGATATTTGAATGATCCATCATCGATACGAGGCCAACTGCGATCAGTAAAGTTATCCAGAGTCGTCACAGAATGTAACACGCACAGATGAAACCACACTCAATTGGTTTTATTCTAATGGACCCGTCTCCTTGCTGGTCAGGGATTCAAGACATGTATTCACTCTACAATTAATTAAGTAGATTTATAGAAATTGGTTTAATTAATTAAACAAAACTAATGAACATTCGATGATCAGAGAACAAATTTATATATATATATATATATATATATATATCCTTGTTGGCCAGGGTTATTTTACACTATCTAGACTTTCACGTGACAGCCAATACAGTACAGAGCTGGAACTTGGAGAGCTATTGCAATCATCATAAAAATAGTGCAAGTATGTATAAACAATTGTCTATACAAGATACTCAATCGAATAGATAAAATACTATGATTATCTGTTGAGTAAACATTTTTGCCTCCAAATGCCCTGATACGACCGAGAGTGGGGATAGTCAGCTCTCTCTCTCTCTCTCCAAATGCCCTCATATGGCCACGTGTACAAAGCCACTACCAGGAATGTGCTACTCACTGTGTTATTTCCGAAATTGAGAGAACAAAAATTGAATGTTCGGCATTTAACCGAGTTGGTGGACTCGAAGTGTCCACCTGGAGGAGTTGGAAAACCCTTGTTCCAAACCCTGGTGCACATGGACTCCAGGATTTTGAAGGAACAAATGGCGTACGAACCAATTGTTGGTCTGTGGTTACCATGAACCTTCATCTCCTGACGTTGCTCAATTATCTTGTTGATCAGACCTTTAGGTCGAAGACTCCGGGTATCTCTCCCTATGTAAACTACCTGGTTCGGTTTGGGTACTCGGGCAATACCACAGCACACAAACACACGCACGAATCAAGTGACTTGTGCAGCACATATTTATGCTGTACCCCCTTGTACTAATATTCATATGTTGAAATAATAA
The DNA here is from genome assembly GCF_000699445.3 of Schistosoma haematobium. Lineage (NCBI taxonomy): Eukaryota > Metazoa > Platyhelminthes > Trematoda > Strigeidida > Schistosomatidae > Schistosoma > Schistosoma haematobium. The sequence continues at coordinate 18,674,553 of NC_067202.1, read as the reverse complement.
TAATTACTATGGTTTATAAATCAATAGATATATCATATATGTTCAATTGAACTCATAGTACAGTTGGTTGCAAGATCTAAAAAGCAACTGAGATCATTGATTCGTACAATTTACTCATTAAAAGATGTGGAATTTTCTTTTTCTATGTAAAGTAACTGAAAAACAATTCAAATTATTGTGTAAATTCAATTCACTTGGTTATTGTTGTTTACTTGAATCTTCCCATTGATGTATAGGACTGTAAATTGATCAGTCTCTTACTGGTATATATGCACCTTGTGAGGATTGCTTCAATATTCCCCTTAAGCCATAAGCATTCAAAGCAAAAACGGATGATGGCTAATAGTGGAATTCGGTACGCATGTTTCGTCCTATTTGGAACTCGTCGGTTAGATGTACTTGAATCTCAGAGTTGATATTCGCTCTGAGACTTGAACGTAATACGTCATCGCATTGTCCACATAACGTCCTGAATTCCATTGCTATTCACTATCCACCTTTGTTTAGAATGTATAAATTAATTATCAGTAATATTATCTATACTGATCGATTACTAGGTATTAGCCAGTACAATATTTGTGTACCTTCTTTCTTTTGACAAACATTCCAGAATGAATAAAATGTAGGATCTTGCTTAAATTTAAATGTACTGTGTTCATTTTTTTAAAATTATAATATCAGGCAATTGGATACAATTGATTGGAAGTTATTACACCTTTGACAAGTATCAAATAGTGTGAAATATTGATCCAATAGTATCTTAACTATTGTCTCCATATTTATTCACCATGGAAACACATTCCTCTATTACTTACTTACTTACTTACTTACGCCTGTTACTCCTCGTGAAGGAGCATAGGCCACTCACCAGCATTCTCCATCCAACCCTGTCCTGGGCAATCCTTTCCAGCTCCGTCCAGTTGTAATTCATCCTTTTCATATCTGCTTCTATAATCCGACGCAATGTGTTCTTTGGCCTTCCTCTTTTTCGCCTCCCTTCAGGGTTCCAAGTTAGGGCTTGCCTCGTGATGCAGTTTGACGGTTTGCGTAATGTATGTCCTATCCATTTCCATCGTCTTTTCCTAATTTCTTCTTCAGTTGGAAGTTGCTTTGTTCTCTCCCACAGAAGGCTATTGCTGATGGTATCCGGCCAGTGGATGTTGAGTATCTTGCGTAGGCAGCTATTTATAAATACTTGTACCTTCTTGATGGTGGTTGTTGTAGTTCTCCAAGTTTCAGCTCCATACAGTAGAACTGCCTTGACGTTCGTATTGAAGATTCTCACTTTGATATTGGTTGAAAGTTGTTTTGAGTTCCATATGTTCTTCAATTGTAGGAATGCGACCCTTGCTTTGCCGATCCTCGCCTTTACGTCTGCATCTGAACCTCCTTGTTCATCGATGATGCTTCCTAGGTATGTGAAGGACTCTACATCTTCCAGAGTTTCGCCATCAAGAGTGATTTGATTGCTGTTCTGCGTGTTGAATTTGAGGACCTTGGTTTTCCCTTTGTGTATGCTGAGGCCTACTGATGCAGAGACTGCTGCTACACTGGCTGTCTTCATCTGCATCTGTTCGTGTGTACGTGATAGGAGGGCTAGGTCGTCTGCGAAGTCCAAATCGTCTAATTGATTCTGAGTTGTCCATTGTATGCCGTGTTTTCCTTCAGATATTGAGGTCTTCATAATCCAGTCGACCACCAGAAGAAAGAGGGAGGGAGAGAGTAAACAGCCTTGTCTGACTCCAGTCCTTACTTGGAATGCATCTGTCAGCTGTCCTCCATGCACTACTTTGCACTGTAGTCCGTCGTATGAGTTCCGGATAATGTTGACAATCCTCTCAGGAACTCCGTAGTGTCGAAGAAGTTTCCATAATGTCCTCCTATCTACACTGTCGAATGCCTTTTCATAATCAATGAAGTTGATGTATAGTGATGAGTTCCACTCCACTGATTGTTCGACGATGGTCCGTAGTGTTGCAATTTGGTCTGTGCACGACCGATCCTTACGGAATCCAGCTTGTTGATCTCGAAGTTGGGCGTCTACTGCATCCTTCATCCGGTTCAGCAACACTCTGTTGAAGACTTTCCCTGGTATTGACAGTAGTGTAATGCCTCTGTAGTTTTCACATTTGCTCAGATCTCCTTTCTTTGGAATCTTGACGAGGTGTCCTTCTTTCCAGTCCATCGGCACTTGTTCCTCCTCCCAAATCTTTTTGAATAGAAGGTACAGCATGCTTGTGGTTGCTTCGATGTCTGATTTCAGTGCTTCAGCTGGTATGTTGTCGGGTCCTGCTGCTTTCCCGTTCTTGATTTGTCTGACGGCCATTCTAATTTCTTCCATCGTTGGTGGGTTGACATCTATAGGAAGATCTATGTGTGCTGCTTCGATGTCCGGTGGATTCATTGGAGCCGGCCTATTCAGGAGTTCCTCGAAGTATTCCACCCATCTGTTACGCTGATGTTGAATTTCGGTGATTGGCTTGCCTTCTTTGTCTTTGACCGGCCTCTCTGGTTTACTGTATTTCCCTGCTAGTTTCTTCGTTGTATCGTAAAGCTGTTTCATATTTCCTTCTCTAGCAGCTTTTTCTGCCGTCGTTGCTAGTTCTTCCACGTATTTCTTCTTGTCGGTTCTAATGCACCTCTTCACTTGTTTGTTTGCTTCTATGTATTCAGCTTGTGCTTGAACTTTCTCTGCTCGTGTTCGGCTGTTGTTAATTGCTGCCTTCTTGTTCTTCCTTTCTTTGATCTTGTCCAGTGTTTCTATAGAGATCCATTCCTTATGATGGTGTTTCTTTAGGCCCAGAACCTCTTGACACGTTGAAGTTAATGCTTCCTTGATGCCTTTCCAGTTGTCCTCCATACTAGTTTCTTCTTCTTTCAGTAGATCTTGTAAGGCTTGGAACCTGTTGTTGAGAGCTATCTTGAATTCATTGAGCTTGTCAGTATCTCGAAGGAAGGCTGTATTGAACCTTTGTAGTGCTGTTGGTCCACTTGTCCAGTTCTTTTTTAGCTTCAGTTTTAAATTGGCTACAACTAGGTGGTGATCTGAAGCTACGTCAGCACCTCTCCTGGTTCTTACATCTTCCATTGTCCTTCGGAATTTTTTGTTGATGCAAATATGATCTATTCGGTTCTCTGTAGTGTGGTCCGGTGAGATCCATGTAGCCTTGTGTATACGCTTGTGTGGAAATATTGTGCCTCCTATGACCAATTTGTTGAATGCACATAGATTTGCAAATCTTTCTCCATTTTCGTTTCTCTGTCCCAGTCCATGTCGTCCCATGATATCTTCATATTCGGTGTTGTCTATTCCGACTTTGGCATTTAGATCTCCCATCAGAATAGTTAGGTCCTTTCTTGGACATTTCTCAATGATTGACTGTAGCCGCTCGTAGAACTGATCTTTAATGTCGTCGTTGCTATCATTGGTGGGTGCATAACATTGGATAATATTCATTAAGATCCCCTCCTTCTTTGTTTTGAATGATGCTTTGATGATTCTGGATCCGTGAGACTCCCATCCTACAAGTGCATTTCGTGCTACTTTGGACAGCATAAGAGCGACTCCCTGAGTGTGTGGAGCATTGTCCTCCTCGTGACCGGAGTATAGCAGCATCTCTCCCGTAGCTAGCCTTTTCTGTCCAGCTTGGGTCCAGTGGGTTTCGCTGATTCCCAGTACTGCTAAGTTGTATCTCCTCATTTCCATTGCTATTTGACTGGTCTTCCCGGTTTCCCACATTGTTCGAACGTTCCATGTACCTATAAAAATTTTTGCTCTGGTTGTTAGAAGGGGCATCGGCCTCGTGGCTTCCGAAGGAACTCGGCTTTCACCATGAAGCGTCATAATTCTTCTAAATGAAGACCTTCTAACTCCCAGGGCAGAGTTTAAATGGTTTGAATAATTTTTTCTGGTAAGCGTTTTTTTAGCGAGTTAGTTTTCTACGGGATGGGGACGCTAACCCCATGCCCAACCCTCCTCCTTTACCCGGGCTTGGGACCGGCAGTAACCCTATTAGAGCTACAGGCGGAGTTACATTCCTCTATAGATGTATATATTTATATATGTAAAATATGTTTAGTTCCATAGAATTATTTCACAAGATAGTTGTATTGTCATAATAGTAATCTAATAAGTTCTTTTCTTTTTGTTGTATTCGGAAGAAAAAGTGCTAATGTTTGTTACGGAATCTAACTGTAACAACCACAACAACAACAACAACTGACATTTTACAATTCCCCAAACGATATCAATAACCTGTTTCACACACACGCACACACATACATACATACATATACACATTTCAGTCTACAGAAATATAATAATCGTTTAAATATTTCACTGATAAAAGAAAATGTTATCAATGATGTGTACATTAATGATTTTAGAAATTGGCTATATAACATAGAAACAATATAAGAATAATTCACAATGGATTGATCATTGGATGGTGATCAATGCCATGTATATCAGATAGTTCTTAGTGCAAATCGAATCCTATTGACCAAATTACAATGTGGACACTAATCTAGTTGACTCGATATAACGTGCACGATGTTGAGTTTAGATGGTGGTTGGAGGTAGTCAATAGGAAACCCTGAACCCTGGAGTTCCATGTTATTTGACAGATAAATAGTTTACGACAAAAAAACCACCACCTACTTCAATATTTAATGTTGAAATAAAGTTCAAGCTTATTATTAAATAAATGTAATCGGTATATCACAATACAAAAAAATGGGGGCTTATACAGATTGTAATATGTTCACTAGTTGAATTTATGAGTTGATCTAAGCTAGATCATCATTGAAAGCTTACAATCACTAAATAGGTATCTGTCTCAGACAATGAATTAATGGTTACCCAAGATTATGGATTGATTGAAGTTAGAGATTAACATCGTTGAATGCCAGATTATTGGTTTGAAGGTTGATTCTTCATGCATAAGACTGAAGATATTGAGTTCGGTTCTGTCGTTCTGGATGGTGGATGCGCACTACCGCGGAGTCTCGCACTAGGATGAAACTTCCGTCCAGTTTTTCCAGGTTTTCAGTGTTGATCCACCTGAGGTCGACATACATTGGTGTCAGAAAGATGAATAATCAATTTGCTGAACATTATTGTAGATGAAATGTGTTTATCCTATAATCTAAAGATATGTTATGTGTCCTTGAGGAGACAAACAATTGCTATATTCACTTTTGCTTTTTATTCAGTCTCCAAGTTAATACATTCTAACTAAAAATGTGAATAAAGCATAAATAATTATTATCTTATCTTCATTTGAGACTAGTCAACAATAACCTCGAACATGATCAAACTTTTTATGATGTGTACTACTGTTGTCGATTGATATAAGTAGTATGTATCTTCAATATAAAACGAAATACCTAGTGGCAGAAGGTTAAGAAAATCGAAGAAAAGAGAACAAGAACAGAAATTGATTGTTGTGGAAACGAAGGGACAATAAAGCCCGACACGATTGATTGACATTTTGTAAATGAAGTGTTTACTGGATGGTTCTTAGATTTTACTAAGATGTTTTGTAATCTTATATTCAAATACACTTGATTAATCCCCGCCTATGTTCTCCTTGACTACAATATAACTGCTCCTATATTAAGTGACCTGGTCGTAAGAGCTCTAATACAAATCATAAATTTGATCCACTTGATTCAACGACAATAAATATCAAAGGGATTCATGATTTCTTTCAGCTCATGAAGCCACTGACAAGTGAATTGAGCCATATAGGTAGCTGTAGATTACCTCGTTGAGATCCGCTAGGCGATAGAAACCAATGAGTAGAGACCTTGAATTACATGGCTCTGGTGCATCCACTCTTTGTGTTCTCCCAAATCCTAATCTTCTGAATTATTCTCGTCCCTTTTTCTCATTCTAAATATATTTCACTAAGTTTTATTCCCTGAATAACATCTTCAAACTCTAGTCTTTCCCATTACTGCTTATACTCTTACTACCTCCATCACTACGAGATTTGAATCGACAATTGTATCTCTGTGCTAATATGGTAATGGTAACTTGAACTAGTGTACATACATACGAAGTTCTACATTGTTGCTGACATACTCTTCATTGTCTAACAACACCAGATAAAGCAATCATTCAGACGTGTTTAGAATTACCATTTTATATCTGTTCCAGCCTTATAATTGAATGATACAGGAAATGAAAAAGGGTAGAAAATTTGAATGACTTATAAATGGATTCTTATCTAGAATAAGAATAAAAACAAAATAAAATAAAAAACTAGACGGTTTTATGAATATAAAATATGATCCATTTGTACAAACATTATCATAATCTATATGAATAACCGTATGGTGATTTTTTTCCCCGGTAACACCAGACAGAAATAGTTACATTTAGATGTTTTAACCAACCACTACCACCATCACCACCAACACCACAGCAACAACAACAACAACAAACACACACATACATACATACATACACTAATTTATATTCAAAGTAAAATGTTGGAATGATGAAATCAAGCATAAAACTACGGCTTATGGTTGATTATCATTTTTTTAAAAACTGTTCTGTAGCTTATGTGTTTTAATTCACTTATCTTAATTTACGTCCTGACCTTTAAGTTGACTATTGAATGAATGTCAAGACAATTCGTTTTACTGTACGGGAGCTGAAACGTTGGAGAACTACTACAACTATTAACATAATAGCACAAATATTTATAAACGATTGTCTAAACAAGATATCCAATATCCATTGACAAGATACCATCAGTTACAGCCTTTTGTGCGGGGGCAAACCAACTTCTAACTAAAGAGAAAATTAGGAAAAGACCATGAAAATGGATAGGACATAAATTATGCAAATCATCAAACTGCATCATGAGGCAAGCGGAAAAGAGGAAGGCCAAAAAGAACACATTACGTCGGGAAATAGAATCAGATGTGAAAAGGATGAATAACAACTGGAAAGGATTGCTCAGGATAGGGTTGGAAGAAGAGTGCTAGTGGGCAACCTACGCTCGTTCACGAGGAGTAACAGGCGTAAGTAAGTAATTAAGTAAGAGATACACAGCTATTCCCTATAATGGTATGATCACAGTGTAATTTGCTTAGGCCGAAGACACAGAGTGAGTTGGAGAATGGTTGGTGTATGCTCCATTATGTGTAACAGGAGTAAGTAAGTAAATCTCAATCACTATCCTTTGAAAATAATCAGATTATATAATCAATATGAAATGTTCAATATTATCCAGAAGTATCATACAAAACTGAAATAGCTGAGTCAACTGGGAATTAGCCAGATAATAAGTTCATGTGACGGGGCAAGAAGTAGCTTTTAGGTATAGGATATACACCATTGCTGGTTTATTTTCTAAAGCATATATATATATGAATAAGTACAAACACACATGTCGATTCAGTTAGTTAAGCTCGTGTATCGGTATCAGTATCAACTCTTAGGCATTGTATATCAAAACGGTCAGATTATAATTTGTGAACGAATCAATCAGATTTCAGATGATAGGTTTCGGATTTTAACGCGAAATTCATCCATTCACTTGACTTACTACTATTTCAGCATGATAAATGATGGCACTTCGTGATGAAAAACCCTAAATCTAGTTCATAACCCTTAACTATTAATTGTAAATCATAATTCTAATTCTTCACACTTGGTTCATAAAACTCATTTAGTCCTGGTCACTAAGCAGACACTCTAAAGATCACTAGTATAGAGGCTGTGGAGATTATTAAGTTTTTGATTGAGATCATGAACCGATTGATGTTAGACCACCATTGAAAACCTGGAAGCACTGGACGGTCGTTTAGCAGTATTGTGGGGCTCCTCAGCGGTGCGCATCCATGATCCCGCCCACGGGATTCAAACCCAGGGCCTTCGGTCTCGCGCGCGAACGCTCAACCTACTGGACCACTGAGCCGGCATCCAATGGTGATAGTGTCGAACACCAATCAATCCACGAAATCGAGCGACCATCTTTCATTGTACTAAGGTAGATACCTTGCTCTACCCGAGACCAAAGGCCCTAGGTTCGAATCATGCGACCAAGATAGTGAATTCGCACTGCTGAAGATTCGCACAATAGGACGAAACGGCCGTCCAGTGCTTCCAGGCCTCTAAACGTGGTCTAACATCAATCGATTCGTGATCTCAATCAAAAACTCTAAAGATCATTTTGGTGTCGCTCAAAGGTCATTCATAAATTATAGTCTCATCAAACTGGAGGCAAATATCAGTAAAACCTTAATCGAAATATCTGAATATCATTGCAGAAAATTTATATTGATTATTCTTATTTCTTACAGAAAGAAAATCATATTTCTCAATTATTGATTTTATTTGCAAAAAAATGATTTGATTTTCCTACTGTGATCATCAATAAATATCTTACTATCATTGAAGTGAAATAATCGACTTATGCCCATTATTTCAATGCCCCGATCAATATATGACGCAATGATATTGCCAATTAGAGAACAATGAGTTATCAGCTGGAGTCATAATACATAAGCCCATACGAGTAGTCTAGAGAATTTACCTGTCCTTCTTCTTGCCTAGTTCAGCCAGTTAAGTCTAGAACACCAATCTCAGCTTCTAAGATATGAATCATTATATTTCAAGCATACTGGGTTTATATACAAACCAAACAGATCACATCGTACCATAAAATAGGAAACAACATTTGTAAAAGATTTGGTCGAATGTGGCTGTGAATGTAGAAGACTGTAATTAATAGACAGGGAATAAATCAAGAACGGCATATCGTATAATAATCATCTATAGATCAAAATAAAGCTTACAATAAGAGGAACAAGGATTTGCATAGTATAGTTACATCACAATTATACAATAAAAGAATATATATATATCCTATTAGTCCAGAAATAGTTTCCAAAGGTTACCATTCATTATTCTCGTATGGATATATAAAAAAATTAGACAAATATTCTCCTAACCACTATACCAAAGTTATAAATGTAAGCTTATTATTGAAGCAGTTCAAGATGAGTACCGGTTATTGTAGTAAGAAGTGGTAACAGATGAAGTTTAAATGACTAATTATACTAGAGGATAGTCAAATGACATTATGAAATGAAGGAAAATATAATTTAATACGTTTTGAAATCAACTCAGTAGTTCAATGATTGAGCAGTTAGAATCTTAAGATTCTAACTTTGATCAGTAGACAGATAGTTAGTCTTGTTTCCGGGTGAAACGACTCTTAGATACTCCTCTTTTTTTATTATATCCCATATGTGATGAAAACTAATACGAACATTATAAGTTCAACTATGTATAGAACTATTTCTATAGAATTTTGATGAACTTTAAAATAGGACTTACTACCTGACCAAGTGCTTTATATTATACTATAACCAAGATTTGGATGGTGGTTGGAGGTAGTCGACAGGAAACCCTGGACCTAGGTTTCGTGCTACTTGGCACTCGTCAGCATGGTGTGCCTGTAATCTTGAGGGAACTGATGCTCCCTGATGGATTCGATCTCGTGTCACCCAGCTTCACAGTCAGACGTTACCACTAAGCTATCCGGGCCGCGACCAACCTACTGTGGGACTGAGATGTAATCGCAATTGGTTGATCACTGGGTGGTGACCAATGTCATGCGTGTCAAATCCTTATTGGTGCAGATCGAATGCTATAGAAAATGATACAATGTGGCCACCAGTCCAGGTGACTCGACACTGCGTGCACTATTGTGAGATAATAAGGACTTGACACACAGAACATTGGTCACCACCCAGTGATCAATCAATTGTTATAACCAAGATTTACTAAGGATAATTATATCAAGTTTTATTCATTTGTTACGTACAAATCAAAATAAAGAACAATCAAACGTATAAAACATACCTTATTATATGATAATTTATAATTTTGACCTTGAAATACACGTACTCAATAATGCTAGGCTTTAGAAAGAATATTCAATGTATTATTGAGACTCATGATCAGTGAAATTCAATTATATTAGGTATATAGCTATTATCTGTTAAGTTCTAGGTTTGTATATTTTATCATTAAAAATAGATGGTGATTAGCGGTGGAATCCATGACTCGCGTTTCGTTCTACTTCGGATTTGTCATCAGCTGTGAGATGCAGGTACATCCAATTGATGTGCCACAAGTAGAACAAAACACGCCTGCTGGATTCCACAGTTAGTCACTATCCATCCAAGTTTAAAATGCTTGTGAATTAAGGGAGTATAAAGGCAGTCCACTCAGTATGCACATATGCCAATAATAGACTCATCAATTGCGGTCCTAAACAACACTGGAAATATACAAGTAAGCAATACTATGTTGTATGTTTTGTTGTGAATATTACACTTCAATGGTTATGATCATGGGTCAATTGAAGCTAGACCAACATGGAAAACCTGGAAGCACTGAATGGCTGTTTTGTTCTGTTGTGCACGACCTTTGGACGAATCTTAAGTGATATTGGTAAATATTAGTCAATTAGAAAACAGTTAACATAGAGAATAGAAAGAGATTCCGAGGTTCTTAAATCATAATGCATACAATAGAGGAAGTTATCCATATGACTCCATAATAGCCGCAAACACTTTCAGCCTCGACCACATAGTTTCAATATTTTTTGTGTGTACTCCGGTTGTTGGATCCATAAAATGTCTCTTTTGGACGACGACACGATGCACGAAACCATCTCTATGTAGGCATCGGTACGCTGGCTGTGCATATTCCCGTATAATTGGTATTATTGTTTTAGCCTGTCGGTTTCTAACACGTTGGAAGTGTCCCTTTTGAGTTGACATGTAGTATATTGCAAAACACTATGAAGCATATTTATGGGAGTGCAACTTACTCAGTCTTCTTTATAACTAAGTCCTCTGTTGAATTTTCGCTGTTTGGCTAATTTTTCGCCTATTTCAACGGCTATTCAGACTCCCTCAGATGACTCGTGTGAGCTTGTCATTTTCACTGCTTTTATACATATACAATACTCATTCCACTGAACTGCCGTAGTTTCGCTAACATCTGCAAACGTTGCAGCCAGTGTGAATGGTGTGGTGAGACTATAATTTATGGATGATATTTGAGCGACACTAATCTAAACTTGGGAGTGTCCATCTAATAACTGTAATAAAATGAGGGTTATAAACCTGTGTGGGGAATTAGAATTATGATTTACAATTGATGGTTAGTAGTTAGGAACTAGATTTCGGGTCTTCATCACTAACTGATATTAGCTATAAAGCCAAAACTCTATTTAGCCAAATGAATGAGTGAATTTCACGCCAAAATCCGAGACCTGTTACTTTATAACTGATTGGTTCGTCCATAAATTATAGTCTCGCCAATGATGCTTTTATTATTCAGTTCGCAACAATTTTCATCATCTGCCTTAATCTCAATCTAGATCAAACGAAAAAATTGTTGTTTTGGCAGTCTTCTTCCTGCAATATAAGTAACAGCGAAATACAACTGTAGTGAACAGAACACCCGTGGGAAAATCGAATGTATTTAACACAAAATTACAGGACTTGTTAATAAAATCTAACAATCATCAAGTAAATGCTTAATGTCTACCAATTGTCTCAAAATGACTCAGACTTCATTGTTCTTGCATTTTCATACAAATCACATCCTGTTTCTCTTATTTACTGCTCGATCATCTGGGCTCTCTGCTTCCAGACATTCTGTTCACAATTAACATCACCTACTACTTATGTCAATATAAGTAACACACCACACAACTTTATTACGGTTGTCTACACAAGGTCCGGCAGTCATCTGATTACCCCAATCAAAAATGAAAAGAACTTCTTAGCAATCCCATTTGTTGTAGCCGCTCAATTATAATATCTTCTTTTAAATCCTCTGTGAACTGATCGTACTAAAATTGGCGCCTTCATGTTGAAACCTCTCAAACGCTCCTGATTGGCTCGTCCATAGTCTCGCCAATAAATAATAATAATAATGCGTAATATGATGAATAAACTAAAGAGTTCGACCCCTGATAAAGTGATGAATATATATATAGTTCTAATTAATTAATTTCATTAAAATGAATCATTTATGTAAAACTCATTTGTTTTCTTCTCTCTCTTAATCTCCCCCACTCTCTCACTCCCACTCTCTCGCTCTCCCACTTGCAATCCGTCTCCCTCTCACTCCCACTCCCTCTCTCTCTCTTTCTATCATAGAACATGTTTATTTACATCTGTAATTGTTACATAACAGATGTAACTAGTTTGTTGTTTGTTTGTTTTAATTCATTAGCACAACACATTGGAAGTTGATTTATTTATTTGTGTGTGTGTGTGCACTTTTTTGTTTGTTTTTTTTATTTTTATTTTGTAAACATGAAAAATTATTAAAAAAAATAAAACAATAAACAGATTCTCATCAGGCTTTACTCTAATATACAGTAATATTTATATGCATATACGAAATTATTAAACCAATCAAGGTAGTTTATAAGTCAATGATAACAATGGAAAAGATTACATAATAAGTAAAATGTGAAAATTACAAATTGATGGTGTGACAACAGGTGCATTAGTTTTTGATAAGCAATAATAATAATGGTTCAAATCAATGTTCTAAATTTACAATATGGGAATATTTCAAATAAACAGATTGATTCAATATGTTGGATGATTTTAACAAACAAACAAGCAAAAAAAAGAAAAAATAGAGAAAAATGAAAATAAAAGAAAAAAAGAGAAATAATCATAAATTATAATGTAATTTGAAATAATGAAAAAAATTTGCTACAATCAAGGGATACCGATCGAATAGAGTAAACATATAAATGTATATTATTCATGCACAAATAATGTTCCTTTTATTAAATTGTCAATCATAATGAGGATAATGAATTAAAAGAAGAAGGATCAAAAGTAAGAGAAAGAAAGAAAGAACAAAACAAAAGAGAAAAGAAAGAAAACAGAGAAGTTGAATTGTTTTGCTTATATCTTTGCATTGAGGTTTAACACTACAATTGATCAGTCTGTTATTAGCATATGTGCATACTGTGTGTATTGCCTCGATAATGTCTTAATTCACAAGCTTTTATCAAACAATGATGGATAGTGGCTACAATGAAACGCGCATCCTGGATTCCACTGCTAGCCACTATCCATCTTTGCATATATATCTAGGCATACGCACAGTATGCACATATGCCAATAATAGATTGGTCAATTGCAGTCTTAAACATCAATGGGAAGATGCAAGCAAAACAATACCAAGTGAATTTAAATTCGTTCCATTGCACAAGCAGGTGATTATCAGGACTCAGTAGCTGAGTGGATAACGTGATGGCGTTTGAAGCGTATGTCACTGGATTCGACTCTCAGAGTGAACATCAACTCTGAGATGAAAGTACATCCGGCTGACGAGTCCCAAATAGGACGAAACGCGCATCAAATTGGATTCCACTGCTAGCCACTATCCATCTTTGTTTAAAGAAAATCAGTAGACAGTTTATATTGTAATCACATGTAGTTTTTTATCCATTTTATTTATGTAAATTAATTTATAAAAGATTGAATTAATTCAAGTTCCAAGGTGAATATCAGATCTGAGAAACAGGTAGATCCAGTTGATGAATCCCAAATAGGATTTAATGCATGTTGTGGATTCTACTGCTAGTCACTGTGATGTATGTTACTTATACCCACATAAGTAGTATAAAACGGTGGTCAGGCATAGAATGTATTTCAGTAGAAGATCGATAAGGAAAGAACAGGAACGGAACACAATTGGTATGAAAATGCGTGAACAATGAAATCTGAGACAGTGAACTGATAGTTGCAAAAGAAACAGTCAAGTTTTAGATGATGGATTGATATTTTGCAAATTAACTATTTACTATATGGTCCTTAGGTTTTATTGAGATCCTCTGTAATTTCATGTCGAATACATTCGATTGTCCCCCACTCGTGTTATTTTTCACTACAGCCACTATCTATCATTCATTAATAAGTTTACTTACTAGTGTAAATATTAGTACAACGGGGCAGCAAATAGATATGCGCCGTACAATAATAATGAGCCCAGTAACAGTTGTCATTGATTTGTGTGAGAGATGTGATACTGCTCGGGTGACCAGACTGAAGTATGCGGTTTTCTTAGTAAGGCCATTCCCCTAACCTTTGACTTAAAGATCTAATCCACAATGCAGTGGAGCAACGTTATGAAATGCAGTTCCATAGCAGTCAGCGAACAATGATAGATTCACATATCATTTATTTCTTCAAATTCCTGGAGTTCATGTGTATCACTGGTTTGGAATCAGGGTTTTCTAACTCCCTTAGGTGGATCCTCCATATCCATCAACCCGGTTAAACCTCCTGATATTCGCCTTTCGTCCGTTCCATTTCGTAAACAACACCCATGTCACTAAAAGGAAGTGGATAGGACTTCTTGGTAGTAACTGTATACGCGTGGCCATGTGAGAGCATTTTTTCTTTTTGTATTTAAGTGAAAAAATTTTTCATTATTATCAGTAAGACGTTCATTGTGAGACTCGAACCCAGTGTCGTTCACTTCAAACACCATTACGTTATCCACTTAGCTACTGAAGATCCACATATACCACCAAGAGATTGATCAATTGCAGTACTAAACAATATCAAATGAATTGATTATTATTCTTCTGTTTGATTCTATAATCTAATACTTAGATTAAGGAGTCCTTCATTAATTCATTGTTTCAAACAACAACAAAAAAACCTGGCACACTGTTTAACCACCGGAGAATACTCACTAATATTATGTTATTACCATTGTTTTCATGTGTTAATTCAGTCTGTTATATAATACTTACCTAGTTGCTATGACCATTTTGTAATCAATTAATCAATTTCTATTCTTACGTAACATTAATTCATTCTTTCTCAAAAAAACTAGAGACAATTTTTTTATTTTTTCTAAACTAATTGTAGTACCGGCGCCATATTTCTTTAACAGACCCCATTAAATCAACCGATTAGAATGAATAGGTTTTCTCTTTTTGTTGTTTTTGGTACATTTTAACTATAAACCATAGCTATTCTATAGAAGAATGATGAGCTATTTGAAAAGATTAATGAAAATAATATTCATCAAAGATATCTAATGAATTAACAACCAGTTATGATCAGTATGAGACTTTGATTGAGATCATGAATCGATTGATATTAGATGACCGTTGAAAATCTACTCACTAGTGACTAACTTCTGGTGAGAAATCGTAGCCATTGGAGCTCATCCAATGTCGGGTAGAGACAAGTAACTATCTCAGTACAATTAAAGATAGTCGCGCGATTTCATGGATTGGTTGGAGTTAGACATTAAAACCATTGGATACCAGCTCAATGGTCTCGAGGTTAAGCGTTCACACGCGAGATTGAAGGTCCTGGATTTGAGTTTCGCTGAGCGGGATCTTGGATATGCACTGCTGAAGAGTCCCAAACTATGAAGAAATGGCAGTCCAGAACAATCGAACCCATTCGTCTGTTTGTTGGTTGTAGGTAGTCAACAGGAAACGCTGGACCTAGTTTTTGTAATACTTGGCACTTGTTAGCAAGGTGTATCTGTTATCTCAGTCCGACAGGAAATCAGTCGCGGCCCGGAAAACTCAGTGGGAAAGTCTCTGACTGTGTAGCTGAGTTACACGGGACAGAGTTCGTCAGGTAGCATCAGTTCCCTCAAGAATACAGGTACAGCTTATTGGTAATATATTACGTTGCTGACTAGTTAGGTTTGATCACCATCTTACGACATTTTTTAAACTCACAAAATTTGTTATTTTCAACAGAATTTTTCATACATCATTTCAGATAAAGATACTGAGTAGCACAAGTAAACTGAAACAACCGGTGCATATATGGATCAAATCAGATATCAATCATCAAATTAATGAAAAAGCTATGCATTCTG
Organism: Schistosoma haematobium; assembly: GCF_000699445.3. Lineage (NCBI taxonomy): Eukaryota > Metazoa > Platyhelminthes > Trematoda > Strigeidida > Schistosomatidae > Schistosoma > Schistosoma haematobium. The sequence continues at coordinate 18,658,622 of NC_067202.1, read as the reverse complement.
ATTAGAATAGTAGTAGATACTTACTAATGAATTGATTCACTTCAAGTCTGTGTCTCATTATCGTTTCCAGTTACATAACGCCCATATCGGCTTACAACACAATAATCAACATAAATAATATTCAGTGTTAGAATACATGTCAACATAACTCATTACTCCAACATGATCTGTCTACATGTGATGATGATTCATTTGGAGGATCGATGTGGGATTACACGTTTGTTTGTGTGTGTGTGTGTGCGAAGAGGGGTAAACTAATATGGGAAGACGTTATTTATCGTTTCTACAAATAACACCATCCATCCTACACATGAACATTTAACACAAATTTGTGTGATGAAAATTTCCCACAAACCACCCTTCTATCTAAGTGCACTTAAGGCAAACTTAATTCATCACAATTATGCGTACTTCTCTTTTCAATATTTATTACCTTCTTCTTTCCTATATCACTAACAGAATTACTATGACCATTTGTCACTGTTAATGACTTTGTTGTAACGTCATCCATGTTGTAGGATCCAAACCACGTTTGGACTGATGGACAGCTGCCTGGATAAGTTGGATACGCGCCCTCGCCCGTTTGAAACCAAAACAAGGTAATTGGGTAAGATAGCGGTTTTATAATTTATCATAAATTTAAGTATACATTATTACCTAAACAAATATAACCACACAGCTATCCAACCAATAATTGTTTAATTGATCAAATCTAAACTACAATAAATAAGAAAGTTGATAAAGAATGCAAGAAAATTACCAATCACCACAAATAAATGTTATTCTATCCTGTCTGGATAGATCAAGTACAGATTCGTTCAAAAGGTAATAATTGGTCGCTCTATAACACAGAGTGTTTTCAATTCTGGAAGAGTGCTTCAATTCACAACCAAAATGCACAATTCCAGTCAACACAGGTCAAGCAATCAAAAGTAGGAACCAACCAAAATGGCTGCCGCTCAGACTTAGTATAAAGTAAAACAACATAAGTGCAGTTCGGGAAGAAACATTGGGAATTAGTGAAGGTGTGGTAAAAACAAAAACTATAATAAAATACAAAGATTAACAATTCAAATGTAGTCCAAAAGTTAACAATATACAACTAAGAAGATCAATAGGAACAAATTGCAAGTATATACATGGAGGGATTTTCACAAACACACAAGGCATTCAAAATGGATCTTACACATGTCAACATCACGTTACATTTGAACAAAGCTACTTCAATTTGTCCAAAGAAATACAAGTTACATAATGTTTGTCTACATTTTATTAAGTAACTATAAGGTCATATTTGTGTTTTTAACTAACTATCTAATGTAAGTAATTTATAACATGACCATCAGTAATAGGCGAGTCTATAATTAATGTTGATTAATGATATCGAGTGTTGTGACTATAAATAGTTAATGACTAGAGATTGGTTTTGTAAAGTAGAATGTAGGCACTCGACTTTTTTTCTGATTTACATTATGAAGAATAACGCGATCAATATGATTCGACCTGCATTAAGAAGGACTTGAAATACATGACATTGATTATCACCCAATGATCAATCAATTGTATAAACATCTCAGTGCTACAGGAGGTCAGTCGCGACATGGATAGCTCAGTGATAACATCTCTGACTGTGAAGCTGGTTGACACGGGATCGAATCTGATAGGGGGCATCAGTCCCCTCAAGATTACAGTTACACCTTACTGACGAGTGTCAAGTAGCAGGAAACACGAGCTCAAGGTTATCTGTGGACCACCTCCAATCAACATCTTATCTCAACACAGTACACACAATGTCGAGTCACCTAGACTAGTGACTACATTGCAACTTGATCGATAGTATTTGATGTGTACTAAGAAGGATCTGATATACATGACAGGCTTTTGTTGGGGATATCCAGAAAACCCTTCAAAAAGAGCCAAGAAATACTCTGAAAACACTAAGAAACATTTTATCCAATAAGCGCTCACTACAAGTTTTGCCAGAAACATCTAGAAGTTGGAAAGTTACATTCCGAGTTTTTGATTAGATGGTCATTACACTGCTACTATGTTTAATAGCATTTCAGAATTTTCGGGAAAAACCAAGGACATCTAAAATACTATAAAAACCCTATATTTTCTGTATTAAAATGAACCTTCAGAGTAAAGTGTTTCTCTCATATTTTGCGCCTTTTCTCTCGTGTTCAAGTCGCTGTGTAGTTCTAGCTTTGAGATTACTAGAAGAGCTTAGGAACCGAATCTAACGTTCATTTACCAAGACTTATCAGTTTCCAAGACAAAAAACAAATACATGATTCAGTAATTAGTTATATTATTAAGTTAAAGAAGTAAATTTATTGACTTTTTTAAAAATTATATATATGTATATATAAATTGTTAGTTAATTAGTATCAACTACTTCCAGGTCCTAGATTCGAATTACGTACGTGAGATCATGGATGTGTACTGCTGAAGAGTCCTATGCTAGGACGAAACGGTGGTCGAATACTTCCAGGTTTTCCATGGTGGTCTAGCTTTAATTGACTCATGAACTTAACTGTTAAATTACTCTCAGTTCATTGTATTAAAGTTTATTGGTTGGTTGAATGTTTAAAATGATTATAACTACATCGATCATTAAAAATTCCAAGTATTTATAAACAATTGTCTAGACAAAATGCTCATTGTCTTTTGATCGGATACCATCAGCAACAGACTACTGTGGGAGAAAATAAACCAATTCCCAGCTGAAGAGTAAATTAGAAAAAGTTGTTTGAAGTGAATAGGATATACATTGAGGAAATCATCGAATGGCATCATGAGGCAGGTCACAATTCGGAATTCTAATAAGGAAAACAAAAGAGGTAAACAAAAGAACATATTGCATCGTGAATTGGAGGCAGATAGCGAGACAATGGATAGTACTTGAAAATAGCTGGAAAGGAGAGCCCAGGACTAAGTTGGATGGGGAATCTTGATCGACGGCCTATACTCCTTCAAAATGGTTAACAGGCCGAAGAAAGTAAGTGTGATGAGGTTGATATCTAAAGTTAGATAACCATGAGAAATCAAGAAAAGGCCCAAGATATAGTACCAAACTTAGTATTGAAATCTGATGTAAGCTGAGAATGATAGATCCTGGGTTCGAATCTCGCGGGGTTCAGGATCGTGGATGCACACCGCTGAGGAGTCCCATACTAGGACGAAACGGCCGTCCAGTGCTTCCAGGTTTTCCATGGTGGTCTAGCTTCAATTGGCTGATGATTTCAATCTGTAAAATTTCTAAAATCTCCATAAACCCCATCTGATAGTAAGCTGATGCGTTGAAAATCTAATCTTTCGAAGTTAAAGTGATGAGATTATAATTAGTAATAATCACAGAAATCATTATAAACAGTTGCATAATTAATCATCATGATTCAAACTAAAATAAACTGAATGAATGATTGACAGTGAATGAACGAAAAATATGATTATGTAACAGAATAGATTATCGTATTACAACCATCTTTATCATAATAAAGAACAGAACTGTCCTATTTGCTTTCTGTCTATATGGATCAAGTAGGAAATACATAGTGGATAGATTAAGGACAGAGCTGTTCATTAGATTCATTTGGTATTGTTTACATGAATCTTCTCATTGATATTTAAGACTGTCATTGGTCAGCTTGTTATTGGAGTATGTGCATAATGTGCGTATCCCCTCGATATTGCCTTAATTCACAAGCATTCTAAGCAATGATGGTTGATGGCTAACAGTGAAATCCAACAGGTACATGTTTCGTCCTATTTGGGACTCGCAGGCTGGATATGCCTCCATCTCAGAGTAGATGTTCATTCGCCGACTAGAACTCAGTACCGTTCACTTCAAACGGCATCGCGTTAATTAATTAGCTACTGAGTCCTGATAACCACTTACTTGTGCAATGGGGTGAAATTGAAATTCACTTAGTATTGTTTAACTGCATCTTCCCATTGATGTTTAAGACTGAAGTTGACCAGTCTGTTATTGACAAATGTACATAGGACGAAACGCGCCCAACGGATTCCACTGCTAGCCACTACCCATCTTTGCTTACAATGTTTGTGATTTAAGGCGATATCGAGGCAATCTGTACAGGATGCACATATGCAAACAAGAGACTGATCAATTGCAGTCCTAAATAACAATGGAAAAGTAAACAACTCCGAGTGAATTTAAAACTTCACCCCATTGCACAAGCAAGTGGCTATCAGGACTCAGTGGTTAATTAATCAACGCTATGTCGTTTGAAGTAAACGTTACTAAACTCCAGTCCATGAGTGAACATCAACTCAGACATGCAGGTACATCCATCTGACGGGTCCAAAGTAGGACGAAACACGCGCCTGTTGGATTTCACTACTAGCCACTATCCATCTTTTCTTGAAGTTAGTTATTATTATGATTTTTCGAAAAATATACAGACAAACACTTCATCTCCGTTATCCATCAAGTGACTATAAATCATAATTGTCAAGAGTTTTTCACCCATTGAGATACATATTTTAAAGAGACATTTGTTAGAGAGCCTAGTTCAAACACTTTACTCAATCCCAATGGTTGAGGTCAGGAGTCAGTTGAAGCTAGACCACCATGGGAAACCTGGAAGCACTGGACGGCCATCTCGTTTTATCGTGGGAATCCTCCGTGACAGTGCGCATCCACGATCCCACCTCGCAACATTCGAACACAGGACCTATCAGTCTCGCGCCAAGCGCTTAACCAACTAGACCACTGAGCTGGCCGGCATTTAACGGTGTTAATGTCTAACTTCAACCAATCCACGACCTGGTTGAACTCCACTGGTAACGGCTTCTCACTATAACTCCATACTAGGACGAAACGGCCGTCCAGTGCTTTCAGGTTTTCCAGGGTGGTATAGCTTCAATTGACTCATGATTTTAATCTGTGAAATATACTTCTACTAACAGTAGAATGTTGATGGGAGGATTATGTACTTTTAAAATGAATAGAAGATAGGTGAAATGTTCGTAGGTATTTGTTTATACTAATAATATTCAATCAATCAATAGTATAGTTCATTATAACTAATATAAACCTAAATATGTAGTAGACATAATCATCTATTCATTCCTTTTAGTACATTTAACCTTAATTGATTGTTTATTTTGTTTACTTAATATGAACTATGATATAATGTTGTTTACATCTAAATAGATTTCTACAGTTGAAATGGATCAATTGAAAATTGAATGATTTGATTATGTAATGTGTTCAATGAAATAAACAAATTATGTATATGATTAAAGAGTGTATAAACTTAGATGAAATGAGAGAACACCAATCCAATCACACTTGATAGCGAAACTCTGGAAGACGTAGAATCCTTCACATAACTGGAAAGCATCACCGATGAACAAGAAGGATCAGATACAGACGTAAAGGTGAGGACTGGCAAAGCAATAGCCACATTCCTACAACTGAAGAACATATACAACTCAAAACAACTCTTAACTAATATCTTTAATACGAACGTCAAGATAGTTCTACTGTACGGAGCTGAAACTTGCATAACTACAACAACCATCATCAAGAACGTACAAGTATTTATAAATAGTTGTCTACGCAAGATACTCAACATCCATTGATCGATACCATTACCAACAGCCTTCTGTGGGAGAGAACAAACCAGCTTTCAGCTGAAAAGGAAATGAGGAAAACACGATGGAAGTGGATAGGACATAAATTATGCAAATCATCAAACTATATCACGAGACAAGCTCTAACTTGAACTCGTGAACGGAAACAGAAAAGTGGAAGGCCAAAGAACACATTACGTTGGAAAATATAATCAGATATGCAAAGAATGAATAACAACTGCAAAGAACAGTGTTTGATGGAGAATGCTGGTGAGCGGCCAATGCTCGTTCACGAGAAGTAACAGGCGTAAGTAAGTAAGTAGATCAAGTGAAATCAACTGCATGCAACACGGGAATAACAAACACATTTATTTAGATCTATTTATCCTACTCGAGCAGAAGCATAGGTTGCTCACCAGCATTCTTCATCCAACTCTGTCCACGGCCATCCTTTCCAACTCTTTGTGCTTGCTGTTGATCCTTTTTAAGTCTGCTTCCAATTCCCAACGCAGTGAGTTCTTTGGTCTGCGCTTTTTCCGTTTCCCTTCACGATTCCAAGTTATGTGCTTACTGATGGTATCCGAACTACGAACTTTCAGTTTCTTACGTAGACAATTGTTTAGAAATACTTGTACATTCTTGATGTTGGTTGTAGTAGTTCTCTACATTTCAGCTCTATGAAGTAGGACTGTCTTAGCGTTCGTATTGAAGATTCTAATTTTGATATTGGTTGACAGTTGTTTTGGGAATGCGGTCCTTGCTTCGCCAATCCTCGTCTTTACGTCTGCGACAAGAGTAAACAATTTTCACAGTGAGAATGAAATTATTAAGCCATTTCTGTAATGCAAATATATGATCCTTAAAACACTTAGTAGTCACTGCATTATCGTTTTATTGGACAATGATAAGTTGAACGGGATAGCAATGTCTTTCAAACACACCGTCATGGCACAACAGATGGAATACAATGAATTTTTTCCATTATACAGATTCAAAACTTTATAGTGGCTGGTACTATTGTAGTGAACGAGAACACAACTAGGATCAATCGAATGTATTTGAACACAAAATTACAGATCATCTTAGTGAAATTTGAGAACCATACAGTAAATACTTCATTTGCAAAATGTCAATTAATCGCCTAAGACTTCATTGTTCTTTCGTTTCCTCGTCAATCCTTTTCTGTTCTTGTTGTCTTTCATTAGATGTTTTTAACCTTCTGCTGCTAGGAATTTCACTTTCGATTGATGATACATACTACTTATATCTGTCGATATCAGTAGCACACACCACAATATGTCAAGCCTGGACAAACTAATTTATTCATTGTTCTCAAGTGACATTTTGACCTTATCATTTATTCGCTTATTAACTCTGACTATATTTATATGATCTTATGTATCTTAATCACTTACCCTATTCATTATGTAATTGTAACTCATTTTGATTTGAATAGAAATATTGAGTCACGCTTGATGCATATGGATTGACTCACTTGCCTTCTTCGCTACGCTTCACTTCATTTTGCTTCTATTCGCTTCTTTCACTTCATTTCTCTGATAGTTTGTTTAGACCAATGAGTATGCGGAATATACGAATTTTAAATTCATTCTCGCATTACACTTATTTCATTTTACCTATTCATTAACACGATTTAAGTCGATCATTATATAGGAGAGTAACCGGGATGTTTATTTTGGATAATGATCATTACATCAGTCAGTCAGTTATTCAGCTACAAGGCACATATATGCATCGATCCAAGTTGCCATACCTCATTAACACAACAAGATGAACACTGAATTCATAGAAGTAATTAACTCAGTGGTGACAATATAAAAAGAAAGATTGCACATAAGGACATTGTACAAGAAGAAAGAATTAGTTCGTAGAAAGAAAGATTTAAAGCAATTTTGATCTCACAGTTTACAAGACAAAAAGTGTATACACCTACGCCATCGTGACCAATTCTGAACCATGTCGTCTAGAGTCTCCAACCATTGGTTATGATAGTCGCGCGGACCTCAACGAAGTAGTCTGCATCTACCAACATGGCTGAGACCAGAGGTTAGTGACTTCAAGCACTGATGATGATGATGATGATGATGATGATGATGATGATGATGATGATGATGATGATGATGATGATGATGATGATGATGATGATGATGATGATGATGATGATGATGATGATGATGATGATGATGATGATGATGATGATGATGATGATGATGATGATGATGATGATGATGATGATGATGATGATGATGATGATGATGATGATGATGATGATGATGATGATGATGATGATGATGATGATGATGATGATGATGATGATGATGATGATGATGATGATGATGATGATGATGATGATGATGATGATGATGATGATGATGATGATGATGATGATGATGATGATGATGATGAAATGATCAGTACATAATATAAATGGACTCAGATATCGGATCACCAAATATTAAAGAGTACCACAATAGAACGGATCAGACGTCAAGTGATTCCAGATTTTCAATGATAGTCTAAAAGAGATCGATTGGTGAACTCAAATTTAAAAATACTACAATCTTCACAAATCTCCTAAATTGATAATACAAAAATAATTCAAAAATGTGAATAGTTGGAGTTTTTCCTCATGCTATTAAAACTTATTGTGTTCACATTCACTTGGTATCGTTGGTTTGAATCTCCCCATTGATATTTAAGACTACAATTGATTAGTCTCTTATTAGCGTAGTGCATCCTGTGCGGTCCGCCTCGATATTGGCTTAATTCTTAAGCTTTATAAGCAAAGATAAAGTGAACATCAATTCTGAGATGCAGTTACATCCAGCTGACGAGTCCCAAATAAAACGAAACACGCGCCTATTAGATTCCACTGTTAGCCATCAACCATCTTTGATTATAATCCTCGTGAATTAAGTCAAGATCAAGGCAATACACACAGTATGCACATATGCCAATTACAGACTGATCAATTGCAGTCTTAAATAACAATCGGAAGATACAAATAAACAACATCAGGTAAATTTAAATTTTCACCCCATTGCACAAATGAGTGGCTATCATGATTCAGTAGCTAAGTAAATAACGGGATAGTGTTTAAGGCGAGCTATAATTGATTCGAATTTTAGAGTAAACATCAACTCTGAAATGCAAATACATCCAACTGACGAGTTCCAAATAGGACGGAACACGCGCCTGTTGGATTCGACTGCTAGCCACTATCCATCTTTGATCACTGTGTTCAGTCGACAAGAAGTTTCAACTATACATTCAATATGGATTATTTATCTGAATATCTACACATGTAACTCGTTTTATAACTCACATTGAAAAAACAAACCAACTATATTTTTTTAACACATAACAAATATTACATTTACTTCTCACAATAACAAAAAATGATCACATATAGAATCACCTAAACTGAAATGGCATAATCTTAACAAGATTAGATCTATGCTAGTTTTGATTCAAATAGAAAAATTCTTCCTTGTTTCTTTTGTACGATTTAAACGAATATGATTTAAAAGTGGAAGAATGTAATTGTAAGATCACAATGAATGAATTTGATGTAAATCCAATGTTTTGCCTAATACAATCTGGTTCAAGTTATTTCAAGGTAAAATATGATATGGTGATTTGTTCTCTGAAGAATCGGTCAACATTAAGTTGTGTGAAATATTCAAAATTCAATTTAATACTCATTAGGATTTTGTAAATCTATGATTGGTGGACATGGAGGATACACCTAAGGGAGTTGGAAAACACTCATTCCAAACCAATGATGCACATGGGTCGTACAAATGGAATACAAACCTACTTTTGATCACCGACTACCATGGGACTGTATCTTCTTACGTTGTTCCACTGCCTAGTGATTTAGACCTCAAGGTCAAAGGCTCCAGGTGTGGCCCCCTTGAGGAATCCATCTGCTTAGATCTTGGCACTCGTGCACTGTCACAGCCCACGCACAAATCATGTGACTTATCTGGCGCATATGTATTCGGTGCCCTTTTGTACCAATATTTGTATTCAAATAAATAAATACAATAAATCAGCGCCAATTTACCAACCCTTGAAAAACAGTAGTCCCAGTTTTAATCATGTAGCTTACAATCAATGGTTAAATTATTTAATGTTGGGATTCGATGAGGATTCGTTTTGTTTGAAATTATTATTCGTCATGCATCGAACCTTATAGTAAGCCCATTCAACAATTGTATTATTTATCCGCTCATTGTAATTTAGACATTTGGTCCACCATGTAATTTTCTGTGTGAGTCTGATTGAGCACATGTCAATTTTTAATCTATTCCCCGATTGGTTGTAATACACACACAATCAATGATTTATCCGCACTGGATTAACGCTCATAAATGTATATGGATTTTTAACACTCTCTCACTCACACACAAACACTCTTGGTTTACCTGTGTGCTTGCTTCGTGTACGCTAGTGGATTTTACCAATCGTTAACAATAAACTGTCTCTATAACTAGTGTTCAAGCTTTTGAATAATCTTGAGTAAACCCATAATTCTACTAGGAGATTTATCCTTCATTAAATACTCCGTTAACAGGATACTATATATTGGATTCACATATAGAGGATACTAGCCTCTCTAACCTAATTAGTGTATCAGCAGTTTTGTCACTGTCGACGGTGGTCTCATCACACAGTGGACCTAGAAAGTTCGGGTTTCACTTCGAAATCTTAATAATTAGATTACTAAGTTGAAATGCAATGCTGAACATTTTCGATATCATTCAATTCACAGTATAAAGCAACCACCATACAATCCCATTGACGATGAACATTACACCCTTGATACTAACTAATTTCACTCTTTACAACTTCTCACTAAAATGTTGGTCTTTTGAGTGATGTAAGTCAGCATCGAGATGAATTCCTTGAAATAAGGATCGACATTGACTAATTTTCTTCTTCTTAATAGTTGAATTCATGAGTCGATTGAAGGGAGACCACCATAGAAAATTTGCAAGTTTTGGACGGTCGTTTCGTCCTAGTATGGGACTCCTCAGCAGTGTGGATCCACCATCCCTCCTCGCGAGATCCCTCACGGATACTCTTCATCATACTTGTCATATTTAGAGCTTAGATTCTTGATATATCATGTACTACTTGAGCACTCGAATGCCAGAACCCTTCAAGTCGCAAATGGGAAGACAGAAGACGAGTGGAGAGGAATGTTATTCCAAATAGTGTCAATTGTAGTACAAAACTATCAGGTATTTATATTTTTTAGTGAAAATGAAAGCATCATTATAGTGATCCAATCAGAATATAGGAGGTTATTAGCATTTGTCCGATAGGAAAGCTACACGTCGAGACTCTGAAATGTTCTTCCAAAAGATGGTTGAATGGAATATCTTCGACTCTTTCTGATCTTTTTAGAGCTTCCTCGAGTTCACCCATGGACTGTCCTCACAATACACAAATTACATTCAGTAATTAATAAATTCATCAATAAGTCGAATGATGGCGAAGGCGAGATATCCGTTTACTAATATAAGGACGAGTATACTGCGCTGCGATCCGTTTTAATTTGCGTCAACGAAACATGGCCACTAAGAGTAGAACATACTCATAAGCGACTAGTATTTGACCGCAGATGCCAAAAAAATATTTCTCGCATCTGCTTGGATTACCGGGTTATTAAAAGTGAAGTTAGACGTAGGGTATTAGGTAATGATTGTAAATCAGTTGGTGTTGTTGTGAATCTTCATCGATCGAGATGGTTTGGCCACGTGTTACGTATTCCTGAACACCGATTAGTGTAGGGGATGGTTGGAAGAATGTTAGGGGTAGCCAAACCAAAATGTGGCATCAGTTCTTGAAGTCACCAGCTTCTAGTCTGAGCCATATTGGTAGATGCAGACTACTTGGTTGGGTTCCGCGTGACTATCGTAATTAATGGTTGAAGACTCTTGGTGACATGGCTCAGAACTGATCACAATGGTGTAGGTATATACACTCACTATCTTCCCTTAAACTAAGAGATTGAAATCGCTTCATAATGGATGTTCTTTCCTAAAAATCGATTGTTATGAATATTCCATGTAAGAAATAATCACTAAATATAAACAATGGAATGATAAAGAAAATCTGGTCATAACAAATACGCCAATCATCTCTATTCATTAATATATAGATGTATCTTCTTTCCTAATTGATAATTGAATATTGAATTTGATTCATGTCACCAACAGTAGTTCTATTTATCATTAACAGTCAATTAAAAGATTTACAAAATGTAATATGCAAATAGCAATATGAAGTCAAATGATTGACTCATGAATTCTATGATTATAGTCCATGTGAAGTGAAAAGTAAATGATTTTAATAAAGCAAGATGAACATTTACAAATTACAACGTTATATTACAAGTAAAGATGGATAATGGATAGTAATGGAAACTAGCAGGACGAATGTTTCGTCCTATTTGGAACTCGTTAGTTGCATTTATCTGCATTTGAGAGTTGAGATTCGGATCAATTATAGCTCGCCTTAAACACTATCCCGTTATTTACTTAGCTACTGAGTCCTGATAGCCAGTTACTTGTGCAATGGAGTGAAGTTTTTAAATGTACCTGATGTTGTTTACTTGTATCTTCCGACTGTTATTTAAGACTGCAATCGATCAGTCTCTTGTTTGTATCTTTCCTTATAAAGCTTGTAAATTACGGCAATGTCGATACTTTCCGCAGAAAGATGCACATATACCAACAGGAAACTAATCAATTGCAGTCCTAAATAACAATGGAAAAACGCAAGTAAAAAATAACAATTGAATTTAGATCTTAATAGATCAATCTCATGCAGTACAAGAACATGACAAGATCATGTAAAGAATTTTACGGTTATCCTAGTTTGAAAGATTCTAGAATTAGAAATGCATTATCGTAGTTTATGCATTCTCTTAATATAAAATACAATCCATGAATAATATGATGAAGTAGAAATTAGATAAGAATTAACCATAAACCGATCTTTATGTTGACAACCTTCGTACAGAACGAGAACACAAGTGGAAACAATCAAATATATTTGAATACAACATTACAGAATCTCTGAGTAAAATCAAAGACTCACTCACGCTTGTTACTTCTCGTGAGGGAGCATAGACCACTCACCAACACTTTCTATTCAACCCTGTCCTAGACAATCGGAAAACTATACAGTAAATAGTTCATTTATAAAATGTCAATCAATCGTCTGACACTTCAGTGTTCTTTCATTTCTACACCAATCACTCTCCATTCTCGTTCTCTTTTCTTCGATCTTCTTAACCTTTTGCCTCTAGGTGTTTCACTGTCGACTGATGATACATACTACTTATATCTGTTGATATCAGTAGCATACACCACCGTATCAATAACAATTGCAAACTGTATTACCTCACCTTAATACCATCATTATTACTTTTATTAGTTTGATACAATTTATATACTAATCTTTGTTGTTCAATTCTTTTCTAATGCAACAATCATATTGACCTTGTATAAAGGTTATGACATAGTTAAAACGTTGAAGGATTATAAACAAGTATACAAATATGCTTAGTCATGAAATGCCTTATCACTATTCCCTGTAGTATGTGTTAACACAAAACAAAGAAAAAGATTCTATTACCTTCAAAAATTACAAAACGTGGGTTCACTCATATAAAAGTACATTTTCATCTCTAGTCTTACTTAATTATCAATAATCATAAGTATTCAATGTAGATATTAGAATGAATTCAATGTTAAGGACATGAATTGATTATTGAATAAGGACTGATGTCATGTTTATCTAGTCCTTAATATTAACTATTCACCTTTCTATGGTTAATAACCAGATATTATCAGAAGGGGTTTATTTGCAGATATGAAAGTACTTTTAAGAGTTAAAGTTATGAGTCAGTTGAAGTTGTACCACCATAGAAAACCTGGAAGCACTGGACGACCGTTTCGTCCTAGTATGGGACTCCTTAGCAGTGCGCATCCATGATCCCTCACTCCGCGAGATACGAACCTAGGACCTATCAGTCTCGCACCAGGCGCTTAACCAACTAGACAACTAAGCCAGCACCTAACGGTGTTTATGTTTAACTTCAATCAATCGATGAAGTTGCGCCACCGTACACCATTGTCTTCAGTGGGTTGGTCAAACGCCTAGCGCGAGACTGATAGGTCCTGGGTTCGAATATGCAGGAAAAGAACAGGGTGTTATAAATTTCAAGCTCTCGCTAGTTGTTATTCGGGAATGAGTCTAAAGAAGAGGGGAGGATTATACTTTCTGTTGGAATAAAAGCTACGTTATTTAGTGTCACTTACTTACTTACTTACTCCTTTTACTCCTAATGGAGCATAGGACGCAGACCAGCATTCTCCAACCCACTCTGTCTTGAGCCTTCTTTTCCAGTTCCATCCAATTCTTGTTCATTTTTCCCATGTCTATTTCCATTTCCCGGCGTAATGTGTTCTTTGGTCTTCCTCTTTTCCTTTGGCCTTGAGGATTCCATGTGAGAGCTTGTCTTGTGATGCAGTTCGGTGCATTCCTCAATGTGTGTCTCATCCACTTCCAGCGCTTCTTCCTGATTTTTTTCTCCACTGGGATCTAGTTTGTTCTTTCCCACAGTAGGTTGCTGCTAATAGTGTCCATCCAACAGCCAGACATATTATCAGCAAACTATATGAAACTCTACTTAAAACGAGTAATTAGTGAGTTTTAACCAATGTTATGTTTATCTAGTTCTTAATGCTGAACTTATCAATATTCTCCAATGTTCTTGAGATGATGGAGAAGATTCATAGCCCATGTGTGCGCACCCACGATCCCACTCCACGAGATTCGAACTCAGGACCCACCAGTCTCGCGCGCGAACGCTTAACCATGAGACCACTGAGCTGACCGGCATCCAGTAGTGTTAATGTCTAACTTCAACCAATCCACGAAATTAATCGACAGATCCACCATTGTCTTCAGTGTGTTACTATCTCACAACAGACCTCGTTGCACTCCACTGATCACTGCTTCTCATTAGAACTGAGAAGTTCTACAATAAGATCAAACGGCGGTTCAGTGCTTCCAGGTTTTTCATGGTGGTTTAACTTCAATTGACTCATGATTCCAACTATTAAACTTACTATAATATCTACAAATAAACCCTTTCTGATAAAATAAATGTTGACTTTCATTGTTTGTTTGTTTGTTTCTTTTTATTGCTGCATTTCATTTAACCATTTTAAAAAAAAGTATAAGAATAATCTAAGGTCAATAGTTTTATCAGTAGATCACTTCATCAGTTACATAAATTTCGTATAAAATTTAGGCTAACATGTAAATGATAAAATAGCACACTGCATGATAACAAATGAATTCATTTCCATGTTTACATATATATAAAGAGAGAGAGCGCGCTTGATTTCACTCAACTAACCAGATAAATTAAAGGCAAACAAGAAGATTATGTAATATCTAACGCATAATCAATACGCATAATGAAGTTAAACAAGGTGTTATGAAGACAGTTAGCCTCGAAATGTTTACCAATGAGATTAAAAAAGTAGAGTCATTCCATTTACTCAATACTTTGAAGTGAAGATGAGAATTTATTAACAAGATGAATTATTCTTTGTAACATTTAATCTATAGATCATTTCTACAAGAACTTAAATGAAATTATTAGTTTCCTATGGATTGATCACTGGGTTGTGATCAATGTCATGTATATCAGGTCCTTCTTAGTACACATCAAATACTATCGATCAAGTTGCAGTGTAGTCACTAGTCTAGGTGACTCGACATTGTGTGTACTATGTTGAGATAAGATGTTGATTGGAGGTGGTCCACAGATAACCTTGGTTTCGTGTTTCATGCTACTTGACACTCGTCAGTAAGTTGTAACTGTAACCTTAAGGGAACTGATGCTCTCTATCAGATTCAATCCCATGTCAACTGGCTTCACAGTCAGAGATGTTATCACTGAGCTATCCATGTCGCGACTGACCTCCTGTAGGAATGAGATGTATTTACAATTGATTTATCATTGGGTGATAATCAATGTCATGTATGTCAAGTCCTTCTTAATGCAGATCGAATCATATTGATCACGTTATTCTTCATAATCTAAATAAGAAGAAAAGTCGAGTACTTTATAAAACCAGTCTCTTATCCACTTTGTATTATTTGGCTTATATCTTCCCATTGGGGTTTAAGACTACAATTGATCAGTCTGTTATCAGGACTCAGTAGCGAAGTGGATAACGCGGTGGCCTTTGAAGCGAATGGTACTAGATTTGAGTCCCATAGTGAACGTCAACTCTGAGATGTGGGTAATTCCGGCTGGCGAGTCCCAAATATGATGAAACGCGTGTCCTGGATTCCACTGCTAGCTACTATAAATCATTGCTTGCCAGTCTTTAATCATTAACTATTTATAGTCACAACACTCGATACCATTAATCAACATTAATTATAGACTCACCTGTTACTAATGGTCATGTTATAAATTACTTACATTAGGTAGTTAGTTAAAAACACAAATATGACCTTATAGTTACTTAATAAAATGTAAACAAACATTATGTAACTTGTATTTCTTTGGACAAATTGAAGTATCTTTTTTCAAATGTAACGTGATGTTGACATGGATGACGTTACAACAAAGTCATTAACAGTGACAAATGGTCACAGTAATTCTGTTAGTGATAAAGGAAAGAAGAAGGTAATAAATATTGAAAAGAGAAGTACGCATAATTGTGATGAATTAAGTTTGCCTTAAGTGCACTTAGATAGAAGGGTGGTTTGTGGGAAATTTTCATCACACAAATTTGTGTTAAATGTTCATGTGTAGGATGGATGGTGTTACTTGTAGAAACGATAAATAACGTCTTCCCATATTAGTTTACCCCTCTTCGCACACACACACACACAAACAAACGTGTAATCCCACATCGATCCTCCAAATGAATCATCATCACATGTAGACAGATCATGTTGGAGTAATGAGTTATGTTGACATGTATTCTAACACTGAATATTATTTATGTTGATTATTGTGTTGTAAGCCGATATGGGCGTTATGTAACAGGAAATGATAATGAGACACAGACCTGGAAGTGAATCAATTCAGTAGTAGGGATCTATTACTATTCTAATCAACATATAAAATTTATTCCAAAACTCTCCCAAATTAAGTGACTGATATCAGAGTCCCGAAATGATTTCACCAAATGGATAACTTCTTTTAGTGTATATAGTCTAAGCGACATACTTATTCGAAGATATATGGTAAGAAGTAAACTGTAGTAATAAAGACCATTCATCTGGAATATCACAAATATCAAATAACAGTTAAAGTCTTTAACTAAGCTCTGGACGAATAGATACTACCACTTAACTGTAAAGAAGACAGTTCAATTGATGCCTGAATAAATATGAAGCATATTAGGATAAGATAATCAATCGTAAGTGAATTGAACTATAAACATTATAATGTTTCAGGAATAATCAATTCTGAACTAACGATTACGACAAACCATACTCATCGGTACATTTGGAACTGGACCGAAGTTGTTTCATTCAACTATGTATATCGATTAGCATCTATCAAGCAGAATATTGACATTAGTATAATAAGGAGTAATATATATTAAGTAGTTGAGATTATGAATCAATTGAAGCTAGACAACCATAAAAAACCTGGCTCTAGCTTCTATCGACTCATGATCCCAACTACTGAAATTACTACAATCTCTAAAAAACCCCCCTTCTGAAATGTTAAGTAGCTTAAATATCAGATATCTGATTACTACAAGCCAACAGATTACCACCTTAAGATACATCTAAATGTGTGATAGATAATTAAACATAAATCTTTCGAAATTTTTTAAAGTTATGATTATCAATCACCTGAAACTTGGGTTATAAGCAGTACAGTTAACAACTTTACTTCCCCATGTTAGTAGAGCTTGTTTTATTCTATCCCTAATCCATTGTCGATTCTTTATAGAACTTTTTTTATTATGAAGGAACTAAAAGTCTTGAGATAGTACGTATCATATTGAAATGTTCCGAAAAACAAATTTTGAAACTACTATTTTATGTTTGATAGTTTCTATCAGATCTATAGATGATCTAAATGTAAGAATTACGATTATATATATGAACTTAATGAAATGAATTTCAACAATTTATTTGATGAACCTGTTAGTCATATTTTATACGACTATCGTTGATGTATTCAATATTATGAAGCGGACAGTATTGGGTTCCAGCCCCAGAGTGAACATCAACTCTGGGATGCAGTTACATCCAACTGACGAGTCCCAAATAGGTTTAAATGTGTGTTGTCCTCAAATGCCTCGGTACAGCCGAGAGTAGGAAGAGTCAGCTCTCCCTCTCCAAATACGCTCACATGACCACACGTATACACCCACGGTCGTGGAAATAAGAGAGTTATTAGGAGGTGTAGGAAGAATTTGAATGATTTGATGTGCATTTAGGGATAACACTTTCTTCATATAAATTTCCAGAGTTTGAAATTCTACCGAGAGATTCACTTGTTGACTTAGAATATGTCGATGAGATAGTTCTATTTGGTGAAGACGCTGACAAAATGCAGAGTCTTCTGACCACTCTAAGCAACAATGCAAGCATGTTCGGGATGCGATTCTCTCTCTCGAAATGCAAAATTTTGCTTCAGGATTGGGTTGCATCAACACTCGAACTAATGATAGAGAGTGAAGTAGTTGAGTGTGTCGACCGCTTCACCTATCTTGGAAGTCTCATCAGCCCTTGTGGTTTGGTGTGTGACGAAATCTCAGCACGGATACAGAAGGCTCGATCAGCTTTTACCAACTTGCGTCATTTATGGCATAGGCGAGATATCCGTCTATCAACCAAAGGACGTGCTTACTGTGCAGCAGTTCGTTCCGTCCTACTTTGTGGCAGTGAAAAATGGACGGTAAGAGTAGAGGATATTCGTAGGTTACTAGTATTCGATCGCACGTGTCTTCAAAACATTGCTCGTATTCCTGGGACAACCGAGCAAGTAACGCAGTTGTTAGGAAACGGGTACTAGGTAAAGATGGCAAATCAATTGAGGAAGTAGTGAAAACTCGTCAGTTGAGGTGGCCGGGATACGTGTTACGTATGCCCAATCACAGACTGCCTTGACGTGCGATGTTTTGTGGTGTAGGAGTAGGTTGAAAGAAAGGTAGGGGCGGCCAGACCCAAACAGGGCACAAATCCATGAAGTCACTGATAAGTGGACTGAGCCATATTGGTAGGTGTAGACTACCTGGTCGGGAACCACAAGATGATAGAAACCGATGGTTAGAGACCCTTAATGGCATGGCTCGAAATCGTTTGCAACGATGCAGGTGCATCCACTCTTTGTGTTCTCCCAAATTCCAATCTTCTGAATTCTTCACATCCCTTATCTTTTCTCTCTCCAAATTTATTTCACTAGGTTATACTCCTTGAATAACACCTTCAAACCCTAATCTTTTCGATTACTGCTTATACTCTTACTACCCCTACCACTAAGGGATTTGAATCAACAGTTGTATATATGTGCTAATGTGGTATGGCAACTCGAAGAAATGTACGTACGTACGAAGTTCTAAGTTGTGACTGACTGAATGATACAGCCACTGTCATGAAAGTTTTACTCACTGTCTTCTCACGACCAGGGTGTTTTTCACGAAAATGAGAGAACGAAGAACGAATTTCCGGCGCTTTAACCGAGTTCGTTGATAAAAAGGATCCACCTAAGGGGAGTATTACAACCCTCATTCCAAACCAATCGCGGATATTGGCTCCAGGATCCTGAAGGAACCAATGGTATATGAACCAATTATTAGCCACTGTTTACCATAGGACTGCATCTCCTGACGTTGTACCACTGCTTTTTGAATTCGACCATTAGGTTAAAAGATCAGGGTGTGACTTCCTAAGAAAACCACCTGCTCCTGCTTGACCACCGGGAAGCATCAAAGCCCACACACATCAAGTGACTTGTGTGGTGCATATGTATTCGGTGCCCCCTTGTACCAATATTGATGTGTTCAAATAATAAGTAATAATATCTTATAAGATGGCCTTAATTATAGTCAATACATAAAACTTTCGTTTCGATAACGTCGTAAAAGTATCATACATTACTTCTAAGTTCTTCTCTACTATATATACAATCAATTTGCAGTATGCTGCCTTCAGACAAAGACTATATGTAAAATAAAGATGATATTTCCGTAAAGACAGATTATTACGGTGTCGAACTCCAACTTTCTGACATAATATGTATGAATTTTATAATTAACATCATGAATTGTTCTCAGTAAAATAACTATTAAATACCAGGAAGTGTTTGAAATTAATTACATCTTATTAACGGACTTGACAGGGCCCATCCGCAACCCTATCGGGGATTGGACTTACGATCTTTAGGTTTCTTCGATCACCGAGCTAACAACTAAATTTCTACTACTATAACTTCAGTTTTCAGGGTATCATATAATCATAGACTGATAACTATCCGAATAGAACTTTGCTACAATTAGTCATTGGTTAAACAAATCAATTAATTCACAATGAAATCCATAATCCTAGAATTCCCACAAGAGCTCGATACATAACACTGAAAGTATTTCCACAAACTTTTAAACCTGATCGATATAATTCGATTAACACCATGGGTTAGACAAGATGAAATCGATTACCACAAATGTGTACAGAATTCAAAATATTAACAAATGGAAGTGTATATTTAAAGTTTTTAAAGGTAGGTATTATTGTGAAGCTGAAGGTCTCATATGAGACTGGAGGTTCGCCATTGATATTCTGGATGCTTCAGCCTTACTTTGACAAGTTTTGCTGACTGTTCATGCAAAAAATTGGTTTGTTGGCCAACAGATTTCATTTATACTGGTGGTCACTTTGCAGTGTTCTCAAGGGCTATCGTTATTGGGACATTGTAAGGCATGTTGCTATTGCTAACATTAATGAGTTTGACTGTCGTGTAAGCGGAATAGGTCAAATTTGGCCTATTCATGCTGTGCATAATTGATTCACGCGATCATTGATCGGAATAACTAAACGTGTAACGTGGATGTATGTATGAATGGTGCGAATGGTCCACCAGGGTGCTTGGTACCTGTCTGGTTGTGGCACAGGATTGAGCTGTACTATTGAGATTGTAGCGTTAAAGCTTATGTGGTGTCTGGTTCTCATGTGAAGTGGGATTGAACTGTTTCGCTCGGATTATAAAGTCTAAACCTGGGTAACATCTGGTTCTCTTGAAAGTGAGATTGAGCTGTACTGCTCTGGTTAAGCCTGGTCAGTGTCTGGCTCCCCTATTGAACGGAATTGAACTTGACTGTTTTGTGTTGTCACATGAAAGTCTGGATGGTGTCCAGTTCTCTTGAAAGCCAATCTATAATTACCCTGGCCTACAAAGGTATATTATATAACTGTGAAATAATTACAATTTTGCCTAAGAATTGAAACGATGCAACATTTACATCTCTACATTATAATCAATAATTCATATTATTATTTTAGTAAATCAGACTGTTTAAAGTAAAATGGTGATTTGTTGAGATTTTGTCACTTTCACTCTCTACTCACCCCCCCCCTCTATTTTATCCTTTTTCTTTTAGTTTGTTCTATATTGTTAAGTAACATGTAAATTGATAAGAAACTAAGTGAGATTATAACAACAACAAAAACATACATCACGTATTTCTGATGCTGAAGAAGAAGAAGAAGAAACATACAAACAAACGAACGAAATCACTTTAAATAAAATGACATAAATTTTAAAATGAACAAACCATTAACCATTGAATACATTTCAAACTGTCATTCTAAATTGTTGTTGCCATGGTGACCAGTAATTAACTACTTACAAGAGAAAGATTCAATCGAATCAATAAAAAATAATGTACTAACTAGACAGCGGGAGTACAAATTTTCTCATTAGTTATATGTCAATTATTCTTCAGTTGACAATTTTTTTGTTTTTCTTTTCTGTTAAGTAGATGAAATAAGAATAATACAATGTACAATTTACTATAAAAGAAATAGACGCCATTAAGTATTCATTTAAATATGAGCTAATATATTAATTATGTAATAAATGTGACTAGATTAAGTTAATACCATCTCTGTATTGAGTTCGAGTCCCAATGTGAACATCAACATTGGGATACAGGTATATCTAGTGGATGAATCCTCAGTAAGACGAAACTCGTGTCCACTGTTAACCATAATCCATCTTTATTTGTTTAATTTTTATTGATACATTAACCAAGAATTTATATGGCACTACAAAACTTTGTAATTATATTCATACTTGAAGATTTAAGTATAAGATCACAGACTTCTTTGAATAATTTTAATAGTTCTGATCCTGAGTCAATTGAAGTTAGATCACCATGGATAACTGGGATGCACTGGACGGCCGTTTCGTCCTGTTATGGAATTCCTCCGTGACAGTGTGCATCCACAATCCCGCCTCGCAACATTCGAACTCAGGACCTATCACCCTCACGCCAGGTGCTTAACCAACTACACCGGTGATCTAGCATCCAACTGTGTTGTTGTCGAACTTAAACTAATCCACGAAATTCAGTGACACATCCACTATTTTCTTCAGTGAGTTACTATTTCACAGCTGACCCTGTTGAACTCTACTGGTCACTGCTTCTCACTAGAACTCCAGGAAATACCTCTTGAAACCATTGACTAATGAGCATATATTGATTCATATCAGAAGGGGTTTTGTGGATATTATAATAATTTTAATAGATGAGATCATGAGTCCTTCATGAATACTTGATATTCAACAGATTACAAAATTACTAAATTACTGATACTTCTATTAATACTTTTTCAAGACAATGTTTATACTCACTTGGTGTTGTTGTTTACTTCAATCTTCCCATTGATGTTCAGGATTGCAATTGATCAATCTATTATTAAGGTATGTGCATACTTTGCGGACTGTCTCGATATTACCTTAATTCAAAAGTATTATAAGCAAAGATGGATAATAATTGACGGTAGATTCAAGTTTGAAGCACGTTTCGTCTTATTTGGCACTCGTCAGCTAGATATACCTCCATCTCAGAATTGATATTCACTCTAGGACTCGAATCCAGTAACGTTTGCTTCAAGCAACATTGTGTTATCCAGTTAGCTATTGAGTTCACTGATAGACATTATCGATCTTTGCTTACAACTTTCATGATTCTTTCAGTCTATTAGCATTCGAAGTGACATGATAATATCACTAGATTTCATTGTCAAAGTAATTATGCTTTATCGTTTTAACTAGTTGTCAATTGGTAGATGTAGACTACTTGGTTGAGGTACGCGTGACTATCATAACCAATGGTTGGAGACTCTGGGCTCAGAATCGATCACAGTGGCGTAGGTGTATATACTTTTTGTCTTCCTTTAAACTACGAGATTAAAATTATCTCATATCTTTCTTTCTGTACTATATCCTTACATAAAATCTTTCCTTTGTATATTACACCATTGAGTTAACTGCTTCTATGAATTCGGTGTTCGTCTTGCTGTGCTAATGACGTATGGCAACTTGGACTGATGCATTTATGTGCCTGGTCCTACGTTGTAATTGACTGGCTGACTGACTGAATTCTCACTGAATACACATGTGAGTTAGTATGTTTTTTATCTTCCACATTCTAACCTAGTGACATCCAAATTATCATTAATTAATTCCTATATCAACTATCGCATCACAAAACAAGTGCTTACCTGCAATCTTAAAAGAAAAAGACCAAATAACACACTACATTGGGAATTAGAAGCGGATATCAAAAGAATGGATAATAACTGTCAACACCTAGAAAGGATTGTCCAAGACAGTGTTAGATAGAGAATGCTAATGAACCGCTTCTGCTCCTTCATAAGGGATAACAAGTATAACTGAGTAAGTTCCTACAATCATTATTTAGTTATTTATCTTTTGAAAAAGACATCAGAAAATCCAAAAATCAGGTCAATTGTAAACATATTTTCTAACAATTAGCTCAATACTCTCTGCTTGAACAACCACAACAACAACAACCGCAACAACAACAACAATCAACATGTTACGTCTTACAATTAGTTTGATCCAATTCTCTATTCACAGTTACCATTTAACATGATCTTTAACTTTATTATGTGAATCAAGTAACTAGTGTAAAATTGAAATTCACCGCTTATTTCATCTCTCTATATTGAATGTTTCACAATAAGTAAACTATAAAACAGTCTAATAATGATGTCAGTGAGAAATATCAACTATGTAGCTGGGTATATCAGGTTTTATGAAATGTAATTAACTATACAATTACTTTTCAAGTAAAAGTAAATGTCAAGTGTATGTGTGTGAATGTTGTGTATGGGTTTGTGTGTGTGTGTATGTTTATAATTTAGATTATTCATATAATGATAAATGGTAGTTATACAATAACTAATAGATCGACAATAGATAATGATTACTAAATGAAATCAACAACAATCTGAAATAATAATGTAACATTACCGTTTCTTTCCTCACTGTTATGTTCATGCATAAATATTGGTACAAATGGGGGGTATCAAATAGATATGCGTCGTACAAGTTAGTTGATTTGTGGGTGGAAAAAGCCACAGCTTGATTCTTTGACCTAAAGGTTTAATGCACAGAACATTGGAGCAATGTAAGCAGATGCAGTCTCATGGAAACTGGTAACCAACAATTGATTCAAAAGCCAATTGTTCCTTCAAGATCATAGAGCTCATATGCACGATTGGTTTGGAATGATAGTTTTTCAACTAACATTTGCGAGTTGCTGTGGAGTCTCATACTAGAACGAAACGGTAGTCTAATGCTTTCAAGTTTCCATCAGTGGTCTAGCTTAGATCAACTCGTCAAGTCAACTGTCAAAAATATATTGATCATAAATCTGTTCGCTCATATTAATCTATTACAAATCGTTTACGCTGGATATATTATACACAATATCATAAAAATACTGATTCATGATATAATGATCTAGATTGGAAACTTTAGTTAATCTACCATGTTATTTATTAACAACTTATTCCTATCAGTGGCAGTTGAACATAACTAATCAATTGGCATTGTTTACTTGAATCTTCCGATTGATATTTAGCACTGCGTTTGGCCAGTCGGTGATTGGCATATGTGCATACTGAGTGGACTGCCTCGATATTACCTTAATTCACCAGCTTTGATAAGCAATAATTGTTGATGGCTAACAGTGGAATCTAGTTTGACGCACGTTTTGTCCCATTTGGAACTCGTTAGTTGGATGTACTTGCATCTCAGAATTGATATTCACTTTGAGAGTCGGACTCAGTAACGTTCGCGTCAAACGTCATTGCACTATCCATATTTTAGTACTCACTAGCTAAGTCGAAATGTACCATGAATAGTAGTATATTTAGATATTTCCCTTCTAACTGATTTCAATTTTTCCATGATACAATTCAATGAAACAATAAATTAGATAAATCTCTATTGAATAATCATATTAATTCCTTATTCATTTATCCTTACATAGGTCAATGACATAATTATGTAATAAAAACATATAACCTATTCACTCTATTATATAATACACTAACAATATGACCTGAATCAATTCAACCTAAGACTGTTATACAAAAGATAGATAGATACTAATAACATACGTTTTGACAATGAATCCAATCATTTATGAAAGGATTTTCTACGTTGAATAGATCAGTTGAATCATAAAAATAAAAAACAACATTAGTAACTATGGGATACCATAAGTAATTGAATTAGGGTAACATAGTGATGTAATTAGATTAGAATTAGATCAATTCAATGTTTTAACTGTTATAACTTATAACCTTGTGTTTTATTAATATGTAATGTATTGACATTGCTAATTAGAGAACAATAGTGGTGGTCTGCTTGAATATTTGGGCTACCTGATCTTTCCTACTATCTAGATATTTTGATAAGTTAATTAATTTCAGATGTTTTAATACATCGCATAACCTATTCAAGTGGATTTCCGAAAACTGTACAACCTTTCGTCGTACTTACTTACTTAGTTACATACGCCTGTTACTCCTAATGGAGCATAGGCCGCCGAGCAGCATTCTTCAATCCACTCTGCCCTCGACCTTCTTTGGTGGTTCCATCCAATTCTTGTTCATCTTTTTCGTGTCTATTTCCATTTCCCGGCGTAAAATATTTTCTGGTTTTCCTCTTTTCCTTTGGCCTTGAGGATTCCATGTGAGAGCTTGTCTTGTGACGCAGTTGGGTGCTTTCCTACCTTTCGTTGTATAAGTTATAAAATAACTCAATCAGAGATATGGTAGTTGCTGGCATTATGCATTGAAAAGATTGTACATTGTTTAGATGTCGACTGACTGAACTGATAATCTCTAACTAGCAATCATTCACTATGTTATCATCAGGATCGTCCAAGAAGTAAGAAATGGAAAACTTGTTGACATACTTTATGTTGAGAATTCTATATTCTACCAAAAGACATCATATTGAATAAAGCTAATAATAACAATACTAATATAATATAATTATCGACTGGGCCAATGAGCAATCTAGAGTCCTTATTGAACCTGCTTCCTGCCTAGCCCAGCCAGTTAAGTCTACAATACCAATCTCAGCCTCCACGACAGGAATCAAGTATTTCAAACATACTGGGTTTATATACAAGCCAAACAGATCACATCGCACCATAAAACAGCAAACAACATTCGTAAAAGAATTGGCCAAATGTGATTGTGAATGTAGGAGACTGTAATGAATAGACTAAAGATAACTCAAGAACTGCAAATCGTATACTAATAGTCTATGGATCAAAACAAGGCTTATAATGAGAGGAACAAGAACATGAATAGTTTAACTACTTAACGATTATACAATAAGAATGTCTGTATAGTATTAGTCCAGAAATAGATTCCGACGGTTACCATTCATTATTCTCATCGGGATATCTCACAAGCCAAGTTGATTATTGTTAAACTTACCATTGATAATATTGGTCATTTTCTCTGAGATTAATTTTAACATTGATTGATGAATAATGAAAACTTTAATGAATTCAACGAATAGTGTAATGAAATTAGAAATTAGTTCTAGTGAGGAACAGTGACCAGTGGAGCTAATTCATGTTGGGTAGAGACAGGTATCTACCTCAGTATAATGAAATATGGTTACGCATTTATATGGATTACCGAAAATTCATAAGCCTAATACCCCCCCTACGTCCAATTCTATCTATGTGTCGGTCACCTACACACAACCTGGCAAAATGGCTTACAAAATTATTAAACCCTATCAGAAATCAATATTGTAAGTATTCTTTGACTGACTCATTCGAATTAATTAATTACTCAAAGGATTAAAAATATAAAGACAAAGACAATGTGCTCCTTTGATGTAAACACTTGATTTACAAATGTACCTCTTAGGAAAACCATTGATATTTTGTGTGACTTTATTTCTTCGAAAAACCTTCCACTGCCTTTTCCTATTAAAACTCTTAAAGATTTATTATTATTATGTACAGATAATGTAAAATTCACATTCGAAGGTGAACACTTCAGACAAATAGATGGTCTAGCTATGAGCAGCCCTCTAGGACCATTGCTAGCTGATGTGTTCATGGGATATGTGGAAAATTTAGTTGGAGACTCAATTCCAAAGATGAGTCTGTATAAACGATATGTAGATGACATAATAATCATAGGTGATAAAATTGAAGACATAAGCCGCTTGTTAGAAGAATTCAATAGTAGTCAAAAGCACATTTCTCTTACATGTGAAGAAGAGAAGAACAACCAACTTCCTTTTCTTGACATCCTGATTACTAGGAGAGATGATGGGTCCATCAAACGTGCTACATATAGAAAACCAACATGGACAGGACAATATTTTAATTTTCATAGTGATACTATTGAAGTAGAGGTGAAGCTCTTGACTGATGCGTTAATCAATAATGGTTACCCTTTGAAGTTCATAAACCGCTGGAAGTGTTGCAATATGACTAGACCCATGACGCTTCTGGCACCCAAAAAGCGAGTTTATATTGCGCTACCATTCAGAGGTGACACAAATAGTTTCATATTGAAACAGAGACATAAATTAGCTATCAGCCGGACATTTTATGCAGCCCAACTTGTCATTATCGAAAAGACAAGGTCTATGTTTCACCAAAAGCCCAAACAGCTTGAAAACGATTGTGTCACATCCCATTGTGTCTATAAATTTACGTGTATGTGTGGAAACACGTACGTAGGGAAGAGCAATCGTGATTTGCAATTAAGGGTGGGTGAGCATATACCAAAATGGTTGCAGAATCAGATGAATTCCAATGGTGAAATAAGACCACAGGATAGACAGACATCATCATCCATTGCGAAACATTTGATTGAGACGGGTCATAAGGTTGATATCAAATCAGCATTTGTTGTGTTGTAGAAAAGCCTTCAAAGACGTATACTAAGGTTTATTGAAGCCTTGGCTATACGAAAATTGAAACCCCCTTTATGTGTTCAAAAACAATTTGTACTTACACTTAACCAACCCTGGTAGTACTGATTTACTATGCAGAGTGGTAATCACTTTTGTTTTTGTGTACTTTAATATTTTTTTTCCTTTGTTACCCTGAACCTGTCTAGATGATCTTTTAATTTTTCATATATAAATGTTCTTAACAAGTAGATGATGTGTGATCAGATTGTTCGAAATGTATTGCACAAATATATCATCACATAATTCTGATAAACTACGTCTTCTCATTGCATTATCGAAATTTATCAAAGGGACTAATTGTTTTAAATCTTAGAATAAGTAAATGAATAAAATAACCAGAACACAAAACAAACAAACAGAAATAAAAAGATTACCAGATTAGTGATAAATTTGTTAAAGCCATTGCAATTAAGAAACTGAAACCGGACTTATGCATCCAAAAAGAGACTTTAATAAACTTATCACTACCCTGGTAATCTTTTTTGGTTTCTGTTTGTTTGTTTTGTGTTTTGGTTATTTTATTCATTTACTTATTCTAAGATAATTTATATTCCCCCCCCCCAGTATTACCTAATTCTTAAACTAAAAAATTTTATTCACACATTTCCACCACTTGATCCTCTTAAATCATCTTAACTTTACAAACCCTATTTAATTATTATTACGTAATCTACCTTATCATTATTTGATTCCATTAATCTCTACAATTATCACACAATTTATGAATTTCACTGAATTATTACACCACCCACCCTGGATTAACCCCTCTCTTTTGACCCCTGACCTGTTTATAGCATATATATATATATATATATATATATATATATATATATATATATATATATATATAGTTATTATTGTAACCCAGTTATTTACACTCATCTATGTCATTTGTTTTCACTCTATCTCCATGTCAAAATTCTATCATAATTTTGGTTTATAAGCAGCTGACGAGAAACCTCGAAATGTTTGTTCTTGCTCTATTTAAATTCATAAAGGGAACCAATTGCATGCAATCACTTGGTATTGTTGTTTAATTTTATTTTCCCATTGTTGTTTAGGACTACAATTGATCAGTCTCTTATTATTGGCATATATCCAACCTGTGCAGATTGCCTTAAGTCACGAGCATTTTAAGCAAAAGTGAATAGTGGCTGGCAGTGAAATCCAGGGTGCGTGTTTCTTCCTATTTGGGATTCGTCAGCTTGGTGTACCTGCATCCCAGAGTGAATGCTTGTAAATGAAAGCAATATCTAGGCAATCTGCACAAGCTACACATATTCCAATAAGAGACTGATCAATCTGCACTCTTAAAAATGAATGGGAAGATTCAGGTATACAATAGCAAGTGAATGTGAATTCAATTTCATTAAATTATATTGTGATAGCAATTGCTTACTTGTAGTTTAGAATCAACGTATCAATCCTGAAGTATATTGCTTACCTTCAAGTTCATATTGAGATCAGTTGTGAATCAAAGATCCTTCAGATTGAAAATACTTGAATAAGAGCTATTCAACATTATCTTAATTATCTAATAGATATCAATCTACCTTATAAATTAAGAAATAATGAAATTCGGATCGCACTGAAAACATCAACATCAAAGTAATGTAGGTAAAACTTGTTTGTCACTTCAGTGATAAAAATGTGGTGTATGCTACCTATACCTGTCGACATACGTAGTATGTGACGCCAATCAATAGAGAAATGCATGGCAACAGTAGGCTTTGAAGATCGACTTGAAGAAAACAGAAATGGAAATAGATAAGAATTATGATTTTGAAGAATCATATAGAATGTGAAGGACAAATAATGGAATTTCTCACCGAAAGTATTCAATGTATGGTTCTCAAATTTTATCACCGACCGTTACTGCTACTTTGACGTGGTGGCCTATCTCACCTACTGTAATGAGTCAATCGTACTGTACTGGCTGGAGCAATCGTTTCTCAAGGTCCTACCATGTCAGATAGGTTGATTGAAGAACAGTAGGACTAAAAGCAGCAAATCCAAGGCGAAGTCGTACTGCTAACCATACAGTGATGTGACGGTAGTAAGATGTTTCTTTCAGACAACCAGTATAACAACGATGCTGCCCTCCTACAAGAAAGGGTAGGGTTAGAAAAGGTCGACCTTTCAAAAATGCACATCTCGCCTTATCCCACTGAATTCCGTATCTGGCGATATGGTATCAGCAAGTACTAAGTTATCTCAAAAAAGATCATCTCTAACCGACCTCAAGCAGTTGTCCTCTGGGCACTGCGGTCACGCTCTCAAGTCACTATGACCAACCCCTAATACAATTTCCTTTCCAAGTACCTCAAGAAGAACCCGTCCAAGTTGCGGGCAACTGGAAAGTGCTAACCGACTTCATATCTCCAACAGCATTCAAGACCAAACTTTGAAGTAATTACTTCTATAAATTCAGTGTTCATCTTGTTGTGGTAATGAGGTATGGCAAACTTGGACCAATGCATATATGTATCAGGTCTTATGTTGTAACTGACTGACTCTCATATTTTTTTCAAGAGTTTCTGTGTGTACTAAAAATATATTGATTGCCCCCACGTGAGTGTTCGTTCACTACAAAAACAAAAATTACAAAGAGGTGAGACTATAATTTATGGACGACCTTCGAGCGACGCCAAGATGACCTTAAGAATGTCCACTCTACCTGCTGCGACTAAATATGAAAGTTATAAACCTGCATGAAGAATAAGGATTATGATTTATAGTTGATGGTTAAGAGTTAGGAATTAGGTTTACGGTTTTTCATCACTTACTGACATCAACTAAAATGACAAAACGCTTTTTACCCAAATGGATGAATGAATTTCGATCCCAAATCCGAAATCTATTATCCTGAATGTGATTGGTCCTTCTATAAATTATAGTCTCGCCCCTGATCTATCCCGAAATTCAATCAACCATTTGCTTAAATAGGGTTTCAGCATTATAGCTCAGCCAGTCAGTCAATCAACTAAAATGTAGGACCAGGTATATATGCATTGATCTAAGTTGCCATACCGCATTAGAACAACAAGATGGTAGTAATACATATAAAGAACATTGTGTATCAGGATATAGTACAGGAAGAAAGAATTAGTTCGTAGAAAGAAAGATATAAAGCGATTTTAATCTCTTATTTTAAAGGAAGATAGAGAATGTATACACCTACACCATTGTGATCGATTCTGAGCCGTCACACAGAGTCTCCAATCATTGCTTACGATAGTCACGCAGATCCCAATCAAGTAGTCTGTATCTACCAGCATGGCTCAAACTAAAAGTTGGTGATTTCAAGCACTGATGCCACGTGTTGGTTTGGCTGTCCCTAACTTTCTTCTAACTATCCCCTACACTAATCAACATTGCGCATCGTGGTAATCAGTGTTCATTTAATCCTAGTTATTAGGTGAACAATTTCAAGATTATCTTGGCATCGCTCAACACATCATCCATAAATTATACTCTCACTTAAAATCTTTCACTTCATATTCAAATTCAATTGAAATATACTTCCATTGAATACTTCAATTTCTTGATAGTATTCCTTATCCATTTGATGATTTTAAAACAAAAATTATCCCTCACCAAGATGAACATTGAAAATTCTGTCTAACCAACAACAACAAAAGTGATCAGTTAATAAATCATTCAACACATTGATGTTACTATTATTTGTTAACCATATTAATGCACCGGACGCCCACGCATCACATATTTTTTCCACCCTACAAATTAATTGGTTAATTTTCAAAGCACATAATGGTTGGTATTGGTGATGACACTGATGTGTGTGTGTGTCTGTGCGTGTATGCGTGTGCTGTGCTGTGCTGTGCTATGCTATGCTGTAGTATGGTGTAGTAAGGTTTCTTTGGAGGATGGGGAGGTGGGTTTTCA
Organism: Schistosoma haematobium; assembly: GCF_000699445.3. Lineage (NCBI taxonomy): Eukaryota > Metazoa > Platyhelminthes > Trematoda > Strigeidida > Schistosomatidae > Schistosoma > Schistosoma haematobium. The sequence goes on along the minus strand of NC_067202.1, from coordinate 18,626,521 downwards.
GAAAAAGAAGACTCTATTGCTTATTATCATTTTTTAATGATTATCATTTATTGTAGTGTAAACACAACGTGTGAATAACTTTTCTGGAGAAAGTGATGATTTTTTTAAAAATCGTATGTCCTGGATCTAAAATACAAAATTGTCGTCTGTTCTCTTAGTTTATGACAGAAAAAATTTTTTTTCGTTTTACATAGAAACAAATTACTAATCGAATAACTAAATTATAAATTAGTTACTATGTCCTTTATTTAATTCAATGAAATACCTTATTTTATCCATCATATGCTTTACATGATAAGAGAACATAGAACAACTAATTGAAGTATCCCAGTTTCTACGAAGAAGAAGCAGAGGAAGAAGAAGAAGAAGAAGACCATGTTGTATCAATCAAGATCAAATTCATTACATTCAATTGTAGAAATGATTCTTTCATTATTATTACTAATGATCTATGGAATTATGATCATTTATAGTAAACCATTAGATATTGAATCAGATACACCATTAACTATAAGTTTTAATCCATCGTCTAATCAAGTACAATTAAATCAACCATTAATAATACGTTGTGAAGTTCATTCATTCAATAATAAACAATTAGAAGTCAATAACAATAATAATAATAATAATAACATACTTAATGGTTATAGTATGTTCTTTCAATGTCCTATAGCCCCATGGGGTAAATTTTGTTTTCATAATTGCCAATCAGCATGTGTTGGTGAAATACCTAATCAATGTCCATATGATAATGAATTAAGTCTTATTAAATGTCGTACTGCTATGACTGAACAAGGTTATTTATTTTATGAATATACAATACCAAATCTAACTGAAACATGGTTAGGATTAAACCATAATAATAATAATAACACTTCAATGGATAAGGATAATCATCGTAATAAAATAGAAGGTTTCTCATGTAAAACAGCTGGATTAGAAACACCAAGAATTCCTTTAACTATAGTTAAACCCAATGATATTCAATTGAATATAATGGATCTATCAAAGACTAAAACATCATCACCATCATCTAATTCTCATTCAATGATATCTCATTTGAATAAAACTATATCTAATGAATATAATACACAGAAAGATGAATCTAATCCATTGAATAATGGAATGAATCAATCGATTAAACGAATCAATTCTGAACTTAAAGGTAAGTCTATAGTCATTCTTTCCTTTTCCTTATCATTGTTACATCTATGTACCTAAATAAATAGTTAATCTGGTTGTCGGAAGGGGCATCAGCATCGCGACTTCTGAAGGAAGTCGGCTTTTATCATGACACCTCTTCTAAATGAAGACCTTCTAACTCCCAGGGCAGAATTTAAGTGGTTCGAATAATTTTTTTTCTGGCTAGTGTTTTTTTAACGAGTTAGTTTTCTACAGGATGAGATCGCGAACCCCATACCCAACCCTCCTCCTTTATCCGTGCAAGGGACCGGCAGTAGCCCCCGGAGGGACTCCAGGCGGAGTTTCTTATCATTGTTATTATCATTATTATACATATTTTAATGACCAAATCAATCGAATTCTAACTTTTCTTCCCATCATATCACTTACTTACTCAATCACTCACTCGCTCGCTTACTTACTTACTTAAGCCTGTTCCTACCAGTGGAGTACAGACCGCAGACGAGCATTCTTCAACCCACTCTTTCCTGAACCTTCCTTACTAGTTCTATCCAATCGTTGTGTCATTCCTCTAACGTCTGTCTCTATTTATACTTGTTTATTACCAAGCATACACCTTTTAAAACATGAATTACAATAAAGGTCCTATCATGATTATTGTACATTTCTAGATGGAAATTCTTAAAGTTTTATGATTAAGTAATGAGTAGTATACTTTAATTATATTGAGACCGTAGAAATAATCTTAATGAATGATCAGTGATTATCCTCTTCTTATTATTATCCTTGAAAATAAATATAATCCAGTTGTATCCATGTGGTTTCATGTTTGTGTTTTTGCTGAAGATCAATTTTTTTATTAGAAAATTTCTTAAAGAATTACCTAAATTTTCTTATGATTAGAGTAAATTTTGATACAGAATTATATTTACTACTGAAATGTATCTTCAGTTGTAAATGTTCATCGAGTGAGATGGCTAGACCACGTGTTTGTATACAGCTGATGAAATTTTCTAATTTACGGCTGCGAACCGTGTCCTTTACGAGTAGTAGATACCAGTAAGCTACTAGTGTTTGACCACAGATATCTTAGAAATGTCGCTCACATCTATTGGAATTACCGGATAAGTAATAGTGAGGTTAGACACAGGATATTAGGGAATGATGGTAAATCAGTTGATGAGGTTATGAATCTTCATCGACTGAGATGGTTGGGCCACGTGTTACGTATGCCTGAATACCGATTACCACGAAGTGCAAGGCTATTCGGTATTGGAGATGGTTGGAAGAAAGTGAGGGGCGGCCAAACCAAAACGTGGCATCAGTGCTTGAAGACACTAACTTCTAGTCTGAGCCATGTTGGTAGATGTAGACTACTTGGTCGGGGTCCTCGTGACTATCATGACCAATGGTTGGAGACTCTTAGTGACATGGCTCAGAATCGATCACAATGGCGTCGGTGTATACACTCCCTGTCTTCCCTTATACTATGAGATTAAAAGTGCTTCATATCTTTCTTTCTACGAACTAATTCTTTCTTCCTATACGATGGCCTTATATGCAATCATTATTTTATATATTTCCACCATTGAATTAACTACTTTTATGAATTTGATGTTCACGTTGTTGTGCTAATGAGGTATGGCAACTTGGATCGATGCATATATATGCTTGGTCCTATATTTTAGTTGACTGTCTAATTGACTGAAATGTATCAAATAAATATAAGTGTACACAAGTATATAGTTGGTAAACATGGACCTCTAGATAGTTTTCTTGTTTCTATTTACACTTCATTTCTTGATCATTTAAAAGTTACCCCTAACATGAACTGATCATGTTTAATTATCATAGTCAATATAATTCTCATTAATGAACAGATCAATTTACAATCAATAATATTTTCTGGTTTCAATCCATGTTTACATAATCTTCTTTCAACTTCCTTCATTGAATATTCAAACAGTTCCGTGCGTTAATCTTGAATATCATGGTTAGCTTATGGTAAATAAACTTTATCACTGATACTGGTAAACAATTCATACGAATGTATTTTACCGTTTGAATGGCTCACTCTGTACAAAATCATTCATAAGATTTAAAACATAATCATAATCATTATCTTAAAGATACTACTCATTACGGACAAGAATCAAATGTAAAACAATTGAGAACAATAAGCCAATCGACCTATATGGCATCTAAATACATGATTACATAGAGGTGAGTACTTGTGGACTTACTAGAGATAATATCAAGTATGTTTAAGTCTCAATGATGAGTTCATTCGCTTTAGATCACCAAAGTTGGAATCCATTGATTTTCATTTTGATATTCATTCAGCTCTCAGTGATACATACACATCTCATTACTGATATTCTTGAACTCCATCTATCACAGATATGAATAAAGAAACAATCGTCAAATACTTTACATCTTCATAAATGACAACTTCCTGAACTTTTTGCTGATGGTGTCGTTCAGAAGGGCGATGAAAGCTTCACGAGCAAACCATCCAGTTCATAGAATAAAACTACATCGAAATCATTCACCCAAGCTATAAATCTTCTCCATTATTTCACAACTGATCATTCAGTTTTCAAATAACATAAAATTCAGATTCATACTAAGAATTCATTTATAATTGTATAATTGGCATTATGATTGTACAGCCCTGACGACTGGAATACCATACTAGGGATGTCTGTGATCATAGTTTTACAAGACCTACTAATGACTGAATAATTTGTTAGTATTAACTTGACTGTCACATGATATATGACATGACGTGTCATTCATGTTATATATGATGTAAGTTATGAAATAGAATAGAATTTGCTGTCATCTTTGTTTTAAAAAAGCTCATACTGATTAACAAGAACATTGTTACATTTAGAGCTGAGAGCCTTGATATACCCTTTACAATTTGAGTAGTTGAATGCTAGAACCCTCTAAGTGTCAAATGAGAAGATAGAAAATGATTGAGAAGGAATGTTATTCTAAACTGTGTCAAATATGATACAAAACTCTTAGGTATTTATAAGTTTTAGTAAAAGTGAAATCACCATTTTGGGAGTTTATAGCATTTTTTCAATAGAGAAACTATACTTAGAAATTCTGGAATATTCTTCCAAAAGATGATTAGATGGAACGTGTTTGGTTCTTTCTGAACTTCCTAAAGCTTCAATGAGTTCACCCGTAAACCGTCCTCACATCCTTATTAGAGAGAATTATAGTAGAACAATGACAATGTACTTACTTACGCCTAGTACTCCTCGTCAACAAGCATAGGCCGCTCACCAACATTCTCCATCAAACCCTGCTCTTTGCAGTTGTTATTCATCCTTTTCATATCTGCTTCTATTTCCCAACGTAATGTGTTATTTGGCCTTCCACTTTTCCGTTTCCGTTCACGAGTTCAAGTTAGGGCTTGTCTCGTGATGTAGTTTGATGATTTGCATAATTTATGTCCTATCCACTTACATCGTGTTTTCCTCATTTCCTCTTCAGGTGGAAGCTGGTTTGTTCTCTCCAACAGAAGGCTGTTACCGATGGTATCCGACCAATGGATGTTGAGTATATTGCATAGACAACTATCTATTAGTATTTGTACCTTCTTGATGATGATTGTAGTAGTTGTGTAAGTTTCAGCTCCCTACGGTAGAACTGCCTTGACGTTCGGATTGAATATTCTCACTGTGATATTGTTTGAGAGTTGTTTTGAGTTGCATATGTTCTTCAATTGTAGGAATGTGGCTATTGTTTTGCCAATCCTCACCTTTACGTCTATATCTGATCCTCCTTGTTCATCGATGATGCTTCCCAGTTATGTGAAGGATTCCGCCTTTTCCAGAATTTCGCCATCAAATGTGATTGGGTTGGTGTTCTCCATGTTGTATTTGAGGACCTTGGTTTTCCCTTCGTGTATGTTGAGGCCTGTTGATGCAGAGACTTCTGATACACAAGTTGTCTTCATCTGTACTTTTTCTTGTGTATGGGATAAGAGAGCTAGATCATCTGCGAAGTGCAGATCGTTTAATTGCTTCCGAGCTGTCTATCGTATTTCATGTTTTTCCTTAGATGTTGAGGTCTTCATAATCCAGCTGACCATCAGAAGAAAGAGGAAAGGACAGCCTTGTCTGACTACTGTCCTTCCTTAGAATAGATCTGTCAGCTGTCCTCCATGCACTACTTTGCACTGTAGTCCGTCGAGTGACTTCTGGTTAATGTTGACAATCTTCTCAGGAACTCCATGGTGTCGAAGAAGTTTCCATAATGTTCTCCTATCTACACTGTCAAATGCCTTATCATAAGCAATCAAATTGATGTATAGTGACCATGACATATACCTATCACAAATAATGAATGCAATATACAAAGATAGTCGTCTTCTCTAAGCATTGTCATCAACTAGGAAAGTCTTTAACAATATGTAATATAAATAACATATGGATTCGAACCCTAAACATTTTGTATACATTTCCTTGTTTGATTTCATGATAAATTAAAGATACAACCACTGACTGATTAGCAAAATTAATCGATTTTCGATAAATATCAAGAATTCCATCCTATCTCATTATAAATGATCAAACCAAGATGTGACATAAGACTATGAAAACTTTAATAATTGAACTAAATCATTTTAACAGATCTATATTATCTGGTTAGTGTTCATTTGATTATCCTAATCAATAGTTGAAGCTTTTGACTGATACCACTTGAAATTGTTTGCAGTAGCTTATATACATTGACTTTTTGTCTTTTTCATCTATTACCTATTCTATGACCTCTCTCTACTTCGGTAGAACTCACTCCAACAATGTCATTTCTATGCTAACAGATTACAATGTATACATGTACCAGGTTATACATTGTATTTGACTTGATATACTATCAATATACAATTTGTTAATGCTTACTTACACAATCAGTATCACATAGATATTAAGCAAATACTGTTTATCAGAAGGGGTTTTGTGGAGATTTTAGAAATTTCACTCATTGGAATCATGAGTCAATTAAAGTTAGACCACCATGGAAAACCTGGAAGCACTGGACGACCGTTTCGTCCTAGTATGGGACTCCTTAGCAGTGCGCACCCACGACCCCGCCCCCCGTGAGATTCGAACCCAACCAATCCACCAAGTTGTGTCACCGTACACCATTGTCTTCAGTGAGTTGATTTCTCACCGTTTATATAAAGTTGTTTTATTTTACTATAACCAACTTTAGTGAACTATTCATTTCATAAACTGACATTAATTTTTGAATCTTAATATTTTTTAAGGACATTTGTATTCATATTATTTAGTTACCAATTGTGAATTGTCCCGCTTACGGGATCATGGGTCCTCACTGCTGAAGAGTCCCATACTGAGGCGAAACGGTGATCTAGTGCTTCCAGGTTTTTAGTCATGTTTTAGCTTAGATTGATTCGTGAGTTCAAATTTGAAAATACTATAATCTCCACAAATCTCCAAAATTGGTAATTCTAAAATATCATTATAAGGTTATATTGTTAAGTTTTAATGGCGATCTTGAGTATTCGTACAAGAGACCGAAGATTCAAGGTTCGAATCCCGCGTCCACGATCATGGATGCTAACTGTTTAGGAGTCCCATACTAGGATGAAATGATCATCCAGTGCTTCTAGGTTTTCAACAGTTGTCGAAAAAATCGATCGGTTTATGATAATAATTAAATAAACCGATTATTCTTAATTAGTGAGTGGGAATTTGAATCTTATGACATAAAATCAATTTATTCCAGTATTTATTTTTCATTCATACATATCACACATATTTGATTTACATTCACCATTGTTTACATTCTGAACTACTGGAAGCTGCAGCACATGGAATAGATAGATGATTATGAGATTGGTGTATTAATGTTTTATTCCTTCACGTAGGTTATTATTATTCCATAACAAATTTCTTTAAAGTTTTGCTACAGTAATTTTGAGGTTTGTTATATATGAAACTGAGAAATCAGTTGATAGGGTTCATACACTGGTATTGTTTCAATGAATCATCATATATTTTGAACACTCCCTCCCCTCAGGCTACGTTTAACTCGACAGTAGTTAGAATGGTGGAAGTTGAGGAGTAACCAAATCGAACCCTGACATGAATAATTGGAATTATTAACTGATAGATTAAGTCATGTTATTAAATGTGAAATTCTGATTTGGATAGTGTCTAACATCACCATTGGATGCCGGCTCAGTGGTCCAGTTGGTTAAGTGTTCGCGCGCGAGACCGAAGGCCATGGGTTCGAATCCCGCTAGTGGGATCGTGGATGCTCACTGCTGAAGAGTCCCACAATAGGACGAACGGCCGTCCAGTGCTTCCAGGTTATTATTGATTAGTATACTCAACTATTCTTATCATTTATAATGCGACCTGTTTTATTACACAACACCATGTGATCAATATTGATTATTTTTTTCTTTTTGTCGATTGATATTAATGAACTTATAAGTAGTATATAAGATCAGTAGTTAGGTTGATTTTAATAAATGAATTTCTAGGATACCAAAGATACTGATAGATATAAGCAACAGTATTGTATCCTAATGAGAATAATAAATGGTAACTTTTAAGATTCATTTGTAGAATAATCTTTAGGTATCTTTGGTTAAGTAACTAAACTATGCATATTCATACTCCTCTTATTGTAAGCTTCCTTTTGATCCATAGATGATTATTCTACGGTTCACCATTCTTGATTTATGCCCAGTCTATTCATTACAGCCTCCTACATTCACAACCACATTTGGCTAATTATTGTACAAATGTTGTTTCCTGTTTTATGGTACGATGTGGTCTGTTTGTTTCGTAGATAAACCCAGTATGTTTGAAATATAATGATTCATATTGTGGTGGCCGATAGTGGTGTTCTGGACTTAACAGGCAATGTTGGGCAGGGAGAAGGACCGATAAGTGGTCTAGACTGCTCATACTTGCTGTATGCGTCATTCGCACGGTCGATAAATCACTGTTCTCTAATTGGCGGTATCATTACGTTATAATATTGATAGAACACAGGGCATAAGTTATAACAAACAGATTATTGAGAGTTATTGAACTTTGAACGTTTGAAAATAACTTTGATTATAGACTATGAACTAGTGTACAACCAGTTTAAAACTTTATAGAAGTGCCAACGAATGAACAAACAAAACCTTTCGGTCTTAAAGCGATTAAGATATATGTCAGATATTCATGACTTATATTATGCCACATCAGTATAGATATACTGCAATATGTGGCCATCATCCTGTTCCAGAGATGAGTAACTCTTTCAATTATAATGTGGTAGACTTCATAAGTAAACTTCATGAAATCCATCTTTAAGGTTAATCACTGATGAACACAAGAATACTATTTAGCTTAGTGATTTTCTATACAACTTCTGTATAGTTTAACGATCCATTCAATTCAAACATTTAATGACAATATAAATTACCCCCCTCATATCGAATTATAACGATTAATATGGATTTGGGATTTACGCCTGTTACCCTTAATGGAACATAGATGGCCAACCAGCATTTTTCAACCCACTCTGTCCAGAGCCTTCCTTTCTAGTTCTATCCAATTGTTGTTCGTTCTTCTGACGTCTGTCTCCATTTCTCGGCGTAATGTGTTCTTTGGTCGTCCTCTCTTTCTTTGGCGTTGAAGATTCCAGGTCACAATTATATATCATAATACAATTGATGCTTAAAACAAATATTTGATCAGATCTAATTTGCGAATTAATTTCAATTGATTTATCACTGAGTGATGGTCAATGTGACATTTGTCAAATCCTTTAGTAATGCTGATCGAATCAATTCAGTCAAGTTGCAATGTAGCCACTAGTCTAAGTGATTAGACAACGCATGCATATTGATGAAATACTAGGCGATTGGAGGTAGTCGACAGGAAACTCTAGACCCAAATGTTGCAGTTTGGCAGTTGTCAACAATGTGTACACTTATTGATCAGGGAAATTATGTTACTTAGAAGGTTTGAACCCATATCACAGTCTTTAACGTTACCAGTGAGCTGTGCAAGTTACCACTTATAGTCTTCAACACGTAACCTAGGTCCACTGTGTTCTGTTGACTTTCTCTAATCACCAACCATCACAACATAGTTAATGGAATATCGGGTCATTTAGACTAATAGCCATATTGCAACTTGTCTGACAGAATTCAGTCAGTACCAAGGGCTTGACATACACGACTCCGGTCACTATTCATCGAATAATCAGTTCTAAATATTTAGTGTTACAGAGGATCAATCAAGGTCCAACTAGTTCAGTGATAACGTCTTAGAATGTGAAGCTTGATGACATAGAAGTGAATCCTTCAGAGATCATCAGCTCCCCTCGCATTGTTGACGAGTGCTACATACTACAAAACTCAGATCTAGAGTTTTCTTTCGATGACGTCTAAACACCTAATTACTATTGTCATATTTTAATTGTCTTGTGAACAAAACTCAATCACACCAACCATATTACCTGTTTAATTTTACTTCATTCTTCATTAGGATACTGATCGTTTTGCTTTCATTAATCCTGTTCTCATCAATCATATGGTAGATCATATTTCAGGGTTTTTTTCTGATCCAGATTTTACATCTGTTTATTAAAACAAATTTTAAATTAATCAGTATTAATTATTCATTTGTCATATGTTGATCACATTTAGATAAGATGTATTCATTCACTAAGTGTTGTTTGATTGTATACAAGTACATCCAGTTGACGAAGCATAAATAGGACGAAACACCCATCTTGAATTCCACCGCTAACCAGTATCGATCTTTGCTTATAGAGATGTATTCATGTTCAGTTTTGTTTTGTTGTTGAAAATCTATTTACTTCATTGAAATTACTGTAAAATGAAAATCAAGATTCACTAGAAAGCTGTTTCATCATAGTTCTAAACCATTCAGCAATACATAATTATGAACACACACACATTTCAATTCTCAGATTGTATATACTAGGATCAAATTAATCCGCTATATTTTTAAATTAACTCATGACATGAAATGAAATCACAGTCATTTCAATGCTCCCACCCACCCCCAGTGATAACCATTTCACCCATGGTATATTTTCAATACTATCAGTTCTTCTTATACCTAGTTACCAATAAGTAGATAATTATTATAACACTGGGTAATTGACTGAAATTCTTTAATCCGAAGAAAACTGACCTTACAAACGGCACTACAATCTGGCATCAGTTTAACATAAATAGTTTAAAGTTTGATTAGTCAATTTTAGGTCAAAGGGTTGTAAAGTTTCTCAGTCAGTCAGCTATAACGTAGGACCAGGCACGCATATGCATCGGTTCAAGTTGCCATTCCTCACTCCTTAGCACAACAAAATGAATACCTGATTCATAGAAGTGGTTAATTCAGTGGTGGTAATATATAAAAGAAAGATTACATATAACGACATAGTAAAGGAAGAAAGAATTAGTTCGTAGAAAGAAAGATATGAAGCGATTTTAATCTCATAGTTTAAAGGAAGACAGAGAGTGTATACACTGACGCCATTGTGATCGATTCCGAGCCATGTCACACAGAATCTCGAACTATTGGTTACGATTGTAATAAGCAAACATTTAGAAGCTCTGTTAAGCATATAATTGAATGAATTTCCAAGATGCGTCGTCTGATTACTTTCATTTACTCAATACTTTACTTTGTGAGATAATGATAAACTTTGAAGTAGAGTGATGATTAAACGATTAAGCTGCTCAAGTTTTAGATTTATACTCTACTTTACCAAAAATGATAACTACTTGTCATATAAGTAGTATAGTTCAAAGCAGAGTAAATAAGTTATATTGGTAATCCTAAGTAAGATTATATGGGCAGTCTATGCTCCTCGACAAGGGGTAACAGGTGTAAGTAAGTAAGTAAGTAAGTAAGTAAGTAAAGAAGGAAGTAACGAAGGAAGATTATGTTCGAACCCATTTCATCTAATACTAAAGTCAAAAATTTCACTATTGGCCTAATTAGGTTAATTGATTATAGTGAGAAGTCGTGACCAGTGGAGCTAATCCGTGTCGGGTAGAGACAGGTATCCACCTCAGTACAATGGAAGGTGGTCGCGCAATTTCGTGGATTGGTTGATGTTAGATACTAACAGCATTGGATGCCGGCTCAGTGGTCTAATGGTTAGGTGCTCAGGCGCAAAGCCAGTAGGTCCTGGGTTCGAATCCCGTGGGGTACGGGATCAAGGATGCCCACTGCTGAGGAGTCCCACACTAGGACGAAACGGCCGTTCAGTGCTTCCAGGTTTCCAACGGTGGTCTAACGTCAATTAATTCATGATCTCAACCAAAAACTTACCAATCTCCACAACCCCCACACTGATAATTGATTATAGTTTTGAATGTAGTATCTTTCAATTATGTAAATGTCTCATTATGCTAAGTAATTTACAGTAAATCATAAAAGGTTAATGACTAATTCTATCACTAATTATGTATTCAACTTAAAAGAAACCTATTTAGAAATAAGACACCATTAATATACAGACAAACAAATATTTTTTTTGGTTTTAATTACCAACAGTTATTTCATATTAATAGAAGGAAGATTTCGAGGAGATTTAAGTAATTTAATAAATGAATTCATGGGTCAATTAAGGCTAGACCATCATAAAAAGCCTAGAAGCATAAGATGACCGTTTCATCCTAGTATGGGACTTCTCAGCAGTGTGTATGCACGATCCCGTTTTTCGGGATTCGAACCCAGAAACTATCGACAATAATGAACGGTGACATAATTTTGTGTATTATTTGAAGTTAGACCTTAACACCATTGGATACCGGATCAGTGATCTAGAGTTTACGTATTCATGTGCAAGATCGAAAGTCTTGCATTCGAACCCGGCGATCAGAATCATGGATAAGCATTGCTCAGAAGTCTCATACTAAGACGAAATGATTGTCTAATACTTTCAAGTTTTCCTATGATAGTCTATCTTCAATGAATTCATGAATTTAGTGATCAAATTACTATAAGATATATTTATAACTGTCATGGTAAACTCATTAAGACTACATTAAATCACTGGAATACATTGCTCATTTAAAAATAAAAAAGAAGAGAAAGAGAGAGAAAAAGAAAGAGAGAAAGGTTAACAAACTTTTAATAAATCAATAAAATTTGTCAAAAAATTAAAAAAAATTTATTTGCTTAAAAATTACACTAATTATTTGGCATAAAGCCAAATGTATCCTTTTGATGTAAATGATTATTTAATCTATATTCAACTGACTTGTTAATCTAATACAGAAGGTATATATATGCGTGTGTGTGTGTGTGTTTGTACACAGATGAATACAGTTGAGATATATATTAATTAAAAGGATTCATATTTTATCATAGTGATAACTATATATTTACTTCTGTCTTTATCAAGTCATCATCATTCAATATATCAGAAGACGTATTGTCGAGATTGTAGTAATTTGAATAGTTAACTCCTATTCACTGCCTTCTCATGGTGGGGGTGTTGTCTACGAAATTGAGAGGATGAAAATCAAATGTCCGAAGCATTAATCGGGTTAGTGAACATGGAGAGTTTACCTAGGGGAGTTGAGAAATCTTCATTCCAAACCAATGGCTCACATGGATTCCAGGATTCTGAAGGAACGAATGAAGTATGGACCAATCGTTGATCATCGGCGACTATGGGACTGTATCTTCTTACGATGCTCCACTGCCTTGTGGATTAGACCTTTAGTTCGAAGGTTCCGAGTGTTGCTCTCTAAGAAGACTACTTGCTTCTGTCTGCACATTCGGACAGTATTACAGCCCTCACACATATCAAATGAGATTTGTGTGGCGCATATATAAATGGTGCCGCCCCCTTGTATCAATATTTATGTGTTCAGATAAATAAATAAATAAAATAAGTTAGGATCATGAGTCAATTGAAGTTGAGGAGTCTCACAATAGGATGAAACGGCTGTCCAATGCTTCTAGGTTTTCCATGATGATCTAATTTTAATTGACTCATCATCTTAACTATTGACATTATTCATTGTGTTTAAACTAGAAAACGGCCTACTGGCATAACAGATCGACAACTTTTTTTCGATAATGTAATAAGAATACAAAGATAATCGGAACTACGTGATGGGCTATTAGCGCAGTACGTATCGAACAATCTGATCACATATATACTTGTTAAGTTAACTAGACTAGAAATGAAAGGTAAAACGAGACAAGGATAATAAAGAAATAATGTGAAAATGATTTGAAGCCTTATCATCACTTTGGATAATAAGATAATATTACCAGAGTAGGTTTAAAGTGAGAACAAAGTGTTTTTGAATACACAGAGAAGGTTTGAATCTTCGTAGGACTAAGGCTTCAATAAACCTTAGTATATGCCCTTTTACACTTCTGTACAACACCACAAAAGCCGAGTTAAGATCAATCTAATGACCTGTTTCAATTATGGGATGGTGGATGTTTATCCTCTACCCTTATTCGGTCATTTGATTCTATTTACTTGTGCAGTCATTTCGGTACATGTTCACACACCCTAATTTTGATATCACCATTCCTCCTCCTTATGTATGTGTGACCACACACATTGAAAGTGATGAACACAGTGGTAAGTGGCACAATTGTTTTCATGTCTTTCAGGTTTTGGATGAAGCATGCACCTTGTTCTTTCTTTGATAATGACTTTTGATGCGCCATAAGTTTTATTAATGACTGATTTAAACCTTCGTTTCAATAAAAAGGCTATTTGAATCACCACCTATGGATGGCAAAGTGATGCAGACAGGCTTTCTTTCCTATCAAGGCTACAGTAGTTCTCACTGTACCATGGATTTTCCATCTATTTATGAATTTTAGAAGATAACCATTCTCCATTAATGTTTTATTTAGCAACTTAACATCTCCATCAATTGCGTCATTTGTACAAATACGATCATTTCAATTCCGATATATGGATGATACATTCATCTTTTGTAACCACCATACAAACATCATAGTGATTCAATACAGTTCGTCCGTCTATAAAATTCATATGTGAGAAAGGAAATCGGGGTAGAATTTATTATTTTTTGTAATTTAGAACTCTCCCGGTCTCCTACATTGTACGGGCATTCCATGTACCTAAATAAATGGTTACTCTGGTTGTCAAAAGTGGCATCAGCATCGTGACTTCCGAAGAAACACGACTTTCACCATGAGAGTTCATAACTCTTTCAAATGGAGACTTTCTAACTCCTAGGCAGAGTTTAAGTGGTCTGAGTAATTTTTTCTGGTTAGCGTTTTTTGGCGAGTTAGATTTCTACGGGATAGGGTCGCTAACCCCATGCACAACCCTCCTCCTTTATCAGAATTTGTGACCGGCAGTATCCTCAGAGGAGCTACAGGCGTAGTTAAAACTTACTATGCATTTAATAAAATTGACACATTGATAAGTGATATAATTTGTTCGATTTATTACTTTTCCTTGATAACTCAATTTAATTGAAAAGTGCAAATAATGAAAGTATAGGTCACCCATCAGAATTCTTTATCCAACGATGTCTTGAATACATTATTTCCAATTCTTTCTAGCTGTTATTCATCTTTTTTTTATCTGGAGTGTGTTCTTTGAATTTCCTCTTTTCCTCGTTCCTTCAGGATTCCAAGTTATGTTCTTGACTCGTGATGCAGTTTGGTGATTTCTGTAATGTATGTCCTATCCAATTCCAATGTCTTTTCCTAATTGCCTCTTCAGATAGAAGCTGGTTTGTTCCCTGTCACAGTAGGCTGTTGCTGATGGTATTTAGGCAAATGACATTGAGTATTTTACGTAGACAATTGCTTATAAATATTTATACCTTCTTGGTGGTGGTTGTGATAGTTCTCCACGTTTCAGTTCCGTGAAGTAGAACGAACTGTCTTGACGTTCATATCGAAGATTCTAACTTTAGGTTAGTATCAAACAATTTTCGGGGAAGAATTCTGGAATACTCCTTTTGTGATCTTTAAAAAGAAACTTGCAAACATCTAACCAGTTGGCTGTATACCGTAGTACAAAATAACAGTTTGTTATGAGAAAAGTTACTGAACTAAAGTTCCATTCTGGTAAATTCAGTCCCTATAGCTGTATATGATCTCTAGTCATTCTGTAATTTATGACAATTAAAGCTTCTATATATCGATCGATATGAGAGCTTTGATACTATTCAGCTGCCCAAATCGAATATTCTAACCGCTATATTATCAGTCTAAATGATAGACAAACATCAAGTATAATTTTAGACTTAAAGATGTCAGATAATATTTGATATTTTGATCGAGATCATGAATCGATTGATCTTTGAGGATTCCTCAACAGTGCAGCCCCACGGGACATCCACGATATTGAACCATTGTTTATCATTGTTTTCAGTAGGTTACTATCTCACAACAGACCTGGTTGAACTCCACTGGTCACGGCTTCTCACTAGAACTCCAGGAAATACCTTTTGGATACAGTCATTAGTGAGTTGGGTGTGATCATGAATGAGCACTACCGAGAAGTTTCATACTAGGACGAAACAGCCATCCAATGCTTGTTGATTTTCCATGATGGTCTAGTTTTAATCGACTTATGAATTCAACTATTAAAAAACTCAAACTAATCAAAGAATATACTACAATGGTTAAATATAAATTTACACTTGGAGCCTGTCCATTTATATTCAGATTTCCTCATTTATTCTTTCCTAAAATAGTATATTATATTTACATTCCAATTTATTCAGTGTTAATTACATTTTGGTGATCTGAATGACATGGCTGAAAATCGTTTGCAGTGGCGCAGGTGCATCCATTCTTTATGTTCTCCTAAATTCTTATCTTCTGAATTCTTCATGTCCCTTTACATGTTCTCTTTCCAAATTTATTTCAATGTATTATACTCCTTGAATATCATCTTCAAACGCTAATCTTTTCGACTATTGCTTATACTCTTACCACCTATACCACTATAGAATTCGAATCGACAAATGCATGTCTGTGCTAATGTGGTATGGCAACTCGAACTGATGTACGTAAGTACGAAGTTCTACGTTGTTACTGACTGATTGACTGACATTTTGGTAATACTGCATTTTATAAGCTTGAATGGTTTACTAATGAAACATTCATTAACCTTCTGGTTATCCAACGACCTACATGAATATGTTAGCTACTTTTCCTGCAATCTGGATATTTTAACAAGTTATCTAATTTTGTTTGTTTTTAATACATCATTATGCCTATCAATTGCATAACCTATGCAAGTGTTTTTCTGAAAAGTGTACAACCTTTAGTTGTACAAATTAGGAAAGAACTCAATTAGAGAGATCGTGGTCGCCGACAATATACATTGAAAACAATGAACAAAAATCACATGTCGACTCCTGAACTGCTAATATCTAACTAGCGATCACTCAATATGTCATAAACAACTTATTCGAATAACATACAATCTTACTGGTTATTACTGACTATTGTTTTATGACCCCTTTCATAAACCTAATTTGATCCTTGTAGTCCACCGGGGTGCTTTTTACCTGTGTGGTTGCGCCACAGGATTGAGCTGTACTATTCAGATTGTAGCGTTAAAGCCTGTACGGTGTCTGGTTCCCCTGCTAAACGGGGTTGAGCTGTGCTGTTTGAGTTTTTACGTGAAAGTCCGGATGGTGTCTGTTTCTCCTGAAAACCAGTGTCAAGTTACCCTGGTTCACAAGGGTATATTATATAATATGTAACTTATATCCTGTTGACTATCTCTAACCACCATCATGTCTCAACATAATACATACAATGTTGAATCACCTAGATTAGTCGATAGCATTCGATCTGCACTAAAAAAAGCCCGACATACATGACAATAATCAACCAATTGTAAATACATCTCATTCCTGTAGGAGGTGAGTTACGGCCCAGATA
The DNA here is from genome assembly GCF_000699445.3 of Schistosoma haematobium. Taxonomy (NCBI): domain Eukaryota; kingdom Metazoa; phylum Platyhelminthes; class Trematoda; order Strigeidida; family Schistosomatidae; genus Schistosoma; species Schistosoma haematobium. The sequence goes on along the minus strand of NC_067202.1, from coordinate 18,609,425 downwards.
GCTCAATGATAACATCTTTGACTATGAAGCTGCTTGACACGGGATCAAATCCGTCAGAGATCATCCGTCTCTTCAAGATTATAGGTACACCGTACTAACAAGTGTCAAGTAGTATGAAACCTAGATCTAAGGTTTCCTATTAACTACAATCATATCATTAAGGGATGTTAACCATCTTTTTCTTTCTGTTCACATAAATCAAATTAGAAACACTCAATGATAATGGTTTCTAAGATACATTTTCCTAAAATAATTTATTACCACAATAAACAAGCATCAAAACATTCAACATCTGACAGATCATTTTCAATTCAATGTTAATCAATAATACTCTTTAGTAATAAGATACATAATAAAACAAAATTCATTATTGATTGAGATCATGAATTGATTGATGTTAGACCATCAATGAAAACCTGGAAACACTGGACGACCATTTCGTCCTATTATGTGACTCGTCAACAGTGCACATCCATGATCCCACTCGTGGGATTTAAACCCAATTCAGTTTGATTCAATCATCAATCTATTCATGATCTCAAACAATCATCTTTACAATCCTATACTGATAATTAATTATCACTGTCAATTCATACAACTTAAATATCATTGTATATTTTGATTGATGAAGAATTATTTCCATGAATCTCTTGTAATAGGGATAATGTTAGTTAGATTTCATTATAATCCAATCATGATAATCATCATATACCAACTACTTTGTTATGTAACATTAAAATCAATGAACTATTACGTAGTTGATTATTCTTATGAGAGGGGGGGATACATTGATATATGTATATATCACATTACATTTGTATATTCTAATAAGAATTGTTTCTTCAAAATTATTGACTAATTTTCTTTTTATTGATAGATAGTTTCTTTAAACCATACTATTCACATGGTAACCACAAATGTGCACTGGTACACTCATTGCACTCGTGCACACACACACACAAGTACGTACGCACAACTGCCCACATAAATAAATACAAAAGGTGAAATCCTTTAGTAATCATTTAAGAAGTACAATAGTTTATAAAAATACACACACACACACACAGTAATGCCAACATATTTGTATCAGCTTATTGATACGTAATAAAAAGCACAGAATTTTGGTTGAACTACTTATTATATACTGAAATCGATTATGAATTGATTAATAATAGTTGCCTTCTATAAAATATTGAGTATATTCTATTAGATTATTACGATGATTCATATTGGTCAAAAGGTGTTTTATGAAGATTTCAGTCATTTTATAGTTGAATTCATGAGTTAATTGAAGCTAGACCATCATCGAAAACCTGGAAGCATTGAACGACCGTTTCGTCCTAATATGTGACTCCACAGCAATCCATATCCACGATCACAATCAGAGAGATTCGAACTCAGGACCTACCAGTCTCGCATGCGAATGCTCAACGTCTAAACCGCTGAGTGGGCATCCAATTGTGTTAATGCTTAACTCCAACTAATTATGAAAATTGAGCGACACATCAACCATTGTCTTTAGTGATTTTTTATCTCACAACAGACCTGGTTGAACTCCGTCGGTCACTGCTTCTCACTAGAACTCCAAGAAATACCTCTTGAAGTCATTCATTAGTGAGCATACGATGATTATTATCATAATAGGCTTTGTGGAGATTTTAGTAATTTTATAGTTGAACTCAGTGGTCTAGATATTAATCGTTTGGGCGCATGACTGATAGGAGCTAGGTTCAAATCTCGCGAAGCGGGATCGTGGATATGCACTACTGATGAATCTCGTACTAGGACGTAACGGCCTTCCAGTGTTTTCAAGTTTTCAATGGTGGTCTAACATCAGTCAGTTCAAAATATCATTCAATAACTTAATAATCTTCACAACCCTATACTGACCATTAAAGTTAAATATTGATTGTTAACTTACAGAAAGTTTCAAACATTCGGTCTGTACAAGTTCGTGCTTGTTAGTAAGAAATACTTGCTATCTTTAGGAAAGTGATGTTTCCTGTGAGATTCTTTCTTATTGGATTCAGTTTCATTATGAGAGATGGGACTGATAAGTTATTTACAAAGTGGCTCGTTTCAACCAACCGAAAATTTACTTTCAAAATTTCTTACCGATTCTCTTCAATCGAATAACATCAAAACACAATATGCATAGTGTTAAGTCTTTTGAACTGTTGAGGGATAAATAATATTTACATCAGTGTCATGAGTGATCATTTGTTGATATAAATACATTGTTTCTAATTATCCCTTTGAACTCTTGTAACCACTTAATCCAGAATCCCAGTATCCCATTAGTTGAATTCATATTTTCAACTCTCTAGATCAAAAGCTCTATGAATCATCTAACTGTCCGATGATGAACTTACTTACTTACGCCTGTTACTCCTCGTGGAGGAGCATAGGTCGCTCACCAGCACAATTCATTCAACCCTTCCCTGAGCAATCCTTCCCAGTTATTTGCAGTTATTATTCGTTTGTTTCATATCTGCTTCTCTTTTCAAATGTAATATGTTCTTTGACCTTCCACTTTTCCGTTTCCGTTCACGAGTTCAAGTTAGGGCTTGTCTCGTGATTCAGTTTGATGATTTGCATAATTTATGACCTTTCTATTTCCATCGTGTTTTCTTAATTTCCTCTTCAGTTGGAAGCTGGATTGTTCTCTCCCACAGAAGGCTGTTGTTGATGGTATCCGACCAATGGATGTTGAGTATCTTGCGTAGACAACTGTTTATAAATACTTGTACCTTCTTGATGATGGTTGTAGTAGTTCTCCATATTTCAGCTCCGTACAGTACTCCGATGATTAAGCAAAATATTTATCCTAATTCATAGCCACTTAACACGATTCATACTATATTGAACTATCTTACTTTTCTAATGTATGATACATTTCATTAGTAGGAATAATTAACTGTGATTAATAAAATAGCTCACTAAATGAATATACATTTAAAGTTAAGCTTTCCAACTATAGATCAACTAACCTAATTAGCGGCGGCCCGGATAGCTCAGCAGTAAAGTCTCTGACTGTGAAGCTGGGTGACACGGGGTGGAATCCGCCAGGGAGCATCAGTTACATCAAGATTACGGGTACACCGTGCTGACGAGTGCCAAGTAGCATAAAAAACCTCCTTGAGCCCCTCTGGGGCGACTACCGGTCCCAAATTTGGATAAAGGAGGAGGGTTGAGCATGGGATTAGTGACCCGATCCTCGCTGAAAAATACTAGCTAGTTTAGTTTCATCCAATTGAATCCAGTTTATTAAACATTTTAATGATCTACTCCATAGAATTAGTTTTGTAATTAGTTAAATGTTACGATATTACACCTAATGGTTATTGATTAGAATATTTTCAAGACATTTCCATTCATCCATAAACATTTGTAATTTATCAGAAAAGCAGTTTTGTAGAGATTATAGTAATTTAATAGTTGAATTCATGAGTCGATTAAAGTTAGACCATTATGAAAAACCTGGAAGCAACGGACGGCTGTTTCATCCTAGTAATGAACTCTTCAGAAGCACGCATCCACGATCCCATAGGCGAGATCACATGCAAGAACAAAGGTCTTGGGTGAGAATCCCGTGAGCAGGATCGTGGATGAACACTGTTGAAGAGTCCTATGATGATGATCTAGCTTTAACCAACTCATGAATTCAACCAGTTGTGATTTAGACTGATCGTTTATCATCTTCTTCTTGAGACTAATTTGTTTGTATTCATTAATTGATAAGTAAGATTTGTTTCAATTGTGAATAGTTAACGGTTACAAACATTATCTCTTACCTTCATTTGGTATTGTTTACTTGAATCTTTCGATCAATATTTAGAACTGTCATTGATCATTCCCTTATTAAGTTCGAATCTCAGGGTGAACATCAACACTGAGATACAAGTGTATCCAGTTGATGAATCTCAAATAGGAAGAAACGCATATCCTGGATTCTACTGTTAACCACTATCTATCTTTGCTTAGTTTCTCTTACCATTTAACTTCCCTTTTTCAAATACATGACATTTACATGTATTAACCATAATTAATAACTTTCCTTTACTTTATCCGTGTAAAATAATTGATTCTATGAGATTTAACTAATTTTCAGCAAATGTATGACATTTTAATCATTGTACCAAGTTGTAAATGAGGAAATAACAACATTTTCCTAGTTGAATATTCATGTATCGATTTAAGCTAAACCAGTATTAGAAACCCAAAGATGCGAAACAAACGTTTCGTCCTAGAATGGAACTTTTCAGCAGTGCACATCCATGATGCTGCGCCGACGGGACTCGATCCTAGGACCTTCGCTTTCGAGCACGACTGTTTAACGTCTAGACCACTGATCTGGCATCCAAAGGTGTTCATGTCTCATTTTAATCGATTCATAATTTTGCGCAACCATTCATTCATTATCTGATGTAGATACCAGTCTCAATCCGATATGAATTGGATATTTGTTGAATTCACGCCATGTTTTGTTTGTAACTCATGAATGCTTAAATAAAACGGTTTTCACCGAGTAGTGATATCGGCTAGAAAATAACCTCCAGAGATAAAGTAATTAAATATTAGGTACAACAGTTTTGAAGGTATGATTATTGAAAATGTTCAAGATTTGTGGCACTAATTTGAAGATAGTTGCACAGTATTATGGATTTATCTTCGTCGTGTATTAAGGACGTTGGATTTTAACTCAGTGGTCTAGAGCTTAAGCATTGACGTTCAAGATTGAAGATGATGTGTCCGATTCCAACGTTTGGTATGATGAATGCTTAGTGCTGATGAGTCCCATTCCAAAACGAAATGGCCGTTCAGAATCATTTTCTTTAAAAGAAATTCATTATTACTTAGAATAAAAGTTGGTAACATTGTCAAGAATGACACTAGAACATTCACATCTAAACTATTCAACTAAGAGAATGTCAAGGCACAAAATAATTCTATTTGAATAACAGATTTTGTCACTATAATGAGTTTAAATTGTACTTAACTGAATACATAACATCATGAAGGTATTTATCAGTATGAATAAAGTTGCCATCTCATATTGCCAATAGATGAATGACTTTTCTATAATTTGAAATCAACTCATACTTATTTACTTATTTACTTACTTACTTACTTACTCACTTACTTACTTACTTACTTACTTCAACACTCACTTACTTACTTACTTACCTACTTACTTACTTACGCTTGTTACCCCTCATAAAGGAGAATATGCCACTCAGTAGCATTCTTCATCTCGAGCTCATTTAAATAAGGAAGGTTAGATATGGAATGAGTTACTTTTATGATTTGTGAGTTGATTTTTTTCGGTTTCCAGCAGTTTTCTCCCGGGTTTTTTGTTGCTAGTTTCCTTTTTAGTTTGTCAACAATGTAACTACCATAAAGAATATACAACTGTTTTCTATTACTATTCATTTGAAGAAAAATATTATTCATTTTACATCGATGTGTTATCTATCTATGTTTGTTGGGTATCTTTTTTGCTGGGGGTGAGGTTAGTGGTGGGATGGGGGTGGAAGTGGAAATTCATGACTAACTTATAAGATCATATCTTTCTACACATAAACATATCTCCTTATTCTATATATATGGATACCATATAGAATGTACTCCTAATGCTTGTGGAAATCTTCAATGAATATTGTATAAACGGTAGATGAATACATGTTTCTATTGATATACATATACATTGATATATGAATACATGTACCATGGAGACATTTTTAAATGGGAGAGGGGAAAGAAGGAATTGTTAACGGTATAGTATTCTTTTGTAATAAGAAATGACTCAGTTATGGTAAACATTGATCATATTGATATTTGGTTGTTCTAATAAGTAATAGTCTAACTAAGTAGTATAGTAGTATAGACAATAAGAAGATCGTTTCATTATAAACATATGAATAGGAGATGAATAAGAGTTAGTATATGTGTAAACAACAAAATGTCACAAATTTGAATGGGCTTTTTGTTTTTCTTCTATAGTAGTACAATGGAAAAGATGTTCTATTGATTTATTCATTTAAATTAGTTACTAACTAGTGATATTTTACTTTTATTTCTTTGTTATTGTCTACTGAAATTGTTTTATTGATTGACATATTTCTGACTGTTATTCCTCGTGAAAGTGTATAGACTACTGACTAGCATTCTTTATACAGCTCTGTCCTGGGAAATCATTTCCATTTGTTTCTAGTTACTATTCGTCTTTGACATGTCTGCTTCCAATTCCAGAAGTAGTGTGTTCTTTGGCCTTCCAACTTTTCCGTTTCCTTTCACGATTCCAAGATAGTGCTTGCCTCGTGATGCAGTTTGATGATTTCCTACTGTATGTCCTATCCATTTCCATCGTCTTTTCCTAATTTCCTTTTCAGCTGGAAGTTGGTTTGTTCTCTCCCCTAGTAGGCTTTTGCTAATGGTATCCGACAATTAGACATTCAGTTTCTTACGTAGACAATTGTTTATAAATACTTGCACTTTCTTGATGATGGTTGTAATAGTTCTCCACATTTCAGCTCCATACAGTAGGATTATATTGACGTTCATTCTAAGCATATTGCCGGTTCCAAGTCAGGGTAAATGAGGGGGTTTGGGTATGTGGTCGGTAACTCCATCCCGTAGAAAAAAATCTTGCTAAAAACAAATTAAACCATTGAACCTAATACGTCAGTGTTTAATTAACGCCATTAATTTATTATGGTCAGCAGAAGCTCAAAATAAATAAAGTAATTGGATTCTAAAAGCTCCAACTTCTAATCAAACTTTTACTTATGATCTGTAAGGAGTCAAATCAAGTGATATTCAGTATTAAGTTTAGTGGGGAACCACTTCATGGTATTTTCATAGCTAACAAATTATATCATAATATCAATTCTAACCTACGGACCGTTCTGATATATATAAGTGAGAATAATGGTCTAAAGGTTAGGCGTTCGTTCGTCAGACCGAAGGTCCTGGGTTCGAATGCTTAGGACGGGATCGTGGATGCACACTGTTGAAATGTCCTATAATGGGAAGAGAGCAGTGCTTTCAGATTTTCAGTGGTGATCTAACATCAATCGATTCATGAACTCAACTATTAAATCACTAAAATATCCATAAAACCCCTTTCTGAAAACATCTAATTATTATCAGAGGGGTTTTGTGGAAATTGTAGCACTTTCAACAGTCGAGATCATGAGTCGATTGAAGCTAGACAACCTTTGAAAACCTGGAAGCAATGGACGGCCGTTTTGTCCTATTGCGAGACTCCTCAGCAGTGCTCATCCACGACCCCGCCTCGCTGGATTCAAACCCAGAACCTGTCGGTCCCGCGCCAGGCGTTCAACCAACTAGACCACTGAGCTGGCATGCATCCGACTGAGTTAATGTCTAACTTCAACTAATCGACGAAATTGAGAGACACATCCACCACTGTCATCAGTGAGTTACTACCTCACAACTGACCAGGTTGAACGCCACTGCTGAGGAGTCTCACAATAGGACGAATAGACCGTCCAGTGCTTCTAGGTTTTCATGGTGGTCTAGCTTCAATTGGCTCATGATCTCAACCTTTTAAATTACTACAATCTCAACTGTTGAAATATATATATACGTTAATTTTGTCATACTACTTTTATGTAGTTTGAATAGTATAGTTCTAGTTACAAGTAATATAATTATTATACAATACTGATTAAATAAAAGTGAATAACTTTTTATGTTTACTGTTTAACTACTTGTTTGTTTTCGGCACCGATCATCATCATCCACCATATGACTAATAATATGACTAAATCCTGCACGCGGGATTCAAACACAGCATCTTTGGTCTGGCGCGCCAATGCTTAACATCTAGACCACCTATTTGGCATTCAATAATGTTGGTGTCCAATTTCAACAAATCCACGAGGATGTGCAGCCACCCACCAATGTCTGAGATAGATACATGTCTCTGTCTGAAAGGAATAGCTCGACCGATCACAGTTGCTCACAAGAACTCCGAGAATCCCCAGAAGGTGCTAGTTCACAGTGAGCACATGATAATCACCAAGGTACGGTTGTGGGGATTGACAAGTTTTTCAAAGATATCAGAATCGATGTATGTCAGATAATGGTCCACTGCTCTACGTTTCCAATGATAGGCTAATATTCATCGACCCATGATTTACATCGATAGCTTAACAACACCATACTGCGAATATGGTTGCATACATTGATGATTCTAAGAGAAAACGACCATTAAACTTACTTCAATTTAGATATCAAATGGTTACAGTGTTTATTCACAGCTGAAGCAAGACTAACTATGAATTGACTGCCAAAATATTTGTTTTCAATTTACTTGCTTTTCACAAAAACAAAAATGTTTTGTAAAATGAGAATTCCATTCATCTCTGTTCTGTGTGTATGTAGATGACTTTCGGTCACATAAACACATAATTAGAAAGCGGTATTCATTATTCTAACAAAGTTTCATATCACGCCCACTACACAATAGACAAAACCATATGATTTGAATAATTAAATATAATGAGGTGATAGATGAAGAGAAAGTATAATCATTGGAATTTCTACAAACAACTGAGTTCATCAGAAATATTCCGATGTTTGGCACTACTATTTCAGTGTTATTTTTAAAAGAATATTTCTTGTGAGACAACGCATATTAGATGAGTAGAATTGAAGTAGATGCGATGATCATGTGCAATATTCAACTAAGTAATCTTGACTGAATTTTTAAAAGACAGTCCCTCACCCGATTAGATTTATGAGGACGTTAGAAGTTCATGATGTGTTCAAGCCAAGAAAAGACTCTTCATCCAGAGATTTCTCAAATTTCTAAAAATCTTCAGAAACCCTTTCTGATAATAATCATCTGCTCACTAGTGACTGACTTCAAGTAATACTCCTGGTGTTCTAGTGGGAAGCCGTTACCAGTGGAGTACAACCAGATCTGTTGTGAGATATCAGCTCACTGAAGACAATGGTATATGGTAGCGCAACTTCTTGGATTGGTTGAAGTTAGACATTAACACCGTTGGATCCCGGCTCAGTGGTCTAATGTTTAAGTGCTCGCGCGCGAAGCCAGTAGGTCCTGGGTTCGAGCCTCGCGTGGTGCGGGATCGTGGATGCGCACTGCTGAGGAGTCTCATACAAGGACGAAACGGCCGTCCAGTGCTTACAGGTTTCTAATTACATTACAACTAATATAATTGGTATTGGCACTCGAACAATAATAATAATAATTTTTATTTTTATTTTTATTACTGTTATCGCAATTATTATCAACTCCACTGATCAAATTATGTTCTCTTGACATTCATTTTTTGCGTATCATTCGTTTGATTATTACATTGATTACAATTAGGCACCTCACACCAAATCACTTCAATCTTCTGAGTATAACCTTTCCAGCTTACAGATGACACATTTTCGAGGCATTTATCACACAACTGATACAAAGAGTCGTCACGTTTTAACACAACATTGTCTAATTCACTTGAATGCTCAATTTTAGCCCTTCTTACACTATGCTTGTGAACTTGTAACTGTAGAGTGTGATGATGAAGTTATCGAAAACACTTTCCACTACAATATTCTTCATTTCTTCCTATTTAACACAGGGATTTCTGGTTAGGTTAGTTTGTATAAAAGCAAGCTCACAGAAAACAGTTTGAAGTTGATGAATTGAAGTTGTAACACCTCGAAATGACACTGGCATAACTTTACACAAAGAAGGAGAGGAGTACTGTCGGTAGGTACAAGGTGTGTTATTATTGTTATAAGCTTTATTCAATATTATATTTATAAATGGAGGGGTGTTATTTCATGCTAATCTAAGTCTTCGAGTGCTGAATTAAATAGGTTTCGTCATTTGTCGACGTAGCAAACAGTCAAAAACAGTCTACATTGTGTAGTATTATTGGCAGTGTTCAAAACAACAATCGATGGAGCAAAAGATAGAGATAACTATCTACTTAAAAGGTAATGATGGAGAGAAGGAGATGAAGAGGAAGACGCAGGTAATAACCAGCATTTCTAATTTGTAACCTTCTATGGGGTGCTAAGGCCGTTGACGAATAATAGATTAAACGTGAGTCCTCGCCTCCTGCTATAGCTTCGGCCTCATCCAAAGCTTTTAGGGCCTGTTCTATATATTGTGTAAGGGAATTTGAACGGAGATTCGCGTGATGGATGGGAGCCGCATTGACTGTGTTCGAGAACTGAGTTGTTGATTGATTTGTTCATCCCTCTAGATAATCATACAGAGTGGTGCTCGGACATTTGTTCATCAGGTACAGCTACAAACTGCTTCACGAGAGTAAGCAAACTTGTTGATCAATATTGAGATGGCCAGAGGTAGCAAATGATTCTTAAGACTTCCCTGAATGACTTTCATGGTAGATAAAACAGTTTGGAGCAGTGTATTAGAAAAGAATTATTTCAAGGATTTGTACGTTTGTTCTTTGGTGTCCTAGATGCTCTTTCACCCTTGAATTCAATATTCAAGAACAGAACTTTCTTTGAAACAGTGGGAGATATTCTGACTAGACATACCGGTTTCAGATTGCTTTCATTGCACATGGTTTGGAGAAAATATTTCAGAAGCGTTTGTCGGATTATATTCGGTTCATCGTCAATTTTGTCTGGGATAGGTCGGCCAGATCATCTGCGAAGTCCAGATCGTCCCTCTGCATGTACACTGCATCCAGCGTTTCCCTTCAGTTGTTGATGTCTTCATTATCCAGCCGATCATCAGGAGGAGGAGGACGAGTGAGAGCAGGCAACGTTGCCTGAAACCGGTCTTTACCTCGAACGACTTTGTCAACTGTCCTCCATGCACGATTTTGCAGATTTATCCACCACAGGAATTCTGGATGGTATTGACCATCTTCTGAGGCACGCCGTGGTGTCGAAGAAGCTTACATAATGTTTTCCTCTCAATGAAGTTGATGTTGAGTGATGAATTCCGTTCAATTAATTGTTCCACAATGATTCGTGGAGTTGCGATTTGGGCCGTACACGATCGATCCTTACGGAATCCTGCCTGTTGGTCTCGAAGTTGGGCGTCTACGCAGTCCTTCATCCTGTTTAACAATACCCTGTTGAATACGTTTCTTGTAGTTATCACAGTTGTTGAGATCGCCTTTCTTCGGTATCTTGATCAAATATCCTTCTTTCCAGTCTGTTGGTACTTGTTCTTCATGTCAGTTCTTGAACAAGAGAATGTGGAGTATCCTTGCAGTTACCACTACGTCTGCTTTCAGTGCCTCTGCTAAAAATTTTGTCTAGTCTTGCTGCTTTGCCACTCTTGATATGCCTGACGGCCATGCTGATTTCTGCCATTGTTGACGGGCAAACATCGATTGGGACGTGCGGGGGGGCTGCTTCGATGTTGGGTGGGTTCAGTGTGGCTGGTCGATTCAATAGTTCTTCGAAGTATTCTACTGACCTGTTTCGTTGTTAATCAATGTTGATGATTACCTCGCCATCCTTGCTTTTCACTGGTCGTTCTGGTTTACGGTGATTTCCAGAGAGTTTCTTTGTCGTGTCATACAATTGTCTCATGTTTCCTTATCTTGCAGCCTTTTCCGCCATCATTTCTAAATCTTTCACATATTCACGTTTGTCGGTTCTGATGCTTTTCTTCACTGCGTGCCGGAAATATTTGATGGCACAGCAGGCTGCTAGTAGCTCTCGACAAAAAGCGCTGTATCTCGTCTCCGTGGGAGTGTGGCGTTGTGAGAAAATTTGGAGAGGTTGCCAACTACCTGAGATGTTCTGTTACATAACAGCTCCAATAGTAAAATCCGATGCATCAACCGCTACACTAAGCATGGCTGATGGGTCAGGATGAGTGAGAAGTGTAACTTGAGTCATAGCCGTTTTGATCTCTGAAAATGCAATACGCGCGAATTCGTTCAATTCTAGTTTGCGTGGATTAACGCAAAATCTGTTAATGGTCGTAACCGTTCTGCCGCGTGTGGGATAGAATGTCGGTAGAAGTTGACCGACAAATGCCTCGTACTATGCTATCGATAAGCCTTTGGAAAGTTTGAGCAGCATTCCGTAATCCAAATGACATTCGTAAGAACTCAAACAAAACGAAAGGAGTCGTGATAGCAGTTTTTTCGATATCTTCAACAGCGACTGGGATCTGATGATATGCTCGTACCATATGGATCTTAGAGAAGATAGTCGTGCCTTCGAGCGGTGCCTTGATGTCGTGTATGTGGGAAATGGTGTGACTATCAAAGCGTGTAACTACGTTTGATGCTCGGTAGTCGCCGCATGGTCTCCAACTAACCTCATCTTTCTTGCACACCATGTAAAGAGGAGGGGCCCAGGGACTGTGAGCAGGACAACTGATACCAGTAGCTAGTAAATTATCAAACTCACGTTTAGCGAAAGCCAACTTGTCCGGTGCCAGTCGGCGTAGTCTTGCCGTGATTGGGGGTCTGCGGTTGACTATTTGGCCGGCGAGTACGGCTGCATTTACTCGCCGGTTCTAGAGTTTCTCGCCTAGTTTTTATATCCCCCGAAGAATTCTCTGCTATGTATGATTTGGTTGGTTCATGATGTGTTGTAACGAAGAATCTTGCGTTTCCCTATGTGCATGTTTGGATACACAGCTGCTTGGGCTGCTGCTACACTAGTCGTCTTCTTCTGTATTTGTTGATGCGTGTGCGATAGAAGAGCCAGATCATCTGCAAGGTCTAGATCGTTCAACAGCACCCATTGCCTGTATTTGCAGTTCGGCTGGAGGATCTTGGGGTTGCAGTGAGCTATGATCTTGAAACCACTGCCTACTGCCAGGTGATTGCAGATTGGAAGTTTGAAACTCCATGAGGCTTAAGAAAGACATTCACCAAGGTACAGACTGCAATTTTCATTTCAGTATAAACATGGAGTTTCACCATTACTCTAGATGATCTACTATATTTGCGATACTTCACAAACTGTAAAAGCTCTCACTTGAACTAGTCATATATATTATTTTTGATAACCATCACCCCCAAACCCTTTCATGACAAGATATATTTATTCACTTCATACAACTACAAACATACTACAATGAATGAAGAGATATTTGTATACTGAAAATCGTATTTATTAAAATAGTGAGTAAAAACGAACATCATGATGTATGAAAATACTGGAAGCAGCAGACATTATGACTGACATGACACCTAGTTTATTTACATTAGCCATGTTTTTCTAAAATTAAGATGGAATTATAAACTTTGCAGCATAAGAGCTATGAAACAACCTAAATAATAATAAATACTACTACAAGCCGACAAATAAAACATGAAAGTTCATAAAAACTGTCTTGCTGATTGTTACGGGAGAAATGAAGACATTTGACTGAACAAAACCTTTTTATTGTGTTTGATTAATTTCACTGTGTTTTTGGATGTATTTATTTTACTTAACTTCTGAACTTGTTTGTTTATATCATTATTCTCGGATATTTTGCTTTCTGTTTGTCTTTGGTTTGGTAATTGGGAGTTTTTACTCCGGGAACCTACAAAATTGATGGTTTGTTTGATAATCTTTATAATTATTGTTGTCAGGACGACATTTTGGTCGACTATTTGTGAATTGCGAATAAACTTTGGTACCTAAATTGGAGTTCGTTCTATGATTGATTTGGGTTCGTAAATTGCAAATAGATCGATATACTGTACTTCAATAACGGGAACAAGCAAAAACGTGGACGTAACACTGATGACAATGGATATAATGAATGTTTTGTCTCCACACAATTACGAATAACGAACAATTAATTAAACCAGAATAATGTTTTGAGGCCAACATTTAATAGAGTTCTGACGAAACAATCGAAAATCATGCCATTTTGTACTAGTTTGATGAAATCCTTTATGAAATAAACGGAAATATATTCTACTCATATTGTTTAAACTTGATCATCAAAACGTATTGGTAACAGTAGGCATTTAGAACATTGAATACGAATTTTTCGGATGTTTATATTTCGTAAACCAATTCAGTTAGATACGATGTCAAACGTGTAAATTGTATTTGAAAACGAGTGGTGCTCCAGTTATTTAGTAAGACGGAGAAACAAGTTGAGTAATTGTGACAACAACTAAAATTAACGAGCATGCAGCAACATACGCCGACTTAAAAATAGACAAGCATACAAACAAATAAATGACTCAGAAACAATTAAAAGGTCCGCTATATACGAAATGTAGAATAATTAGTGTGTGTTTAACAACAGTATGATGCAAGTTTATTTAAATGCTGGAAATGTGGCTGTGCTCTGTTTAGCCCAACTCAGCATTTCAAAACAGTTAGCATTGGTGATGTGATAATATGATCACTACTTCTGATAGGGTGAATAGACATCAACGATCGACAAGTAAGAAGCGTTTTGTTAACAAGATGATCAACGGTGTGCATAAGCAAGACGTTCAATGAAAACTTGATATTCCATTAATGTCTAGGCATCCTAAAATCATTTCGTTCAAAACACAGTCTATGTCAGTTATTGTTCTAAAATCATATGTGACATTTTTATGGCTTTTCACCTAATCAGGCAAACATCTGCATCTCCAAAAGCTACTTTTCATATATGTCATATCAAAACTCTGTCTCACATGGTAACGACAGTTTTATAACTGATGATATACAGCAAAATATGTCAACATGACTTTGAAACAAATTGAAACGAGTTTATCCATTTTTTAATTTTGATGAATACATTGTGACTATTGCATTGAAAGCAAATATCATTACTGCCAACTAATAGCAAACTAATTAAGTCCATCAATTTTTCAGTTTTTGGACATATTTCGAAACATGACCCTCCATGCTTATCTGAGAATGAATCTTACCCATTCCTTAGACATGTTGTTGAGCATCTTGGGAGATTTTGTAACCTTAAGTCACTTGTTTCCCCACCAATCAAATTCGCAAAAACGAAGTATTCAGCTGTCGAGAACGTTGGATAAAAGTGATCCTGGTAAAGGAGTACTTTAAAGTTAATCATTTTAAGTTTGATCTCTGTGTGTACAGGTGATATGACAAATGGTTTAGTTAACTATCAATAAAACAACCCCTCCCTATGTGATAAGTCAAATATGACAAATGACTATTTCCAATTTGTTCACTTTTGTATTTATCCTGCAGATACTTGACATTTACGTTACGTTTCCGTTTGAGAGTTCCATTCCAAATATTCTTTGTTAGTTTTGGAACTGTACTGCATACATGACATGTTTACTCACAATCGACATCCTCAATAATAATGCAACAGGTTTCTGAATGCATCATTTCCGGCGGCCAAACTTCAAATTCTGTATAAAACAACATGCTCAGTAACTCAATCGAAGGTTGATAAGCATCCTTTTCATGTTACCGCCAATTGTATTTATAAATTTACGTGTACCTGCCAAAGCAGCTACACTGGCCGAACAAAAAGAGGGGAATATCTCAGATTTTTTTTAATATGTTCTAAAAAGCCTCAGAACAAGAGAAAGAAAGACTACAAATATTGCAATCACCAAACATCTTCTTGATACAGGACATCAGGTCGATACCCTAAAATCATTCAAGGTGATTAGCAAGCCGCCAAACTCCAGTCTTCTGACGTTTGCTGGAGTAGTTGCTCTCAGGAGCCAAAAGCCCGATTTATGCGTTCAAAAGGAGGAGGTTGTAAGATACATTTTGAAGGTTTTGTGTGTTGGTGAAAATCCCTCCATGTATATACTTGTACTTTGTTCCTATTGATCCCCTTAATTGTACATTGTTGTATTTTGATTACATTTGAATTGTTAATACTTGTATTTTTTATGATAGTTTTTGTTTTTCTTACGCATTCACTAAGTTTGTGTTTCTTCCTGAACTTCATCTGTGTTGCTTCACTTGACACTTGTTCTTGGCCGTAGCCATATTGATTTGCTCCTCCTTTTGTGTGTGTTCTATCCAGTCACGATAGAATAACGTTCATTTGTTGTGACTGGTAATTTTCCCTCATCTTCTATCAACTTCTTTATTTTTTGTAATTTAGATTTGATTGATTGAACAATTATTGGTTGAATAGCCAGGTGGTAATATTTGTTTAGGTAACGATTTACATTTAAATTTATGATGAATTATAGAACCGCTATTTACCCGAATACTTGTTTTGATTTCGACGGAAAAGGGCGCGTGTCTAAAGTCCCCGTTCGGCTATTCTTCTATCCAAACCTTAGTTTGGATTCTACAGTTCTAAACAATTATTAATTGGCCGAAGTCGTTTGGTAATCGTTCGCGGATTTGATAATCGTTTCTGGAAATATTTGGTCGTTTCGCTTATGATGCCAACTAATCGTCGAAGGAAATCAAGCTCAAAAATCGTTCATGTTAATGAAGAATCCCCTATTACCAAGCAAGTGCCTTTTGATGTCCTTAAGTGTCATGGTTCAGACTCGAATAGGATTGATTATCATGGTAGTGACTCTAGTCTTAATTCGATGACAGATGACGTAAAATATCTTTGTTTAAAGGAGAAGCAAAGGCTTGAATTATCAGGAAAAAGCGTTTTGCCTATAGCGCCGGTTGTTGGTCTAGAACTACCAAGGGTTGAATTGAGTTATTTCGATGGACAGCCAAGAGGATACTGGATAATTATAAGGGAATTTGAGACCTATGTAGCGTCAAGAGTCACTGATGATAGCCAATGTTTGCTCTATTTGATGCACTATTGTAAGGGCAAGGCAAAAACAGCTATTGAGGGTTGTGTCATGATGGAAGCATCCTCTGGTTATAAAAGAGCAAGGGAAATTCTAAAACGTTTGTTCGGACAGTCTCATTTAATCGCTCGAGAAACATTAGAGGACTTATTCAATGCTGTGAATTTTGATTATACTGACGGAGAACAACTATCAAACTTGGCTATTAAAATGGAAAACTATGCTATGGTCTTGGAACAGATGAATTATACCTCTGATCTAAATTCCTTAGTTGCTTTGGAAAGAATAGTGAGACTCTTGCCTCAACCTATGCAAGCTCAGTGGGCGGACTGGGTGGATAAATTGACCGAAGATGATAGAGAGCCGACGTTTCACGAACTCACTCAGTTTATCGCATCGCGTGCGTGAGTAGCTTGTAGTAGATTTGGACGGTTAGCAAATCGTTCACGAAAAGGGCATAACGTAAAGACAAACTGTCACGCGCAGCCGGAGCAAGGGAATAGTTCGACAGCGAAAACTAAATGCAGTATGTGTTCCTGCGATCATGCTATTTATAAATGTCCACAGTTCTTAGCGCTTACAGTTCAAGACCGATGGTCTCACGCTAAAAGCAAAGGCATTTGTTTCGTCTGTCTTAGACAAGGACATAAGGTCAATGAATGCAAGATGACAAGGCTCTGTAATGTTAACAGTTGTGAGAAGAGACATCACGCTCTGCTGCACATCGACTCGACAAGCCACGGTGTAAATGATAAGCTATCATGCCCGGAATTAGGAAACGAGTTGTTAATTATACTAGTAAAGTACAGTCGTTGGAGAACGAAATACTTAAGCCTTATGATGTAGAGCTTGTAGATGTCCATTCAAGCGATAAGTCGTTATCAGTAGCCAATAAGGCAGCTATAAAGATTGTGGAAGGGCGCACGTGCTTCGTCAGTGGTCATTTTGTAGTTTCTTTACCGTGGAAAAAGAATCTAAATATGAATGTGGATAATTATGAAGTAGCAAATCATAGATTACAGAGTTTGAAGGGTATGTTGTCCAAGGATGTCAGTCTGCACATCAGGTGTATCAAAGGTATTGAAAGTAATTTTACTAAGACTTATGCGGAGAGGGTCCTTGAAATATATTTGCATTCTTATTATCGCCCTCGATGGTATTTACCTCATCATGCAGTATTAAACATGAAAAACCAGGAGAACTTAGAGTGGTTCATGATTGTGCCGCCCAGTTTGCAGGGGTTTCCCAAATGATATGATTTATCAAGAACCCGATACCACTGCTGAGTTAAGGTGTGTATATTAATAAGTTTTTGCAAGGAGGCAGTTGCAATCCCTGCAGATGTTGAAGAAATGTTCATGCAAGTGAAGGTCCCTGAGTCTGATCGAGGAGCTTCAAGATTTCTGTGGTGGCAGGAGGGAGACATGTCGATGGAACCATCCGAGTTTCAAATGACATCCCATCCACTTGATGCCACATCATCGCTATTTCACGCGAACTTTGCCTTGAATAAGACGGCCCAAATATTCTCAGACGGTTATGATGGTTATGTTGTAGATGATGTCAAGAATAATTTCTATGTTGATGATTGCTTGATATCCATTCCCACTTGTGATCAAGCAAACAGTTTCGTTAAGCATATAAGTGAATTATTATGTAGAGGAAGTATACAAAAAATGACCGATCTTGAATCTTGGTTCAAATGTCCTACTTTATTGCAGGGCGAATTTTATATAACACTCACTAACTGTCCGGAACATACTCCTGACGATATTGAGTTTAGAAAAACTGCTGTGGTTAACTTGAGTAGTATAAAGTACAACATGTCACCTATTCTCTCTTATTATTCCGAGTAGTTGAAATTAGTCAGAGCTGTAACCTGGTTTAGAAGGTTCATCGAATTCCTGATGGTACTTCGTTTACCGAGTTGTGAAGGATCCGTTCATCTAGGATGTTTAAAGGTCAAAGAGCTTGAGATTGCCAAGCGTAAGATTTTATTGATGGTTCAGAGGGAAGTGTATGGAGAAGTACTTAGTGAATTTAAAAACAGCAGTAAAGTAGTTAGTTATGATGATCTGAAAGGTTTATCATTGATAATGCTTGATGGATTACTCTGCGTTGGAGGTCGACTAAGATACTCAGATTTCCTTAATGCTTTTAAACATCCAGTAATTTTACCCAGTCGACACTTAGTGACGAAAATGATAATTAGACATTGTCCTAAAGAACAAAGACACATAGGAAGATCATGAGACAAAGGGTATGGATATGTGTTTACTTGTTTGCAAACATGGGCAGTACATATTGAAATGATGTGTAGTTTGATTACTGATTCATTTTTAATGGCTCTATTACGTTTTATTGGAAGAAGGAAACTTACGGAGATTAACAAGACAGTGCGTTAAGCTTCGTGATGACAGTTTCTGAGTTAAGCAAGTTTGTGCAGCAGTCGAATCAGAAGATAAACATTGAATTGTCAGCGAGGCCCCCATCCAGCAGCGTGGGTGGAGTTTGGGGAAGAGTAATTAAGTCTATATCACGACTGTAATTGTTGATCACCAGAGAACAAGTGAAGCAGGTCTCCTTGAAGCTTTGGATTAGTCTTTGTTGTTATAAATGTAGTTAGGTCGAGCAAGCGTAATGTTGTAAGTCCTACTCATTCCTATGGTGTGATATGTTATATAATGAACCATGACCGTAGACATCAAGGTAGCTTGTGTGGTATGGAGGGGCCAGTGTAAGATCCATTTTGAAGGTTTTTTGTGTTGGTGAAAATCCCTCCATGTATATACTTGTACTTTGTTCCTATTGATCCCCTTAATTGTACATTGTTGTATTTTGATTACATTTGAATTGTTAATACTTGTATTTTTTATGATAGTTTTTGTTTTTCTTACGCATTCACTAAGTTTGTGTTTCTTCCTGAACTTCATCTGTGTTGCTTCACTTGACACTTGTTCTTGGCCGTAGCCATATTGATTTGCTCCTCCTTTTGTGTGTGTTCTATCCAGTCACGATAGAATAACGTTCATTTGTTGTGACTGGTAATTTTCCCTCATCTTCTATCAACTTCTTTATTTTTTGTAATTTAGATTTGATTGATTGAACAATTATTGGTTGAATAGCCAGGTGGTAATATTTGTTTAGGTAACGATTTACATTTAAATTTATGATGAATTATAGAACCGCTATTTACCCGAATACTTGTTTTGATTTCGACGGAAAAGGGCGCGTGTCTAAAGTCCCCGTTCGGCTATTCTTCTATCCAAACCTTAGTTTGGATTCTACAGTTCTAAACAATTATTAATTGGCCGAAGTCGTTTGGTAATCGTTCGCGGATTTGATAATCGTTTCTGGAAATATTTGGTCGTTTCGCTTATGATGCCAACTAATCGTCGAAGGAAATCAAGCTCAAAAATCGTTCATGTTAATGAAGAATCCCCTATTACCAAGCAAGTGCCTTTTGATGTCCTTAAGTGTCATGGTTCAGACTCGAATAGGATTGATTATCATGGTAGTGACTCTAGTCTTAATTCGATGACAGATGACGTAAAATATCTTTGTTTAAAGGAGAAGCAAAGGCTTGAATTATCAGGAAAAAGCGTTTTGCCTATAGCGCCGGTTGTTGGTCTAGAACTACCAAGGGTTGAATTGAGTTATTTCGATGGACAGCCAAGAGGATACTGGATAATTATAAGGGAATTTGAGACCTATGTAGCGTCAAGAGTCACTGATGATAGCCAATGTTTGCTCTATTTGATGCACTATTGTAAGGGCAAGGCAAAAACAGCTATTGAGGGTTGTGTCATGATGGAAGCATCCTCTGGTTATAAAAGAGCAAGGGAAATTCTAAAACGTTTGTTCGGACAGTCTCATTTAATCGCTCGAGAAACATTAGAGGACTTATTCAATGCTGTGAATTTTGATTATACTGACGGAGAACAACTATCAAACTTGGCTATTAAAATGGAAAACTATGCTATGGTCTTGGAACAGATGAATTATACCTCTGATCTAAATTCCTTAGTTGCTTTGGAAAGAATAGTGAGACTCTTGCCTCAACCTATGCAAGCTCAGTGGGCGGACTGGGTGGATAAATTGACCGAAGATGATAGAGAGCCGACGTTTCACGAACTCACTCAGTTTATCGCATCGCGTGCGTGAGTAGCTTGTAGTAGATTTGGACGGTTAGCAAATCGTTCACGAAAAGGGCATAACGTAAAGACAAACTGTCACGCGCAGCCGGAGCAAGGGAATAGTTCGACAGCGAAAACTAAATGCAGTATGTGTTCCTGCGATCATGCTATTTATAAATGTCCACAGTTCTTAGCGCTTACAGTTCAAGACCGATGGTCTCACGCTAAAAGCAAAGGCATTTGTTTCGTCTGTCTTAGACAAGGACATAAGGTCAATGAATGCAAGATGACAAGGCTCTGTAATGTTAACAGTTGTGAGAAGAGACATCACGCTCTGCTGCACATCGACTCGACAAGCCACGGTGTATATGATAAGTCATCATGCCCGGTATATAGGAAAAGAGTTGTTAATTATACTAGTAAAGTACAGTCGTTGGAGAACGAAATACTTAAGCCTTATGATGTAGAGCTTGTAGATGTCCATTCAAGCGATAAGTCGTTATCAGTAGCCAATAAGGCAGCTATAAAGATTGTGGAAGGGCGCACGTGCTTCGTCAGTGGTCATTTTGTAGTTTCTTTACCGTGGAAAAAGAATCTAAATATGAATGTGGATAATTATGAAGTAGCAAATCGTAGATTGCAGAGTTTGAAGAGTATGTTGTCCAAGGATGTCAGTCTGCACATCAGGTGTATCAAAGGTATTGAAAGTAATTTTACTAAGACTTATGCGGAGAGGGTCCTTGAAATATATTTGCATTCTTATTATCGCCCTCGATGGTATTTACCTCATCATGCAGTATTAAACATGAAAAACCAGGAGAACTTAGAGTGGTTCATGATTGTGCCGCCCAGTTTGCAGGGGTTTCCCAAATGATATGATTTATCAAGAACCCGATACCACTGCTGAGTTAAGGTGTGTATATTAATAAGTTTTTGCAAGGAGGCAGTTGCAATCCCTGCAGATGTTGAAGAAATGTTCATGCAAGTGAAGGTCCCTGAGTCTGATCGAGGAGCTTCAAGATTTCTGTGGTGGCAGGAGGGAGACATGTCGATGGAACCATCCGAGTTTCAAATGACATCCCATCCACTTGATGCCACATCATCGCTATTTCACGCGAACTTTGCCTTGAATAAGACGGCCCAAATATTCTCAGACGGTTATGATGGTTATGTTGTAGATGATGTCAAGAATAATTTCTATGTTGATGATTGCTTGATATCCATTCCCACTTGTGATCAAGCAAACAGTTTCGTTAAGCATATAAGTGAATTATTATGTAGAGGAAGTATACAAAAAATGACCGATCTTGAATCTTGGTTCAAATGTCCTACTTTATTGCAGGGCGAATTTTATATAACAATCACTGACTGTCCGGAACATACTCCTGACGATATTGAGTTTAGAAAAACTGCTGTGGTTAACTTGAGTAGTATAAAGTACAACATGTCACCTATTCTCTCTTATTATTCCGAGTAGTTGAAATTAGTCAGAGCTGTAACCTGGTTTAGAAGGTTCATCGAATTCCTGATGGTACTTCGTTTACCGAGTTGTGAAGGATCCGTTCATCTAGGATGTTTAAAGGTCAAAGAGCTTGAGATTGCCAAGCGTAAGATTTTATTGATGGTTCAGAGGGAAGTGTATGGAGAAGTACTTAGTGAATTTAAAAACAGCAGTAAAGTAGTTAGTTATGATGATCTGAAAGGTTTATCATTGATAATGCTTGATGGATTACTCTGCGTTGGAGGTCGACTAAGATACTCAGATTTCCTTAATGCTTTTAAACATCCAGTAATTTTACCCAGTCGACACTTAGTGACGAAAATGATAATTAGACATTGTCCTAAAGAACAAAGACACATAGGAAGATCATGAGACAAAGGGTATGGATATGTGTTTACTTGTTTGCAAACATGGGCAGTACATATTGAAATGATGTGTAGTTTGATTACTGATTCATTTTTAATGGCTCTATTACGTTTTATTGGAAGAAGGAAACTTACGGAGATTAACAAGACAGTGCGTCAAGCTTCGTGATGACAGTTTCTGAGTTAAGCAAGTTTGTGCAGCAGTCGAATCAGAAGATAAACATTGAATTGTCAGCGAGGCCCCCATCCAGCAGCGTGGGTGGAGTTTGGGGAAGAGTAATTAAGTCTATATCACGACTGTAATTGTTGATCACCAGAGAACAAGTGAAGCAGGTCTCCTTGAAGCTTTGGATTAGTCTTTGTTGTTATAAATGTAGTTAGGTCGAGCAAGCGTAATGTTGTAAGTCCTACTCATTCCTATGGTGTGATATGTTATATAATGAACCATGACCGTAGACATCAAGGTAGCTTGTGTGGTATGGAGGGGCCAGTGTAAGATCCATTTTGAAGGTTTTTTGTGTTGGTGAAAATCCCTCCATGTATATACTTGTACTTTGTTCCTATTGATCCCCTTAATTGTACATTGTTGTATTTTGATTACATTTGAATTGTTAATACTTGTATTTTTTATGATAGTTTTTGTTTTTCTTACGCATTCACTAAGTTTGTGTTTCTTCCTGAACTTCATCTGTGTTGCTTCACTTGACACTTGTTCTTGGCCGTAGCCATATTGATTTGCTCCTCCTTTTGTGTGTGTTCTATCCAGTCACGATAGAATAACGTTCATTTGTTGTGACTGGTAATTTTCCCTCATCTTCTATCAACTTCTTTATTTTTTGTAATTTAGATTTGATTGATTGAACAATTATTGGTTGAATAGCCAGGTGGTAATATTTGTTTAGGTAACGATTTACATTTAAATTTATGATGAATTATAGAACCGCTATTTACCCGAATACTTGTTTTGATTTCGACGGAAAAGGGCGCGTGTCTAAAGTCCCCGTTCGGCTATTCTTCTATCCAAACCGAAGTTTGAATTCTACAAAGTTTATTAATTTTTCCCTGATTTGGTGATTATTATTCCTTTGTTATATCTGAATATTTCTCCTTTGCTTTGAACTCTTTCTTTGATTTATCACACCATTGAGTTGTATTCCAACTATCTTATTCTATCAACTGAACTCTACTCATTTCATTCCTATCAAGGTTTACTTGTTTCTAAACGTTTGAACTGTTGTCTCGATGTTCCTTCCTCACATAAGGTATATATTTTGAATAGTAAGTCTATTAAATTTATTTAAACCCTTGCTATACCTTTCGAATATGTCTTCAATATAACGTCCAATCAGACTCTTTCATGTAAGTGATTTAAACCCATTATGTAATTATGATTTTAAATATCACAGGTTGTAAGCAGCTGACAAGAACCAACGAAATAAAAATGAATTCATGCTATTCTGCTAGAATATTTGTTCTTGCTCTTTTCAAAATGATAAAGGAAACTGTGTGTATGAAATTTCCACAGGTGTTCAATCACACACTCTTAACCATTTCCCATAATATGATACCGTGCTACTCAGTTTTCATTCAAATCATAAGCATTTATGTTCTCACTTGCTCTACAATGCAAGTGAATATGCATCGCACCCGTCACCATTAAGCTACACATTTTCATACCATTCTTTAAGATCAATGGAGATTGGTTAATTTGCTCAAAATCAAACGTCAAAATTGCTCTGATTACGAAATTTGAAACGTCTGTTTATAAATATATTACCGCTTATAATTAAGATCGTCTTCCATCTGAAAATCAGCTTTGTAGAAAATATCTTAACTCCCTATCGTAAAGCTACTCCGTGAATTTCCCCTCAATATCATCATTAAAATGTATACTTTATACTGTAAACTAGCGCTGTCTTCCTTTTTCATGATGATTTCATTACGTCAAACTGTGTACAGTAACTTTACTATTATGAAACGATAATCGAACTATTGTGAAACAAATTACGCATCTCAATAATGGTCACAAACGGTCTTCACTGCCATCATTTGTAGCAGGTTTCAACTTCACTATATTATACATCAACAAATATATGTCGACCGATTTAAAATTGTTTTCACTAGTTTTATTCTGAAGAATCTGTGGACCTACTGCCATAAGGAACGTGAACATTTACTTCGTCGGATGGATCATATCCACTGAAGCCTTTATATTCTATCATGGAACAATTTCTAATCATAATATGAAGGTGGAAATAGATGACCTGCCATAAAATGTTTTGTGTTTTTCATACATCACATAGAATAATTAAACAGAGAATTGGAAATAATTTTCACCGAATATCTATATGAGATATCCTATTCCATGTACAGATAACGATACTTTAAAATTCATGTTCATTTCTGTTACTTATGTGAGTTATAACACACAAGTTTTGAACATTACACATGTGTGGATGTTTCGTGTTGTTGGTCAACCAGTTATTTGACATATTGCACAGATATATTTCAGTCTTCCTGTTTGAAATATAGTACGAACACTACTATATTGATTATTCATGCTAGAAAGAAAATAAAATGAGATATGTATTGATATAATCCTCAACAAACAGATTCGTTCTTCACAATAGCAATGTTTGCATTCAATAACTCCTCCTGGAGTCCCTCCAGGGGCTACTGCCGGTATCAAGCCCAGATGAAGGAGGAGGGTTGGGTATGGGGTTAGCGACAACATCCCGTAGAAAACTAGCTCACTAAAAGACGCTAACTGGAAAAAAATCATTCAAATCTTTTAAACTCCGCCCCGGGTTCAGAAGGTTTTCATTTAGAAGAACTATGACGCCTCATGATGAAGGCTGAGTTCCTTCGAAAGTCACGTGGCCGATGCCCCTTCTGACAACCAGAGTAACCATTTATTTAGGTACATAGAATGTTCGTACAATGTGGGAGACCTGATGAGTTATCCAAATTGCTGCAGAAATGAGAAGATACAACCTAGAGGTGCTTGGGATCAGTGAAACATATTGGACGCAATTGGACAACAGCGACCAGCGTCAGAGGAGCTTCTGCTATACTCCGGCCATGAAGAAGAAATTGCCCTTTAATACCCAAGACGTTGCATTGATACTGCCCAAACAAGCACAAAATGCACTAATAGGATAGGAATCTCAGAGACCAAGGATCATCAAAACCTCCCTCATAACAAAGAAAGAGGGCATTTCAATGAACATCATCCAATGCTATGCGCCTACCAACGACCACAATTAAGACGCTGGAGATCAATTCTACGATAGGCCGCAGTCAATGATCGAAAAGTGTCCAAAAAAGGACCTGACCATTCTGATGGGAGATTTCAATGCCAAGGTTGGAATGGACATCATTGGATATGAATACATCATGGGACGACACGGACTAGGAGAAAGGAATGAAAATGGTGAGAGACTTACAAACCTACGTGCCTTCAATAAACTGATCATAGGTGGCACTATATTCCCACATAAGCGCATTCACAAAGGCACATGAACTTCACCGGATCATACTACGCAAATCCAAATCGACCATATTCGCATCAACAAAAAGTTCGGGAGGAAGATGGTAGACGTTAGAACCAAGGGAGGAGCTGGTATATCCTCAGATCATCACTTGCTGGTCGTCAAGATGAAATTGAAACTCAAGAAGCACCGGACAATGGGGCGGACAATATCACAAAAGTTTGACACGGCTTTTCTTTGACATACTGACAAACTCGACAAATTGATGATAGTCCTCAGCAATAAGTTTGATGGAGAGCAACTGGAAATGGATAAAAGAGGCAATCACTTCAACATGTCATGAGATTCCGGGTCACAAGAAGCACCGTCACAAGGAATGGATCACTGATGATACACTGGATAAGATTCAAGGAAGGAGAAACAAGATGGCGGAAATCAATAGCAGCTGAAAAAGAACAGAAAAAGCCAAGGCATAAGCTGAGTAACACATAGAAGCAAACAATTGTTTTCAATTAGATCGTCATTAGGCTTTACTTCAAGATACATGAATATTTATACGAAAACGTAAACCAATTAAGGCAATATGGGTCAATAATCACAATGAAATAGAATAAGTCTCTACACATAATAGGTAAAAGTACAAGTTGATGGTAGGATGACAGATGAACCGATAATAGTAAGAATAACAAAATACAATAACAAGACTCTTATCTATAGTTAATCGTTGGCAATAGAAGGTCAAATAAACGTGGGTAAATAGACTAGGAATAGTCAACACAAAACATTAACATCATTAAGTAATAAGATGTGTGTAACTAATTAGATAGTGAAGAATACAAAGAGACGGATAATTACAAACCAATAATGGATGTGGAAATAAGGTTAACGATAACACAAATAGAATAAAATAAATAGTGTTAATAATAAAATTTGAAAAAATTAAAAAAAACAAGCTGACTACACAGAAGTAAACAAGCCAATGAAGAGGATCATCAGAACTGACAAACGTAAATATGTGAAAGATTTAGAAATGATTGCGAAAATGGCTGCAAGAGAGGGAAACATGAGACAACTGTATGACACGACAAACAAACCTTCTGGAAATCACCGTAAATCAGAACGACCAGTGAAAAGCAAGGATGGCAAGGTAATCATCAACATTTATATTATTATTATTATTATTCACAAACATCTTATGGGTACATAAGTGTTGTGAAAAAACCATTTCGTGTTTCCTCAAAAAAATGCAATAATACACCATTTTCAATAATGTTAGCATTATACTTGCCATATTTAAAACAAAAATATTTAGAGTAAATGGAGAAAATAAGGGAAAAGAAATTAAGGAGACATGAAATACGCAATCAGTTTAGTTGGCGTGTTTATGAACACAGAACAAGAATAAACGACTATGTGTGTATCGTCAAATTAGTAACAAAAAAATAATTAAGAAAAAACAACTTATTATCGCAGTAGGTTATGACGCTAGAATAAATGTTTGTGCAGTCACATAGTTTGGAGTGATGCGATGAAAGTCTCAATTGAGTGAAAAGGACAATGAAGTATCAATATGTATGAGTAGTCATATATGCATAGTGAAGATAAAATGGGTCTGAGAAGTTAATTTAAGTGTAACACAAGTTATTGTCTTAATTACAAACTTCGTAATCTTAAGAATAATATTCATTTAGAAGGAAAGAAGAGAAAGAAAAGAAGTAAACACCCAGTGAAAAGTTTCATCCATGTTAAGAATAATAATTGCGTAATAAGTATCAACCTCAGAAGGAAACCAGCAATTGAGAAAAATAAAATAAAAATCCTACAATGCACTCGGGTGAATACATTTAGATTTATGTAATAGTATACAGAGTGAAACCCGGTTATTAGTATAAATATTTGTGCAATAATAATTAAGAATGATGCTATGAAAGTCACAACTAATTTCAAAGGACAGTCAGGAATTAAGGTAAGAAGATATAACAGGAATATCTAATATGTCGGGTGAACAGTAATGATATTAATAACAGTAATAATTATAGATACGAACATAAGCAGACTTCATATATCAAGATGAATAGAAATAAAATAAAATAGATGTGAAGAGATTTAAAGGTGTTATTTTGCTTTCCAGGCAATTAAATGGATGATGGACCTTGTTTGTTAAATCATTATTAAATACATTGATATTCAGTAGGTGACATAGTCCACTTTCGGAAAGAAAATCTTCAAGCAGAATTCTGAACCGGGTTGTAGTTTCACTGCAACGGAGGTTCACTGGCAGTCTGTTCCACATGGTTGAGTAGCAACTAAGGAAAAAAATTCCGGCGTAAGTTTGTGTGGGCTCTTGGAATAGCTAGAATATTCTCCTTATTGCGTAGATTGTGGGATGATATCATAAGGTATGAAGGGGTGGATACCGAAGAGTAGGAAATACCGTTAATAAGCCGGTAGATGAATGCAAGATTTAATTTGATACGTCTGATCGAAAGAGGTTCTAAGTTGACTTGTTGACATCTTTGGTGATAGTCTTTGTTATCAGAAAACCCCAGAACAGCTTTGGTGAACTTTCTTTGAACTCCGTCAATTTTATTCAGGTCATTATGTCTGCAATTACTGTAAACTAAAATACCATATTCAAGAATGGGTAAGATAAATTTTCTGTATAGTAACAATCTCGATTCGATATTATTAACGTTTATCATTATCATTCAGATTAGCTTTCTAGCTTTGGATACTTCAGATATAATGTGCTCAGAAAAGTTCAGACTGTTGCTATATCTTAAACCCAGGTCACGAACAGTGTTGAGAGGTTTGAGTGTATGTGTGTGTACAGTCAGATTTATGTTAAGGCAGCGAACAATGAGAATAAAACCACTTTTGTCAACATTAAGTGGCATATTCTACGAAACAGTCCATTCGTACAACTTGTTTATTTCCTCTTGGATTACCGCTGAAATATAACTTTCTTTCGTAGGAGAAGAGAATGAATAT
This sequence comes from Schistosoma haematobium, assembly GCF_000699445.3. NCBI lineage: Eukaryota > Metazoa > Platyhelminthes > Trematoda > Strigeidida > Schistosomatidae > Schistosoma > Schistosoma haematobium. The sequence goes on along the minus strand of NC_067202.1, from coordinate 18,580,238 downwards.
CCTACTTTCAGGTCATCAGCAAAAAGGAAAGGCTTACCATAGAGAAGAAGAGAACACACGTCATTGATAAAAAGGAGAAAGAGTAATGGACCAACCACACTTCCTTGTATAACCCCACTGGTTACACTCACAGGTCTAGAGTAGCAAGATCCAAAGCGAACGATTTGGCTACGTTCTTCTAAAAAGGATTTGAGCCAAGATAAAAGGGGATTCTGTATGCTAAATGAAGAGAGTTTTAAAAGAAGTTTGTGTGAGACACTGTTGAAAGCCTTACTAAAATCGAAGTAAAGAATTATCACTGGCTGACCAACATCTCTTTTCTGGGTAATGTGACCAAAAAACTTCAGGTGCGATGTGAAACATGAGCGTTTAGTCATAAACCCGTGTTGGGATGGGCTGATCAGACTAGCCGAAAGTAAAAATGATAATAGCTGCTTGTGGATGATTTTTTTCATGGTTCTTGAGAGCACGGATGGCAAATTAATTGGCCTATAGTTATTAATATCACTATGTAGTCCTGTTCTGAATCTATGGATGATAAGTGATGTTTTCCATACAAATGGATAGGTCCCATATTCCATGGATAGATTGAAAAGTTTCAAACAAAATAGTGGGAATTCTCTACTTCCATATTTAACAAATGATGAAGGTATCCCGTCAGGTCCACCATCATAAGACTTTTGCAGGGCAGCTGTGGCCCGCTTGATGTTGGAGGGTGTAAAATCAATTTTCGACAGATGTCTGGATGTCAGCATTGGAAATGTAATGATGGAGTTTTCAGTTCCAGTTTTGTAGCACTGCGAGAAGTGCTTGCTGAATTGTTCGCTTATAGTATTCGCGTCGTTAACAATGATTCTGTCAACTATGAAGAATTGAGTAGTGTCAAGGGTATTTGACTTTGCACGGGATTTAAAAAGCCGAAGTATTGATAATTCTGGGCTTTTACTACGTACAGTTTTATTTTCTGTATTCATAAAATACTTACGTTTAGATGAAGCATTTCTGATGATTAATTTAAGTATACTCTGAAGTGCAAACACATCACTCTGCTCGTAATAGCGGCATTTTAATTTCCTTAGTTGTCTTTTCAAAGTATTTCGGCCCCTACTAGCATTATAAGCCACACGGCTAATAACTGGAGCAATGTAGTCAAGACAATATATCAGGTTGTGGTATAGATTGGAAATCGCAATGTCAACATTATTTGTGGTAAAATAAGTTTCCCATGGTAAACATTGAATGACAGTTCCAGTCCGTTTCCATGTTTGTTGATCAAAATGTCTGCTTTTTACATCAATGAAGCTTTACAGTTCAATTGTATGGCGTTTAAAGAGTGAATAATACTCAATACAACTCTATGGTCACTCATAAAAAACTCATGACTGGTATGCACTGAGATAGAGTCTATGTTGATTGTGAACATTAAATCAAGTGTATTATTCCCCCTGGTTGGTTTTCGGACCTGTTGAACCCATCCACAAATTTCTAATGTTTCAACTAGCTTGTTATATCGACCTGGTACCGGAGTCAAGCCCCATATAATTCTTGGCAGATTAAAATCACTTCCGATGATTTTAAAAGTATGCGGTTGGTGCGATGCAACGGAAAAGATGTTTGTTAGGAATCTATCAAACGTAGTATCCGCATGAGGTGATCTATATATGCATCCTCCCAGTAAATAATTTTGGGATCCACAATTTACAGTAACCCAAGTGGAGTCGTCTATAGCATCAAGAGACTTATCCTCAAATTTGCATGCTTGAATGTCTGAACGGACATAGATAATTGTAACGCCTTCTATTCCATAACATCTATCGGTTCTAAAGAAAACGTAGTTATCTACACTCAAGGAATGATCGGATATAGATGAATTACACCACGTTTCCGTAATAAGTACAATGGTTGGATTTACAAGGAATAAAAGAGTTTTAAGATGAATAATTTTATTGGACAGAGAGCGGGCATTGAACGAAAGAATAAGAAACTCAGAGTTATCATAGTGAAGCAGGTTAGAGTATAAATCGCAATTGGTAGTTCCATGAATACTCGTAGGATTAGCTAAGGTAAAAGTTGTGTTGCGAGGGGAAATAGATTCAACCACTTTGTCATCATGTGGAATATCTTTATCGTTGCCGGCAGGACAGCCGGCGGAATTACAACAAAAGTCTTCTCATTGCTATTGGATACAACATCTGATAAAGGCATAGTGTACATATTGGAAGCCGGACCAAGAAGGCTATCAGGTCTATGTGTGCGGCCGCGTGGCCAATTACAATTCAGATAACTATTTATACCTGACGTATGGGTAACGTGTTTAGGGCGTCTATTTTCAAGGTTTGTGGTTTATTTTGGCTTCTTCATAAAATGGAGAGGATTGTGTGCTGTGAAACATACTTGCGATGATTTGCGAGGTTCGAATATATCAACGTTAAGTGCGTGGTCAGTTATATGAATGTTATGATTAGTTTTCCTGTTGTCCGTTGCACAGTTACTGTAACTGGATGTTGCACTAACAGGGGTTTGGACTGTGTTATCCCATTCGTCATGAGCACAACTACTTCGGGTTGAATCTAAGTCAACATTCTCAAGAGGATAGACACCACCTACATCGGAATTACTTTCTTCTAGGTTTTGAACTTCAGAAGATTCAGAAGAGCTTTTCGGTGGCGGCATACTTGTAAAGCTAGACGTCCTCTTAGAATCGGAATTAACTTTACGACCATTAGGACTATTATGCGTTTGAGAGTTCGAAGCTGGTGGTCTGTAGCTATCTTTTCCTGCTTTTCGCTGGCATGGGTCTTAATATCCTTGAAAATCTGTTTTTGCTTCAATGAATTGGAGGAAGTTAAAAATTCACTGTCGTCTACAGATGAGTTGAATTTGAACAATATCGGTGAGTGCCTACCAGGATGACTTCGTTTTAATCTTGTGCATACACCTGGTACGTGAGTCATATTGCTGGCTCTAAGCAGACTAGATTTGATATTTTCAAGGGCATGTGTATCCGGTATATTAAACACAATCGCATTGCTAGATCGTCTTATTCTTTCAAATACCTCTGATGCAACACGATCTAGGAAAATATTTATGTCATTCATTTGATCTGGAGTCTCTGTGAGGTTGTGGTTGTTGAGATATTTAAGCGGATTGAGAATGTTCATGTCTACTTGCAACTTTTTTTGGTCCACCAGTGTTCGTGATACCTGTGTGGTTGCTCCACAGGATTGAGCTGTACTGTTCAGATTGTAGCGTTAAGGCCTGTACGGTGTCTGCTTCCTCTGCTAAACGGGGTTGAGCTGCACTGTTTGAGTTTTAACGTGAAAGTCCGGATGGTGTCTGGTTCTCCTGAACACCAATGTAAAATTACCCTGGCCCACAAGGGTATATTATATAACTATTTTATAGCATCCATATGGTTGCAGTTGCGATTATCATCACTGTTTACCAGCAGAGTTGTCAACATGTCTGGAATGGAGACAACTGGTAAAAGCTTGTCTGCTTCCGGATGAACGGAGTGGCTCGTCTCGTTGAAACTGTCGGAAATCGTGTCAGTAGTGGTGTTAAATTGTGTCGTTTTCCTACGTTTGGCTGGACGCCTAGAAGCATTAGTCCTCATTTTCTTTTGTGGCATGATAAGAAATTGACGTATAGCAAGTGGATTGAACAGAATGTTGGAAATAGAAAGGGATGGAAAAAAAATCAATTCCGAGGGCTCAAGTTAGTCTAAAAATCAAAATTTATGTTTTAACCAAGAGTGAATGTATCGTGAGGATGAATGGTGTCAAAAACAAAAGATGACAATGGCAGGAAGATAGTAGTGGAGATGAAGTATTTATGTCAGTATCTGTGTGGAAGCAAAATAGAATATAAAGGAGCAAGTTGTATAAATTTTAACATATATATGTCACGAAAGATAGCCTTATATAGTAAAGTAATTCAGAAGTGTCGATAATTAGTATCAAACAATCAAAGGGAGTACGGTATGTGATACATATATAAACTGAAAGTCCGTATTACAAAAAAAGGGAGGTGCAGAGATAAGTAGTTAAGAAGATTATTACCGTCTTAGATTATTAGGCTGCTTCATGAACAAAGATATGAAACAGCTTTTTGGAAAAAAAATATACTGTCGAAAAAAAAAACTATGACAGACTCACCGAATTGGACAGGTAATTTCGGAAATTAAATGATTTATAGTACCCAAATACGATTTAAATGACAGTTCATAAAATAGTGATTACAGTCCTTTAACATACACCGTTATATATATTTCTTGATATTAGGTAGAGGTTTGAATAGATCGTGTAGATACATAAATTATGTGGGTTAAAGCATCCAAATACGATATAACCATATGTTCCTTAAGAAATAGAATACAGATATGAAATGCAAATCTTCGTCAAATATGATTATATATTGTTTCAAAGTGACAGAGTATAATTTGATCGTGTAGTCAAAATGAATATATGTAATTATATGATTATGAATTATTGTATAAATGTGATCATAAATACCATAAGTTAAACTCAGATCTTATCATATGGCATGAAATTCACAGTTTATACGTTAAAAGTTAGGAATTGAGTTATCTTCCATAATTCCAAGAAAAAAATCCATCCAGATCTGCGAGAATCCTAGAAAAATAAAAATAAAGGCCTCGGCCTGAAAGTAACGTCCAGTCCGTAGCGCGCCAGTCCGTTTGCTTGATTAACAACGAAACAGGTGAGTTGAACGCTTCGAAGAACTATTGAATCGACCAGCCACACTGAACCCACCCAACATCGAAGCAGCACCCACGGACGTCCCAATCGATGTTTGCCCGTCAACAATGGCAGAAATCAGCATGGCCGTCAGGCATATCAAGAGTGGCAAAGCAGCAAGACTAGACAAAATTTCAGCAGAGGCACTGAAAGCAGACGTAGCAGTGACTGCAAGGATACTCCACATTCTCTTTCTCAAGAACTGACATGAAGAACAAGTACCAACAGACTAGAAAGAAGGACATCTGATCAAGATACCAAAGAAAGGCGATCTCAACAACTGTGATAACTACAAGAAACGTATTCAACAGGTTATTGGTAAACGGAATGAAGGACTGCGTAGACGCCCAACTCCGTGACCAACAGGCAGGATTCCGTAAGGATAGATCGTGTTTAGACCAAATCGCAACTCTACGGATCATTGTGGAACAATCAATTGAATGGAATTCACCAATCTACATCAACTTCATTGACTACGAAAAGGCATTTGATAGCGTGGACAGAACAGCACTATGGAAGCTTCTTCGAAACTACGGCGTGCCTCAGAAGATAGTCAATACCATCCAGAATTCCTGTGGTGGATTACACTGCAAAATTGTGCATGGAGGACAGTTGACAAAGCCATTCGAAATGAAGACCGTTGTTAGGCAAGGTTGCTTACTCTCACCCTTTCTCTTTCTCCTGATGATCAACTGGGTCATGAAGACATCAACATCTGAAGGGAAACACGGGATACAGTGGACATCAAGGATGCGGTTGGACGATCTAGACTTTGCAGATGATCTGGTCTTTCCATCGCAATCGCAACAACGAATGCAGGAGAAAACAACCAGTGTGGCAGCAGCCTCAGCATCAGTAGGTCTCAATATACACAAAGGGAAAAGCAAGATTCTCCAATACAACACAGCATGCACCAATCCAATCACAACTGACGGAGAAGATTTGGAAGATGTAGAAACCTTTACATATTCGGGCAGCATCATTGATGAACGCAGTGGATCTGATGCAGATGTGAACGTACAGATCGGCAAAGCAAGGGCGGTATATTTACAGCTGAAGAACATGTACAACTCAAAACAAATGTCAACCAACACCAGGGTCAGGATTTTCAACACAAATGTCAAGACAGTTCTACCGTATGGGGCAGAAACCTGGAGAACCAAGAAAGCCATCATCCAGAAGATACAGGTGTTTAATAACAGTTGTCTACGCAAAATACTTCGGATCCGTTGGCCAGACACTATTATCAACAACCGACTGTGGGAAAGAACAAACCAGATCCCAGAGGAGGGAGAAATCAGGAAGAAGCACTGGAAGTGGATAGCACACACATTGAGGAAAGCACCCAACTGCGTCACAAGACAAGCCCTCACATGGAATCCTGCAGGCCAAAAGAAAAGTGGGAGACCAAAGAACACGTTACGCCGGGAAATGGAAATAGACACGAGAAAAATGAACAAGAATTGGATGGAACTAGAAAAGAAGGCCCAGGACAGAGTGGGTTGGAGAATGGTGGTCGGCGGACTATACTCCGATCGTAGTAACAGGCGTAAGTATGTAACTAAGTAAGGTATCTTTTCGATTGACTGAACCAATATTCTCATTGAGATCAGTGACGAAGTAGAGATGGAAGACTAGTATGAAAATAGTGAAATTGAATGATTAACTGATCAGGAATGTGACTCTTGTAACGATAGAATAATAGCCACTTCAGTATCAATTAAGAGGAGACACTAAACAAAAAATGTTAGAACTAATGGTGATTCGCTGAAAAAAAGAATGGAGACGTTTAGGAGAGTAAATTTTTCTTCTCAACAATATCAACTTTTGAAGTTGTACAAACCCATTTATAGGTAACTATTTTGTATGTAGTATAGTGCGTTGATCAAATTATCGAAAATAGTCGAACTTGCTTGAGTGGAAGTCAATCAAAATGAAGCCGAACGAGCTATATACAAACTTTCATAAGTAAGGCGCTGTGATTTGGAGGAAAAGTTCAATCCATTCTCTATCTCCGTGAGACGCAGAATATGCAATGAAGACGAAATTGATGATGAACTGAATAAAATCCGACAAACGCTTCTGAAATTTTTTCTTCAACCCATGGGCATTGAAAGCAATCTGAAACCGGGATGTTAAGTCAGAATTTCTCCCACTGTTGCAAACAAAGTTCTGTTCTTGACTAATGAATTCAGGGGTGACAGGGCATCTAAGACACCAAAGAACAAACGTACAAATCCTTAAAAAAGTCTTTTCTAATACACAGCTTCAAACTGTTTATCTAACATGAAAGTCATTCAGGGAAGTCTTAAGATTCATTTGCTACCTCTGGCCATCTCAATATTGATCAACAAGTTTGCTTACTCTCGTGAAGCAGTTTGTGGCTGTACCTGATGAACGAAGATCCGAGCACCACTCTGTATGATTATTTAAAGGGATGAACAAATCAATCAACAACTCAGTTGTCAAACACAGTCGATTCACTTCACATCCATCACGCGAATCTCCGTTCAAATTCCCTTACACAATAAATAGAACATGCTCAAATAGCTTTGGATGAGGCCGAAGCTATAGCAAGAGGAGAGGACTCACGTTTAATCTATTATTCGTCAACGGCCTTAGCACCCCATAGAATGTTTCAAATTAGAACTCTGCAACACCCATCTCTTACACCACACACTAATACGTACGAAAAGATAATCTGTAAATACAATCGTGCAAATTCAGGAGTCGATATTGTCAAGAAGATAAGTTTCTTCATGAAACATCTTCATTAGTTTTATTGACAATTAATGATATTTCATGATACAGCGACGCATGATTTCAGTTCCATAATGATTATCATTGATTGCTTGTTAGTTTATCTATTTGTATTTCGTCTTCTCTACTTTGATCAAGCTGGCATTCATGTTTCACTTCTCTACTTCATTTGAGACCACAATGTGTTTGGTAAGTAAAAGATATGGTTGGACGGATTTGGAAGATAACACTGTTTGCACAGGAACACACTATTCTCGATGAACAGTCTTTACTTGGCTTGAACACATCATGTACTTCTAACGTCCTCCTAAATCTAACCACGTTAGGGACTGTCACTTGACGATTCATTCAAGATTACTTAGTTGAATATTGCACATGATCATCGCATCTACTTCAATTCTACTCATCTAATATGCGTTTTCTCACAAGAAATATTCTTTAAAAAAACACTGAAATAATAGTGAAAAACATCGGAATATTTCTGATGAACTCAGTTGTTTGTAGAAATTCCAATGATTATACTTTCTCTTCATCTATCACCTCATTATATTTAATTATTCAAATCATATGGTATTGTCTATTGTGTAGTGGGCGTGATATGAAACTTTGTTAGAATAATGAATACTGCTTTCTAATTATGTGTTTATGTGACTGACAGTCATCTACATACACACAGAACAGAGATGAATGGAATTCTCATTTTACAAAATATTACTGCTTTTGTGAAAAGCAAGTAAATTGAAAACAAATATTTTGGCAGTCAATTCATAGTTAGTCTCACTTCAGCTATGAATAAGCACTGTAATCATTTACTATCTAAATTGAAGTGAGTTTAATGGTCGTTCTCTTCTACAATCAGTTCGTATTCACGTCCTTACTTTCTCAACCGATGTAACGTACATTAGTGACCACAATTTCATTCTATTGAGACAGTCTATAACATGCTAACTCTGAATTTAAATTAGGACTGTATGGCAGGCATTGTGTGGAAAAAAGAAAGGAAAACATCATACAATAAAGGATATAGTTATTAGTTTTATTAACAGCTTACTATCTATATGCACTATCTGTTCTGACAAAACCGGCTTCCTCATTCCAACCTTGACTTCCATTCCTTCATTTGAACTCACTCCACCTTGATCAGTATCACAACTCATTGTTCTTTATTTCTGCATTCTCTCATCTGGAGCCACTGATCACATTTCACTGTGACAACAAGAGCTAGTATGAATTTGATCCAATAATTTATCATTCCTATTTATCTGTTCCACTACAAAATGTTAAGCATTGCCTATCGTTCATATATAAGTGCTTTGCTGCTTCACGGTTTCTTATTTTCAGAATCTTGCTCTGAGGGCACCAACTATGGAACTAATGACATTTGGAACAAACTCGATGTACGCGTTTTCCAACGTCATAGTTCACACCAAGCGCTCTACAAGTCTAATTTATAACAACCACGAACTTAAGAAGTTGCGTTGCATAAATGATAAGCTCGATCAACATCCTAACACAATTATGCCGAGATTCGATCTGGTGTGTAACGTGGACGCCATACCACTTTGGAAAATCTTTTGTAGACTACTCAGTATATCTAAACGAATGAACTGATCTTCACTTTTATAGATTATATTTATTTAACAACCCTGCTTCAGATGCGTACTGTGAAACGATGAATGTTGTAATTTGAAATCGTGCCTGTAAAGATGGCGTGTACCTGTCATAGCAGAAACATATATTATTATTATTGAATAATTAATTAAAAGCATTAGAAGAATGTATCTACAACTAAACTACAATGCTTAAACAATCCAAAGTCTGTGCCATGATGCGATCAGAGCTGGGACATCTCTCAGATCTTTATTCAGCTTCGCTGAAATTTTACTTTACCATTACCAAAATAACAAAGCGATTGAATTTTCTATATAGCAAATCGTATTACTGTTCAGCTTTTCACATTTAAACAGGCAATCAATCATTTTTGTGCATGTATAATCTAACTGTTTTCTGTTTCGTTCAAGTTCTCTTTTCAAATTTACGATTATTCTATTGCTGAGCTTCACTGCTCCAACGTTTAGTCAAAATAACCGTTTCGCATCTCATCTGTTCAAATGTCTAATTAGTTATGACTTCTGAGAATCTACATAACACTTGAACCATTATTATTATCAATACTAATGTCACCAGTAGTATGATAAATTAACAGTCGTGTCTGCAATTACAGTTTATTGTATCTTTTAGTCAACCCTATGAATTATTATCACTGGAACTACATTACGTGTTGGTTTTCATGAAGACACAGAACTGTTGAATATATTAATCACATTCATTAGATCATAACTGTCTTAGAAGAAGCATGCACCACAATTTCCGATCGATTGAATATGTGATATGTATATTTGTCCGGAACTCATAAACCTTCCGTAGTTGTATACATTGTTGTACGGCAAACATTTTAGTGTAGGTAATAATTACATTATCCACAAACTCATTTGCAAAATGTAAATGTTCTCGTTCTCTTCTATTCAATGACTCCAACCTTCAGACTTCAGGCATTTCACCTTCGATTGATGATACATAAAACTTGTCTGTCGACATCAGTAGTACACATCACGATGCTACTGCTTATAACAATCGTAAAACTACCAAAACCAATAGTCCAACGTATACTGTTACTACAACCACTACTTGTACTGAAACTAATAAAATTGGTGCTATCAGTACTACTAAAACAAGTGCAATAATTAAAAGTAACAATGCTAATTGTAACGGAAAGAGAACAGTGAAAATCCCTCTGCAGCTCCTTTGTTGAACAGTATTTTCATTTATTTGTTCCTTCTCCCTTTTGTGTATTCCAACCTTTGTTTCGATCTCGTTTAACCATGTCTTTTGTTCTTCAGTCTTCCTCGTTTGAGCCTTTATTATGTGATTTTGATTAAAGACTTATTTTTGTTACCTAATTTTCTATTGCATGTTGCCGGACCATTGACAGTAAGGTTGTGTTTGACTAAGCTCAAGGTAACGGCGTGGTTCGGTTTGTGACTGTTAACCTTCTGACTGTCTGCTTGGGAGAATTGCTGCAATCCCTGCAGATAGATATTTGATCCCATCTTATTGGGAATATTTGTATTGATTCTCAGGTATCAAACCCTTTAGTATTAACTGTCTCTTTCATTGTTTAGCGCGCTACTTTGCGTTAGAGAAACTTCTGACTGTATAGCACAGGCTGTACCGTTTTTTAGGTATTTTGTATTTTTGATGTAACTCGTTCTGTTTTCTTAATTAGAACCGTTTATATTGAGCACAGAGTTTGTGTTTTGGCATAATATAATACGAGTATCTCAAAGACGCGTTGTGGGCTATACAGAGGAACTTGGTCTGGTCTAATCGAATAAATTTTGGGTTTGTCATTCCGTTGTTCCAACCGGATATTGGCTGTTCGGTCGTTACAGTTCTCAAACGAACAGTAATCTCAAGTGACATTCTGGAATGCCTGGAAAGCGCAATAAGGTCAACGAAAACTTGGCATTGGGCCCCGGAGAAATGCAATCGGATGGACCTACAGATATACGGCAAGTCAAATTAGATGCATTTTCATGTCATGGCTCTTATGGTAGCTTAGTAAGTAGACATAGCAAATTTAGCTCTAGGATGACCTTAGCAGAGTTAAAAGAAAGACAATTCTTAGAAATGAGAGACTTGAAAGATAGACAGAGGAAACAACTACTGTGCTTTCAGAGAGAGTTTGGGTCGTTAAGGCTGAACGAAAGCACGTGTAGTAAGTTATCATCTGTTTCTAACTGTGATGACATAGAAAAGGAGCACGTTCACACGTTCGTAAATCCTTCTCATGACCTTAGGATAAAGTCTCTAGAAAAGTCAAAACTGCTAGATAATCCAGGAACGAAGAAGAAGGAAGTGACCTTGGACTCTCTAAGTGTAGGTCTTGAACTTCCAACAGTAGAGCGCGATGCCTACTTCGATGAAAGTTACAAAATTGTTCCTTTACCTAGAGGAGTGGCTGAGGAAGATATTGCTGCCCCTGTTATTGGCATTGAGTCTGGTATGTGTAAAGCTGGTTTCACCGAAAATGATGCTCACAGAGCCGTACCCTCTAAGGATGGAAAGGACAATCATGTTGGAGACGATGCTCGATCGAAACGTGTTATCCTGACACTGAATTACCAAATTGAACATGGTATTGCGACTAAGTGGGGTGATATGGAGAAGATATGGTACCACGCATTCTACAAAGGGTTGCGAGTGGCAACAAAGAAACATCCGGTGTTGTTGAGAGAAGTTTCATTGAACCCGAAGGCAAATCGTGAGATGATAAGGATCATGTTTGAGACTTTCAATACACTAGGTACGTGTGCTTCTACTCAAACGGTGTTGTCACTATGTACATCTGGTCGTACAACTGGTATATTGTTGAACTTGGGTGACGGTGTGACCCACACAGTTCCGATTTATAATTATGCGTTGCCTTATACTGTTTTGCGATTGGACCTTGCTGGTAGAGTTCTTGCCGACTTTATGATGAAAATCATCACTAAGACAGGTTGCAGTCCCTCTGTCTATTCGTGGAACATACTCAGGCGCAAACCACCGGACATCGATTTTCTCTATAGTAAGTCTAGAGTGGCACCTATAAAACAGGTGACTGTGCCTAGATTGGAACTAGCATCGGCAGTATTGAGTGCTAGAATGGGGGAAGTTTTAAATAAGAACCTTCCTCATGTGTTTGACAAGACTCACTTCTGGACGGATTCTATGATAGTACTGTACTATATAAAAAATACAGATAGTAGGTATTCCACCTTCGTGGCTAACCGCCTGGCCGCTATTCATCATTTAACATCTGTGGACCAGTGGGGGCACGTAGAGTCCAATGAAAATCCTGCTGACTGGACATCACGAGGCATACGGAAGGAGCTAGATTTAAAGAACTGGATTGAGGGTCCTTCCTTCTTAAGGAACAGTGAGTCTGTAGGAACACTAACGCTTATGTGCGAAAACCCCTAGAAAATGTTGAATTTAAAAGATGTCACACGACCAACGCAGTTGCGAAAAAACATAGCTTAAGTCCAATTCTGCTATATCACTCAAATTGGATAAAGCTGATTAAAGCGGTAGCATGGCTCAGAAGATACGTGACCTATATAACCATCATGTACTCCCATCACAAGGACAGGTCCCTAAGTGTGGGCTATCTGTCAGTTGATGAATTGGATGCAGCTAAACACAAGATATTAGCCTTAGTGCAAAATGAAGTGTATGGGGAAGCAGTAAAAGTGTCTCGATGCAATGGCGTAAGCGCAACTGATATAAAAGAGCTAAAAAATCTTTCACCTACGCTAATTGATGAATTGCTTTGTGTCGGCGGACGATTAAATTACTCGGATTATCCACTCTCAATCAGACATCCGGTTATTTTGCCCAGTCATCACTTCGTAACAGAACTTATTATTAGACACCATCACCACCTAGAAGGTCACACCGGGACATCACAAGTGTTAGCTACCATACGAAGAAATTATTGGATTGTTAAAGGAACCAGTGCAGTTAAACGAGTGATAGGTAGATGTGTGAGGTGTATACGCGCGAAAGTCACATTAGGCCAACAGATGATGGCACCTCTCCCCAAGTGTCGAGCGCAGCAAGGCTGGTTTTGCTTTTCCTCCGTCGGGATAGACTATTTTGGGCCGTTGATAGTTCGTCGGGGAAGAAGTGAGGAAAAAAGATATGGATGCCTATTTACGTGCCTCCAAACACGTGCCGTACATTTGGAAGTAGCTTTCAATTTGAGTGCTGATGCTTTTTATATGCAAGCAAATATCAAAGAAACAAATCAACATTGGCCTGCCTATCGATAGCCTAAGGGAACTGCTCCTAAGATGCACTCTGAATGTACATTTTGTCTTCAACAATACTTACTATAGACAAATAGACGGGATAGCTATGGGCTCGCCTCTAGGCCCGATTTTAACTGATCTCTTCCTAGCAAAGCTAGAAAACGGACCTCTCAATGAGACTATTAGGAACTGGATTTATATTGCCGATACATTGACGACACCTTCACCATCGTAGATCAAAACACTAGTGAAGAGGAACTCCTGGATCAATTCAACAGTGTTCACCCAGCGATCACTTTCACTGATGAAGGCGAGCATGACAATAAGCTGGACTTCCTTGACGTCACACTAAGCAGACGAAGTGACGGCACACTAAGTAGAAGCGTGTATAGAAGAAACCCCTCTTCATGCCAATATACTCACTTCCGCAGTTTCACACCCATCCGTTACAAAAGAAATTTGGTCAGATGTCTCACTAGCAGAGCAAAAAAGATCTGTACAATAGACACTCTACGTCAGGAGCTTGACTTCATCAACAGCTCACTGACCGAGATCGGCTACTCCAGCGCGTTCACTAAGAAGTACCTGCATGATATAATAAAGAAGTCGGAGATTTCGACTGCTCGTAAGAAACCTTTATACATGAAAGTGCAGTTCAACGGGGATGTGGCTAGTGACACTCTGAAATATAGGTTAACCAAAGCAATCACCAGGACATTGTACGCAGCCAACCTTGCGTTGACCTTCTCTTGTCGACCAGCGATGTCTACTCAAACGAAGGATAATTTACCTGGGTTGGCCTCTTCCATGTGCATTTACAAACTCAGCTGCTCCTGTGGAGATAGCTATATAGGGCGTACTACCAGGCAACTTAACCAACGAACGAGTGAACATCTACCAACTTGGTACATAAAGGGCCAGAGAAAATCTATTCGCAGTTCTATATTGGCACATCTTATTGATAGCGGTCATGCTTTAGATAATTCGAAATCATTTCGAGTTATCTATCGTATACCTCCATCATTTCCCGACGGAGTCCGTTCCCGTCTCATATATATAGCTGAAGCCATTGGAATTCGTACATATAACTCCAATTTATGTGTACAGAAGAAATACGTGACCTCCTTATCGCATCCATGGCCAGTTATAAGTTAACTAACAATTTTTTCAAATTTTATTATTATCATTATTTATTTTATTCTATTTGTGTTATCGTTAACCTTATTTCCACATCCATTATTGGTTTGTAATTATCCGCCTCTTTGTATTCTTCACTATCTAATTAGTTACACACATCTTATTACGTAATGATTTTAATGTTTTGCGTTGACTATTCCTAGTCTATTTACCCACGTTTGTTTGACCTTTTATTGCCAACGTTTAACTATTGATAAGAGTTTTGTTATTGTATTTTATTCTTCTTACTATTATCGGTTCATCTGTCATCCTACCATCAACTTGTACTTTTACCTATTATGTGTAGAGACTTATTCTATTTCATTGTGATTATTGACCCATATTGCTTTGATTGGTTTACATTTTTGTAATAAATAATCATGTATATTAGAGAAAAGCCTGATGACGATCTAATTTCATTATTTGTAAACAATACACTAAATACACAATTTGCCCATCTTCCTTAAGTTATCACTCAGAGGACTCATCGTTATTCCATTTTTGTTTTCGTATTTCAGTTCCTTACTGTCTTAACTTTTATTCTACTGATTATCCTATTTTGTCTGCATGAGGTCTACGTTTAATTCGTAAAACCTACCACACAACGCAAAAAGAACAATGGATTTCCATTGAGGGATTGGAATGTTTATATCAATTAGACTCATATGTTGGATAAATATTTGCTCAATGTTGTTTTGCAGTAAACAATGTATACCCTAATATTCGTTGTTGTACATAATTGAAAAGGTGGAGAAAAATGTCATAACCACTTGCATACGACGTATTAGGTAATTGTATGTTTGACCGTGGAATAGATTGGTTTCTTGTGTTCAGTCTAGTCTATCAGTCACATTTGGGTTATGCTGAACGTGTAATGTGACAGTGACATGTGGTTTGTTCAGTTAAGTTACACAGTGTATGTAATTATGATCTAATTTGTTATTGATAACATTGCAATAATGGACTGAATCCTAAAATTGTGGATATGTCATGATGTGACTGCCTAATCTATATGATCTTACATGGAGTCACATCATTGTCTACTCTGACTAGTCGTATAGTAACAATGCACGACCTAACGTTTGGTGCTTGTAAAGAACACATTTAGGCTAAATATAGAATAATATAATTACTATGATTAAAGACAAGTTATACAGAATAACCACTTCTGCAAGGTTGAGCCATACCATGTGATTGCAGTCCTAAACATCAACGGGAACGCTCAACCAAACAATACAAATGAATATTTGCAATATCCTTTGTCATAATAACGTGTAAGTGCGAATAAATATTAAATGAATAGTGTATAATGAAGTGATCATCAACTGGTAGAAACACCATAGTGTTCTTCTTTTTCAAATCTGTCATCTTAGCAATGCTACGGTCGGACTGTTACTACTTTATTCAATCCACACTGTTCTTCAGTCTTACGTGAGTATACGCTCAACTAGTATGGTATTTTGACTGATCAGTTTATAACAATGACCGTTGCGAATTTCAAATAATATTTTCCCATGGTGAGACTACATCAAAATGAACATTCACAACGGATTCATTATTGATTGCAATGATCACATAATCACATATACAGAATACTGCTAATTTCTAAAGTAAATGCTGTAAAACTCTTATAATATAATTCAGCTTTTATTCAATGAAAAATAAATTCACGTAAATATTTCAGTTATTTAATCACCAGAATGACTTCAGTCGATACGTTAATAAACAGAAAATGGTATAAAACTTGTTCAAATAATTGAAACGGTTAACAGAATATAAAGAAGTTTCCGGATGAAATACAGAATAAAACAACTCGATCAAAATAATAAAAACAAACGATAAGACATAACTGTAAATCATGGATTACTCTTCTTTCTCTTATACATCCAAATAGCACAACCGATGCATATGACACAGAAAGCGACGACGACGACTACTGGTATCACGATATACAAGTAACGAGGTGTGTCATCATGTTTACTGTCTCCATTTATTTCTGAAGTGGTGTCCTGAAAGAGAAACGAAACGGTAGCATTAATACTAAATATTAAATATTCACCAAACAGGGTTCAGTTTTTGCGGTATTTTTCCGAAATGTTTCTTCAGTGTGAATTTAGTGATTGCTTTGTTCTGCACTTTAACAACGAGAGTCTACTAACTTTCAATAATTATTCAAACATAATATACAATTTCCAACGGAATACGCTTCATCACTCAAACCGATTTCATCGGAGATTCATGGCAATTCACATTAACATACGCTTTCATATTGCATTTCTGAAGTCACTTAAAGCTCAGTGAGCTCAAAAATTAATATGACTCCATGCATTTGTGTTAAACAACGTTTCTGTTCATTGTTTGTTGTTACCATGAAATCAAAACGTATTCGTAGTAATAAAATTTTCTTCCGAGTAATCAGATGTACAATGTGGAATATAGCAATGTTGTAAACAATCTATGAATCTTAATAATTACTCACTTTAACATCATTATCATCGCTGTTAATGCATATATGAGCTTTTTCATACCAGATACATTTCACACTTGATGTTGTCGCATTTTGGCATTTTTCAATGGAATCGTGTTTTGAACAACTTACTGTGAAATAAATTAGGGAGACGGTATTTCAGGTTATCAAACAAAAGATACGTGAATAGCAAAACGTGTAACTGATATCAGTTTTATCATCAATCTATATCTTGTATACCGTTTCTGCATGTGTAAAGTGCACAATCAATTCGTGAGCTCACTAGCACTGATTATTTCGAAATCAGTGCATGAAGGTCAGCAGTTCTCAGACCGAAAACTTATTTTCAATGTTGTTGATTCGATGGAGAGACAAAAGAAGAGTGACTTTGTTTTTCGAATCATCATTGTGGCTTCCACAAAAACATTCTCTTTAACCTATCATGTGATAGAAGGTTTCAAAATATGTGGCCACGTTCTAGTCTGTTTAACGTCAGCACATCAGACTCATTGGATTAGTGAAAATAACATTTTGTTCGACAAATAATGAAGGTGATCCGAACACTAATGTATCGAGTGATTCTTCCAGTACTTGAAATGTTATTTCAATAGTCTTACACATGGTGAACTAAAAAGTGTCCGTAGACAATTTTAGCGACTCACGTGCAATTGAGTTTAGTTCAGTCAAGGTCTTTTGTTGACGTATTTATTGGAAAAAGTCATCCATGCTATGACAACTTGTTGTACTGTTATTTTTATTGTGCTTGTATGAAATAGATATGCTTGAACATTGCTTATTGCCTACGCATGTACCCATACTGCTAGCTTCATTATGAGCTGCTCAATCTATTCGATGACTCATCCATTTCTCTATATATATAGCGGTTCGAGGGTGATTATTTATCGAAGCACAGCCACTTCACACTCACTTTACATATTCATGAGAAAGGAAACAGTCTTATGTTGTGTAAATCATCAGTAATTTTGTTACTGTATATATATATCGACCATGATAAATTGCAATTTGAACGCGTGACTAGTCTACACCTACGATTTATCGAACAAGCATGACAAAGCAGAGTGAAAGTGAAGACTTCTGCAGAAGTTCAAGTTGAGTACTTAATCATGTTGAATATCCAACAGCAAATCCACGTGTAACTATTATTAGCAAGGGAAGCGTCAACAGAGAAACAATACTGGATATCTTGAAATGGCTAAATAAAATTAGACTTGGAATTTATGATATGATGAAACAGAAGTGATATATTCAAGTGTGGAATTACTCGATGCTGATTAAATAAGGTTTAACATACTCTCGATAGGTATAGGCTCCACTGACGTGTCACTTGTCATCCATCCTGCAGGAGTTGTTATTTCAGGTTTTCTCACATCTGTAAATTTGGTGAAAGCGAAGACTTCTGTAGTAGTTCAAGTTGAGTACTTAATCATTTTGAATATACAACAGCAAATCGACGTGTAACTATTATTAGCAAGGGAAGCGTCAACAGAGAAACAATACTGGATATCGTGAAATGGCTAAATAAAATTACACTTGAAATTTATGGTATGATGAAACAGAAGTGATATATTCAAGTGCGGAAATATTCAATGCTGACTAAATAAGGTTTAACATACTCTCGATAGGTTCAAACTCCGCTAACGTGTCGCTTGTTATCCATTGTGGAGGAGTTATTATTTGAGTTAATATCTCATCTGAAATAAATTTTACAAAAACACTTGAAATTTCGATTTCTCGTTAATCAAATAACAATTCGTTTCATCATTTCATGTACCGTAAAATAAAGACTTAAACATTTCTGATTACAGATAGAGTTTTTTCATACAAAATCCTCACAAAACATGCTCTACATCATTACTGATATGGAAAGCGGCCAGTGTTTAACTAGTAAATGAAAAATGATAACATTGAATTTCTGATTCATTTTAAAACATTCTCAGTGTAACATCTTCAAGAAACATGTTCAACTCGGTACAATTCTTTCGACATTTCAAATTACACATAGTCAACATTGAGATTTACTGTTCAAGACTAAGTTACATATTTCAACCGATCAATGTACACCGTTTGACCAAATACTTAGTGCATTGTCTCACATTTAATGACAAAACATTGTATCCCACCGAATCACTTTCACTAAACGCTTATCTTGAAACTCAGCTTGATCTTAAGACAACACATGATCACTTCAGTATGGCATGAAGATTTAGCATTTTATAAAACAACTACCAGTTACAAGCATCACTCTTTTGTTTCTATTTGAGTAGTCATAGGACTGAGGACAACAAGTGAGACTTTTTGTTCTGTGAGTGAATGAGCGAGTGAGTGAGCAAGTAAATAAATCAGTAGATATATGGTCTGTCAAATATTGTCGTTCGTATATCCCTGTCTGGATCAGTCCGTCGTTAAATGTATGTGTAAGCATTCTCCAATGGCTATACACAGTTTTACTGTAATGAAATTCACACATCATGGTTCTATCACTCGGAATATTAGGTTAAGAAAACGTCAGAAAATATGGATCACGAAATTCATTGTCTGTGTAATTTATCACAAAATACTGAAACAGAACCCTTACAAGTTCATCACAACAACTCAAATCTAATTTGTTACAGTGATAAGGATGATCGTTGTTGAATTAAAAACACATGTAATTTGATTTCAATACAGTGTTCCATTGTTCCAAATACATTAGACATTTTCATTATTGGGTTTCACTAAGATTCTTTATCGGGTGTAACTACTAAAATTCCATTCAAGAATTGTAAACATATAATTGACGTTGAATATCCAGTATACAGTAATTTTTGGACAGTGATTTTACGGAACGTATTTCGACTTTATCCTTCACGATTATCCTCAACACTTTAAGTGCACTTCGATCGATTTGTCTTACATTCAAATCAACTAATCATTGTAGACTGTAATACAGTTATAAATTATCTTTGTAAGCGGAAACAGCAGGTCACTATGTTGACATGCAGATAACCGTGAACGAATGGAAAGTAATATTACGTTAACAGAAAACTGTTGACGGGTTTACTCTACATCAAAATACCAGCAATAATTGTTACCTTCCAACGTTTTTCCGCAGTGAATTACAAATTGAATAGTGGAGGTCAGTGGACTTTCCTCTTTATCCGTGGGGATCTGAAAAGAAGTATTGGAAGTATCAAACACTGACATTCAAAAATATACACACTGTGAAATGATCAACAGTTTAAACACTAAATCCCTCAGCATATTCTGCAATGTACTTTCCGAACAGCTTATCTCCAGAAGACGAAATAAATCTTGTCATAATATGACTGTTTCCGTGCTGTACTCTGAAGTACACTGTTTGTCCTCATCTGTCGTGAAGAGACATCATCGTTTCTTTTGATGACTCTTCACTTCTAATTATTCACTGGTTTTAGCAAGTGGTACATTAAAGTGTGTGTCATTAAATGATTAATAATAGTGTCACATAGTCCGTTTGCACATTACAAAAGTTGATCTCTTTCTGTCGTATTCAATGTATCTTGATACATTTGACATTATTGATACGCAAGAAAGAGTGGATTAAGCTATAGTACTTTAAACAAAATTTTATTTCCATTCAATTGTACAACTTACGTTCTCATAATAGAGGGATATCTTCCCACCGGAATGTATCACACTAGTTATCTTGGATATAGGAGCTGTAAACAAAAGACTATTGATATTTAGAATACTTAAGTAATGATGATGAGCTTGTTACTGTTAGGTGTGACACTGTATATGCCTACTTACAAAAAAATATCCAATTTAAGCAAACATATACCGTGTTATCTCAAATGTTTTCCTTCGTTGAATTCGTTATAAATAATATCAAGTGGACCTCATGCAAAACATACGAACACAATTTGTTTAAAAAGAATGTCAGCTGTTTAGTCTTCGGAACCCGAGAAGAATACAATTCTGCGTAATATTTTCTATCATTACTCCCAAATCAGTCGACACTAAGAACACATGATTTGTGTTGTTGAGTGTTTGTTCACAAACGGAACTTCTGAATTTAATTGCTCATTAACCACACTGGTAAATCGATCAATCGACTGACTCCGACCATGGCGTTTACAAAGAACACAGATTTATTTGTTGAAGATGTGAAGTGAATAGTTTCAGACATATTGCCCTAGGAATTTACTGATTTTATCGGGCAATATTTAGGAATGACTGTGTCAAAGAATGTGGTCCGTGCAGAAAATGGCTTTGGGACGAACATATAACACAATTCATTTGTTACAATAAACAGACTTTACATCAAGTTCCATTGAAGCCAGTCAACGATGATGAATCTGTGCACCAGTGTTTCCACATGTGAGATGGCATTGTAACTTCATTCATCCATTTATTACTCGTCAAGTCTAGTCTCTTTCAGTCAATAATAACTGTTCTTTGAGTCCAAATCATTGTGAATAATTGATCATGGGATTCCACGTACAAGTCCACCCTCAGTTTGCAAAAGCGTTATGTATTCCTACTTCTACCAGTCATTGGTAAAAATAAAATTACACAAACTGAACAGGCAGGTGTGAGCAAACACGATGAGTAGTTTTAAGTGTTAAGATTTCATATGATATCAAATGATTATTCAGTGTTCGCTTACTTGTACCGTCATGAAGCATCCGAAAATACCAATTGACAGCAATGAAATCATCTGAAAAAAATGAAAATCGAAAAGATATTTGTATATCTGCATAATGAATATCTACCTCTTTTAATAAACATACATTCTAACAAAAAGTGTATTGGTAGACGAGTTATCACCTTCCTTCCTTCCTTCCGAGATTTAAGTGAACTGGTACGTTTGAATGTACAATCACCATTCGTTGATTGATTGTTTATGGAAGGGCGCGGGTTTTAATGTCATTATTTTATAAACAGGATAGTCTAAAAAGTGTTAAAAATCCAATGGTTCACAGATAGCGACTAAGAGATATTTAGCTTTCATGAATCAACTAAGTGCCAGAAAAGAGTTGGAAGACGTCAAGTATAATTTGACAGTTCATAAAGTTGATGACTCAATCGCGTCGATGAGACATCTTTTGAATTGTTGTTTAAATAGACTGGATAACAGCTCATTTTCACTCAGCGACCACATCGCTTGGTTTATAATTTCTACTGAATCGATTTTTGTTTATTTTTTTAGTGAATGGCTGTGTTTCTTTGATATTTTAACTTGACAGTGATGAATACGTGCTGTGAACACACGTTGTGGTACCAAATCACAGAAGCAATATAATCACTGTGAACTGGTCAGCTTTCGTGTAATAATCAAGCTAAATACTGAACCATTTATGCACAACAAGTGTGTGTGAACAAACAAAAGAAAACATTATGGGATAATAGAAAAACTCACTGTTGTCTACCATCTCACATTCACGATAAAGTTTGCTCATAATAGTATTATGTATCACTCCGATGTCTTTTTCTGTGAATACTCTTATGTAGCCTATATTCAATGAAAACATACAATTTAATTGAAATTCTATAGTGGATGAATGAAATATTTTGAAATGAACAGGAGACAAAAATGAATTTCATGAACTGTAATTAGTTTGCTATCAGACATCGAACGTTTGATCAGTTCAATAAGAAGAAAAAGGAGTCTATCAAACGTTTTGAATGTCAGAAAAAGCATAAAACTGATTCATTGAAGAAATTCTGGCAAACCTGATTCATGGAATGAATTGTGATTAACAAAACTCAATAACAATTTTAAGTTAAAGAAAAAAATTATCTTACCATCACGAGAAATCTCAAATCTAGTGACGTTATTACCGTAAAATTTAAACGAAAATTTCGGTGTAACATTCTTAAAAGATCCAAACATAAGAATTAGTAGTTCAATTACGAAATGTAGTCAACTCACCTGATCAGTACTAATTTTTTTAAAACTGTCACTAACAACTGGATACGGCTGATTGTGACGTATTGTTCGTGAGTAATGATAATGAGACTGTGTATGTGCATTAGAATCTGACTGTATACTTACATATTTATACGAACCGTTTTCTGAAATCACATTTTCATATTTCGCTAATTCAGGGTTTTCGCAGATATCCTGACAGTCGCAGAATTTGGAAAGCACGATGACCGGTATCAATAGACTAGATAGAGAAGTATATCTGAAATGGTTGATATGAAGAAAACAATGTTATCTCGTTGAATCAGACTGAAATTCATATAGTACATACAATAACTTCGTGTGTTCAGTCAACACTCACCTCATCTTTCCGTTCAAAATAGTATAATTATCTTACCAGAACTTGTTAGGTTTATATAGATTTTTCAGGTGTATGTTTGTTTCTTTCTGACTTTCTATGATTCAAAGTAACCATCGCAAAGATCTAATTTCATAAAATCATCTCTTCATTGTTAACCAATCATTTCGCTAGATGAATCCATTATTATCCAATATCTTTGTAGCTATCGAGGACATAGGCAGATATTTATCCACCATTGGTTGAAATTCCTGACAGCCGTTGATGAAAATGCTTTTGGATATGATTGGCAATACTTTAAAATAAGTGATTGGTTTATTTGTAGTTCAAAATATATGCTCATGTGTTCACGAACAAACACTTTGTTACGCGTAACAACCTGTTAATGGGCTGTCAATGACGCATTAATTTGACTTGATTGGTTAAAATCAAAGTGGCACAAATTGTTTCAATTGGATGTCAAAAAAGGCACAAACATTTGAACTTTACTTCAATTGAGAATATTATTTGATGAATATTAAACTATTATTGAAAACCTGGAGGCACTGAACAACTGCTTCGTCTTAGTGAGAAACTTTTCGGCAGTGCGCATCCACAATTTTGCACGCGGGATTCAAACACAGCATCTTTGGTCTGGCGCGCCAATCCTTAACCTCTAGACCACTTATTTGACATTCAATAGTGTCGGTGTCTAATTTCAACAAATCCACGAGGATAAGCAACTACACACCAATGTCTGAGATAGATACATGTCTCTGCCTGAAAGGAATAACTCGACTGGTCACATTTGCTCACAAGAACTCCGAGAATCCCCAGAAGGAGCTAGTTAACAGTGAGCACACGATAATCACCAAGGTAGGGTTGTGGGGATTGATAAGTCTTTCAAAGATATCAGAATCGATGTATGTTATATAATGGTCCAGTGCTCTACGTTTCTAATGATAAGGTACTATTCATGGACTCATGATTTAAATAGATAGCTTAACAAAACCATACTGCAAATATGGTTGCAAGTATTAATGATTCTACGAAAAAACGACCATTAAACTCACTGCAGTTTAGATAGTAAATGGTTACAGTGCTTATTCATAGCTGAAGCGAGACTAACTATGAATTGACTGCCAAAATATTTGTTTTCAATTTACTTGCTTTTCACAAAAGCAGGAATGTTTGAAAAATGAGAACTCCATTCATCTCTGTTCTGTGTGTATGTAGATGACTGTCAGTCACATAAACACATAATGAGAAAGCGGTATTCATTATTCTAACAAAGTTTCATATCACGCCCACTACACAATAGACAATACCATATGATTTGAATAATTAAATATAATGAGGTGATAGATGAAGAGAAAGTATAATCATTGGAATTTCTACAAACAACTGAGGTCACCAGAAATATTCCGATGTTTGGCACTACTATTTCAGTGTTATTTTTAAAAGAATATTTCTTGTGAGACAACGCATATTAGATGAGTAGAATTGAAGTAGATGCGATGATCATGTGCAATATTCAACTAAGTAAACTTGACTGAATCGTCAAGTGACAGTCCCTAACGTGGTTAGATTTAGGAGGACGTTAGAAGTACATGATGTGTTCAAGCCAAGTAAAGACTGTTCATCGAGAATAATGTGTTCCTGTCGACCGATGTTATCTTCCAAATCCGTCCAACCATATCTTTTACTTACCAAACACATTGTGGTCTCAAATGAAGTAGAGAAGTGAAACATGAATGCCAGCTTGATCAAAGTAGAGAAGACGAAATACAAATAGATAAACTAACAAGCAATCAATGATAATCATTATGGAACTGAAATCATGCGTCGCTGTATCATTGAATATCACTAATCGTCAATAAAACTAATGAAGATGTTTCATGAAGAAACTTATCTTCTTGACAATATCGACTCCTGAATTTGCACGATTGTATTTACAGATTATGTTTTTGCATGTATTAGTGTGTGATATAAGAGATGGGTGTTGCAGAATTATCGCAGATGATCAGACTTATTTATGCGGGATTCAATCGAGATGAAATTGTGTTGCGCATATGAATAGTCGAGATAATCAAGAACCTTCAAGTATTTGAAGCAATAATTTATAAATGGAGAGGTGTTATTTCATGGTAATCTAAGTCTTTGAGTGCTGAATAAAATAGGTTTGGTCAATTGTCGACGTAGCAGACAGTCATAAGATATCTACGTTGTGTAATAGTATCGGCAGTGTTCAAAGCAACAATCTATGAAACAAAAGATGGAGATAACTGTCTTCTTAAAAGGTGATGATGGAGAGAAGGAGGTGAAGAGGAATACGACTGTATTAATCAGCAATTCTAATTTGTAGCATTCGATTGGATGATAAGGCCGTTGATGAATAATCGATTAAACGTGAATCCTCGCCTCCTGCTATAGCTTCGGCCTCATCCAAAGCTTTTGAGCCTGTTCTACATATTGTGTAAGGGAATTTGAACGGAGATTCGCGTGATGGATGTGAACTGAATCGACTGTGTTTGACAACTGAGTTGTTGATTGATTTGTTTATTCCTTTAAATAATCATACAGACTGGTGCTCGGATATTTGTTCATCAGGTACAGCCACAAACTGCTTCACGAGAGTAAGCAAACTTGTTGATCAATATTGAGATGGCCAGAGGTAGCAAATGATTCTTAAGACTTCCCTGAATGACTTTCATGGTAGATAAAACAGTTTGGAGCAGTGTATTAGAAAAAACTTATTTGAAGGATTTGTACGTTTGTTCTTTGGTGTCTTAGATGCCCTGTCACCCCTGAATTCATTATTCAAGAACAGAACTTTGTTTGCAACAGTGGGAGAAATTCTGACTTAACATCCCGGTTTCAGATTGCTTTCAATGCCCATGGGTTGAAGAAAAAATTTCAGAAGCGTTTGTCGGATTTTATTCAGTTCATCATCAATTTCGTCTTCATTTCATATTCTGCGTCTCACGGAGATAGAGAATGGATTGAATTCCTTCTCCAACTCACAGCGCCTTACTCATGAAAGTTTATATATAGCTCGTTCGGCCTCACTTTGATTGACTTCCACTCAAGCAAGTTTGACTATCTTCGATAACTTAATCAACGCACTATACTTTACCACAGAATACTACATACAAAATAGTTACCTATAAATGGGTTTGTACAACTTCAAAAATTGATATTGTTGAGAAGAAAAATTTACTCTCCTAAACGTCTTCATTCTATTTTTCAGCGAATCACCATTAGTTCTAACATTTTTTGTTTGGTGTCTTCTCTTAATTGATACTGAATTGGCTATTATTCTATCGTTACAAGAGTCACATTCCTGAACAGTTAATCATTCAATTTCACTACTTTTTATACCAGTCTTCCATCTCTACTTCATCACTGATCTCAATGAGAATATTGGTTCAGTCAATCGAAAAGATACCTTACTTAGTTACATACTTACGCCTGTTACTACGATCGGAGTATAGTCCGCCGACCACCATTCTCCAACCCACTCTGTCCTGGGCCTTCTTTTCTAGTTCCATCCAATTCTTGTTCATTTTCTCGTGTCTATTTCCAGTTCCCGGCGTAATGTGTTCTTTGGTCTCCCACCTTTCCTTTGGCCTGCAGGATTCCATGTGAGGGCTTGTCTTGTGATACAGTTGGGTGCTTTCCTCAATGCGTGTGCTATCCACTTCCAGCGCTTCTTCCTGATTTCTCCCTCCTCTGGTATCTGGTTTGTTCTATGCTACAGTAGGTTGTTGCTAATAGTGTCTGGCCAACGGATCCGAAGTATTTTGCGTAGACAACTGTTATTAAACACCTGTATCTTCTGGATGATGGCTTTCGTGGTTCCCAGGTTTCTCCCCATACAGTAGAACTGTCTTGACATTTGTGTTGATAATCCTGACCCTGGTGTTGGTTGACATTTGTTTTGAGTTGTACATGTTCTTCAGCTGTAAATATACCGCCCTTGCTTTGCCGATCTGCTACTTCACGTCTGCATCAGATCCACTGTGTTCATCAATGATGCTGCCCAAATACGTAAAGGTTTTTACAACTTCCAAATCTTCTCCGTCAATTGTGATTGGATTGGTGCATGCTATGTTGTATCGGGGAATCTTGCTTTTCCCTTTGTGTATATTGAGACCTACTGATGCTGAGGCTGCTGCTACTCTGGTCGTCTTCTCCTGCATTCGTTGTTGCGTTTGGGATAGAAAGGCCAGATCATCTGCGAAGTTTAGGTCGTCTAACTGCATCTTAGATGTCCACTGTATCCCGTGTTTCCCTTCAGATGTTGATGTTTTCATTATCCAGTCGATCATCAGGAGAAAGAGAAAGGGTGAGAGTAAACAACCTTGCCTGACATCAG
Source organism: Schistosoma haematobium (assembly GCF_000699445.3). Lineage (NCBI taxonomy): Eukaryota > Metazoa > Platyhelminthes > Trematoda > Strigeidida > Schistosomatidae > Schistosoma > Schistosoma haematobium. The sequence goes on along the minus strand of NC_067202.1, from coordinate 18,552,597 downwards.
TCTTCACCTCGAACGACTTTGTCAACTGTCCTCTATTCGCGATTTTGTTGTTTAATCCATCACAGAAATTCTGTATGGTACTGACTATGTTCTTGGGTACGCCGTAGTGCAAGGAAGAATCTTCCAAAGTGCTGTTCTGTCCACGCTATCAAATGCCTTTTCGTAGTCAATGAAGTTGATGTAGATTGGTGAATTCCATTCAATTGATTGTTCCACAATGATCCGTAGAGTTGCGATTTGGTCTATACACGATCTATCCTTACGGAATCCTGCCTGTTGGTCACGAAGTTGGGCGTCTACGCAGTCCTTCATTCCGTTTGCCAATAACCTGTTGAATACGTTTCTTGTAGTTATCACAGTTGTTGAGATCGCCTTTCTTTGGTATCTTGATCAGATGTCCTTCTTTCTAGTCTGTTGGTACTTGTTCTTCATGTCAGTTCTTGAGGAAGAGAATGTGGAGTATCCTTGCAGTCACTGCTACGTCTGCTTTCAGTGCCTCTGCTAAAATTTTGTCTAGTCTTGCTGCTTTGCCACTCTTGATATGCCTGACGGCCATGCTGATTTCTCCCATTGTTGACGGGCAAACATCGATTGGGACGTCCGTGGGTGCTGCTTCGATGTTGGGTGGGTTCAGTGTGGCTGGTTGATTCAATAGTTCTATTCACCTGTTTCGTTGTTAATCAATGTCGATGATTACCTCGCCATCCTTGATTTTCACTTATCGTTCTGGTTTACGGTGATTTCCAGAGAGTTTCTATGTCGTGTCATACAGTTGTCACATGTTTCATTATCTTGCAGCCTTTTCATACAGAGTGGTGCTCGGATATTCGTTCATCAGGTACAGCCCCAAACTGCTTCACGAGAGTAAGCAAACTTGTTGATCAATATTGAGATGGCCAGAGGTAGCAAATGAATCTTAAGACTTCCCTGAATGACTTTCATGGTAGATAAACAGTTTGAAGCTGTGTATTAGAAAAGACTTTTTTAAGGATTTGTACGTTTGTTCTTTGGTGTCTTAGATGCCCTGTCACCCCTGAATTCATTATTCAAGAACAGAACTTTGTTTGCAACAGTGGGAGATATTCTGACTTAACAGCCTTTTCCGCCATCATTGCTAAATCTTTCACATGTTTACGTTTGTTGGTTCAGATGCTTTTCTTCACTGCTTGCCGGAAATGTTTGATTGCACAGCAGGCTGCTAGTAGCTCTCAACAAAAAGCGCTGCATCTCGTCTCCGTGGGAGTGGGGCGTTGTGAGAAAATTTGGAGAGGTTGCCAACTACCGGAGTTGTTCTGTTGCATAACAGCTCCTATCGCAATATCGGACGCATCAATCGCTATACTAAGCATGGCTGATGGGTCAGGATGAGCGAGAAGTGTAACTTATGTCAGAGCCGTTTTGATCTCTGATAATGCAATACGTGCGAATTCGTTCAATTCTAATTTGCGTGGATTAACGCGAAATAAATCGGTTAATGGTCGTAACCGTTCTGCCGCGTGTGGGATAAAACGTCCGTAGAAGTTGACCGAGAGATGCCTTGTACTTTGCTATCGATAAACCTTTGGAAAGTTTGAGCAGCATTCCGTAATCCAAATGATATTCGTAGGAACTCAAACAAACCGAAAGGAGTCGTGATAACATTTTTTTCGATATCTTCAACAGCGACTGGGATCTGATGATATGCTCGTACCATATGGATCTTAGAGAAGATAGTCGTGCCTTCGAGCGGTGCCTTGATGTCGTGTATGTGGGAAATGGTGTGACTATCAAAGCGTGTAACTACGTTTAATGCTCGGTAGTCGCCGCATGGTCTCCAACTAACTTCGTCCTTCTTGCGCACCATGTAAAGAGGAGAGGCCCAGGGACTTTGAGCATGATAACTTATACCAGTAGCTAGTAAATTATCAAACTCACGTTTAGCGAAAGCCAACTTGTCCGGTGCCAGTCGGCGTAGTCTTGCCGTGATTGGGGGTCTGCGGTTGACTATTTGGCCGGCGAGTACGGCTGCATTTACTCGCCGGCTCGGGAGTTTATCGCCTGGTTTTTATATACCCCGAAGTATTCTCTGCTATGTATGATTTGGTTGGTTCATGATGTGTTGTGACGGAGAACCTTGCGTTTCCCTTTGTGTATGTTAGGATACACAGCTGCTTAGGCTGCTGCTACACTAGTCGTCTTCTGCATTTCTTGATGCGTGTGCGATAGGAGAGCCAGATCATCTGCAAGGTCTAGTTCGTTCGACGGCACCCATTGCCTGTATTTGCAGTTCGGCTGGAGGATCTTGGGGTTGCAGTGAGCTATGATCTTGAAACCACTGCCTACTGCCAGGTGATTGCAGATTGGAAGTTTGAAACTCCATGAGGCTTAAGAAAGACATTCACCAAGGTACAGACTGCAATTTTCATTTCAGTATAAACATGGAGTTTCACCATTACTCTAGATGATCTACTATATTTAGGATACTTCACAAACTGTACAAGCTCTCACTTGAACTGGTCATATATATTACTTTTGATCACCATCACCCCCAAACCCTTTCATGATAAGATATATTTATTCACTTCATACAACTACAAACATACTACAATGAATGAAGAGATATTTGTAAACATTTACATCGTATTTATTAAAATAGTGAGTAAAATCGAACATCATGATGTATGTGTTAGGATAGTCGGAAAAATATACCAATAATTATCGTGTTAAGTCTACGGTGTCCTTGGACCTTAAATGTACATTTCCTATTGGTCGATGTTTATTTCACTGGTTAAATATTTTGTAAATGTTGTTTCCTATTTTATGGTACGATGTGGTATGCTTGATTGGTATATAAACAAAGTATGTTTGAAATATAATGATTCATAACTCAGAGGCTGTGACTTGCGTTCTTCACTCAACTGGCTGGGACAGACTGCGAAGCGGGACCAATCAGCGCTCTAGGTCGTCCGTCCGTGTTTACGTGTCCACTGTCACAGAGGCGATCGATAAATACGCTGCGTATCAAAAACCTGCAGTCACACACACGCGTTACAACAGTATGAAAATACTGGAAGCAGCAGACCTTATGACTGACATGACAACTAGTTTTTTACATTAGCCATGTTTTCCTAAAATTACGATGGAAGTATAAACGTTGGTGCATAAGAGCTATGAAACAACCTAAATAATAATAAATACTACTACAAGCCGATAAATAAAACATGAAAATTCATAAAAACTGTCTTGCTGATTGTTACGAGAGAACTGAAGACATTTGACTGATTAAAAACTTTTTATTGTATATGATTAATTGCACTGTTTTTGGATGTATTTATTTTAATTAACTTCTGAACTTGTTTGTTTATATCATTATTCTCGGACATTTTGGTTTCTGTTTGTCTTTGGTTTGGTAATTGGAAGTTTTTACTCCGGGAACCTACAAAATTGATGGTTGGTTTTGTAATCTTTATAATTATTGTTGTCAGGACGACATTTTGGTCGACTGTTTGTGAATTGCGAATAAACTTTGGTACCCAAATTGGAGTTTCGTTCTTTTATTGATTTGGGTTCGTAAATTGCAAATAGATCGATACACTGTACTTCAATAAGGGAACGAGCAAATACCTGGACGTAACACTGATGACAATGAATATAATGAATGTTTTGTCTGCACACGATTACGAATAGCGAACAATTAATTAAACCAGAATAATCTTTTGTGGCCAATATTTAATAGAGTTCTGATGAAACAATCGAAAATCATGCCATTTTGTACTAGTTTGATGAAATCCTTTATGAAATAGACAGAAATATATTCTACTCATATTGTTTAAACTTGATCATCAAAACGTATTGGTAACAATGCGCATTTAGAACATTGAATACGAATTTTTCGGATGTTTATATTTCGTAAACCAATTCAGTTAGATACGATGTCAAACGTGTAAATTGTATTTGAAAACGAGTGATGCTCCAGTTATTTAGTAAGACGGAGAAACAAGTTGAGTAATTGTGACAACAACTAAAATTAACGAGCATGCAGCAACATACGCCGACTTAAAAATAGACAAGCATACAAACAAATAAATGACTCAGAAACAATCAAAAGGTCTGCTTTATACGAACTGTAGAATAATAAGTGTGTGTTTAACAAATGGGTGATGCAAGTTTAATTAAATGCTGGAAATGTGGCTGTGCTCTGTTAAGCCCAACCCAGCATTTCAAAACAGTTAGCATTGGTGATGTGATATTATGATCACTACTTCTGATAGGGTGAATAGACATCAACGATCGACAAGTAAGAAACGTTTTGTTAACAAGATGATCAACGGTGTGCATAAGCAAGACGTTCAATGAAAACTTGATATTCCATTAATGTCCAGGCATCCTAAAATCATTTCGTTCAAAACACACTCTATGTCAGTTAATTTGCTATAATCATATGTGAAACGTTTATGGCTTTTAATCTACTCAGGCAAACATCTGCATCTCCAAAAGCTACTCTTCATATATGTCACATCAAAACTCTGTCTCACATGGTGACGACAGTTTTATAACTGATGATATACAGCAAAATATGTCAACATGACTTTGAAACAAATTGAAACGAGTTTATTCATTTTTTAATTTTGATGAATACATTGTGACTATTGCATTGAAAGCAAATATCATTACTACCAACTAATATCAAACCAATTAAGTCCATCAATTTTCAGTGTTTGGACATATTTCGAAACATGACCCTCCATGCTTATCTGAGAATGAATCTTACCCATTCCTTAGACATGTTGTTGAGCATCTTGGGAGATTTTGTAACCTTAACTCACTTGTTTCCCTACCAAGCAAAAACGAAATATTCAGCTGTCGAGAACGTTGAATAAGACTGATCCTGTTAAAGGAGTACCTTGAAGTTAATCATTTTAAGTTCGATCTCTGTGTGTACAGGTGATATGATAAATGACTGCTTCCAATTTGTTCACTTTTGTATTTATCGTGCAGATACTTGACATTTACGTTACTTTTCTGTTTGAGAGTTCTGTTCCAAATATTCTTTGTTAGTTTTGAAACTGTACTGCATACATGACATGTTTACTCACAATCGACATCCACAATAACAATGCAACAGGTTTCTGAATGCATCATTTCCGGCGGCCAAACTTCAAATTCTGTATAAAACAACATGCTCAGTAACTCAATCGAAGGTTGATAAGCATCCTTTTCATGTTACCGCCAATTGTATTTATAAATTTACGTGTACCTGCCAAAGCAGCTACACTGGCCGAACAGAAAGGCGGGGCATATCTCAGATTTTTTAAACATGTTCCAAAAAGCCTTATAACAAGAGAAAGAAAGACTCTAAATAGTGCAATCATCAAACATCTTCTTGATACAGGACATCAGGTCGATACCCTAAAATCATTCAAGGTGATTAGTAAGCCGCCAAACTCCAGTCTTCTGAAGTTTGCTTAAGTAGTTGCTATCAGGCGCTAAAAGCCCGATTTATGCGTTCAAAAGGAGGAGGTTGTAAGATCCATTTTGAAGGTTTTGTGTGTTGGTGAAAATCCCTCCATGTATATACTTGTACTTTGTTCCTATTGATCCCCTTAGTTGTACATTGTTGTATTTTGATTACATTTGAATTGTTAATACTTGTATTTTTTATGATAGTTTTTGTTTTTCTTACGCATTCACTAAGTTTGTGTTTCTTCCTGAACTTCATCTGTGTTGCTTCACTTGACACTTGTTCTTGGCCGTAGCCATATTGATTTGCTCCTCCTTTTGTGTGTGTTCTATCCAGTCACGATAGAATAACGTTCATTTGTTGTGACTGGTAATTTTCCCTCATCTTCTATCAACTTCTTTATTTTTTGTAATTTAGATTTGATTGATTGAACAATTATTGGTTGAATAGCCAGGTGGTAATATTTGTTTAGGTAACGATTTACATTTAAATTTATGATGAATTATAGAACCGCTATTTACCCGAATACTTGTTTTGATTTCGACGGAAAAGGGCGCGTGTCCAAAGTCCAAAGTAGTTGCTATCAGGCGCCAAAAGCCTGACTTATGTGTTCAAAAGGAGATGGTTATTATTCATTCCTTGCCTTGTTGATTATTATTCCTTTGTTATATCTTAATATTTCTTCTTTGCTTTGAACTCTTTCTTTCATTTATCACACCATTGAGTTGTATTCCAACTATCTTATTCTATCAACTGAACTCTACTCATTTGATTCCCATCAAGGTTTACTTGTTTCTAAACGTTTGAACTGTTGTCACAATGTTCCTTCATCACATAAGTTATATATTTACAATATTCAGTTTATTAAATTTATTTACACCCTTGGTATACTATACGAATATGTCTTCAATATAACTGCCAATCAGACTCTTTCATGTAAGTGATTTAAACCCATTATCTAATTATGATTTTAAATATCACAGGTTGTAAGCAGCTGACAAGAACCAACGAAATAAAAATGAATTCATGCTATTCTGCTAGAATGTTTGTTCTTGCTCTTTTCAAAATGATAAAGGAAACTGTGTGTATGAAATTTCCACAGGTGTTCAATCACACACTCCCAACCGTTTCCCATAATATGATACCATGCTACTCAGTTTTCATTCAAATCATAAGCATTTATGTTCTCACTTGCTCTACAATGCAAGTGAATATGCATCGCACCCGTCACCATTAAGCTACACATTTTCATACCATTCTTTAAGATCAATGGAGATTGGTTAATTTGCTCAAAATCAAACGTCAAAATTGCTCTGATTACGAAATTTGAAACGTCTGTTTATAAATATATTACCGCTTATAATTAAGATCGTCTTCCATCTGAAAATCAGCTTTGTAGAAAATATCTTAACTCCCTATCGTAAAGCTACTCCGTGAATTTCCCCTCAATATCATCATTAAAATGTATACTTTATACTGTAAACCAGTGCTATCTTCATTATTCATGATGATTTCATTACGTCAAACTGTGTACAGTAACTTCACTGTTATGAAACGATAATCAAACTATTGTGAAACAAATTACGCATCTCAATAATGGTCACAAACGGTCTTCACTGCCATCATTTGTAGCAGGTTTCAACTTCACTATATTATACATCAACAAATATATGTCGACCGATTTAAAATTGTTTTCACTAGTTTTATTCTGAAGAATCTGTGGACCTACTGCCATAAGGAACGTGAACATTTACTTCGTCGGATGGATCATATCCACTGAAGCCTTTATATTCTATCATGGAACAATTTCTAATCATAATATGAAGGTGGAAATAGATGACCTGCCATAAAATGTTTTGTGTTTTTCATACATCACATAGAATAATTAAACAGAGAATTGGAAATAATTTTCACCGAATATCTATATGAGATATCCTATTCCATGTACAGATAACGATACTTTAAAATTCATGTTCATTTCTGTTACTTATGTGAGTTATAACACACAAGTTTTGAACATTACACATGTGTGGATGTTTCGTGTTGTTGGTCAACCAGTTATTTGACATATTGCACAGATATATTTCAGTCTTCCTGTTTGAAATATAGTACGAACACTACTATATTGATTATTCATGCTAGAAAGAAAATAAAATGAGATATGTATTGATATAATCCTCAACAAACAGATTCGTTCTTCACAATAGCAATGTTTGCATTCAATAACTCCTCCTGGAGTCCCTCCAGGGGCTACTGCCGGTCCCAAGCCCGGATGAAGGAGGAGGGTTGGGTATGGGGTTAGCGACAACATCCCGTAGAAAACTAACTCGCTAAAAGACGCTAACTGGAAAAATTCATTCAAATCTTTTAAACTCCGCCCCGGGTTCAGAAGGTTTTCATTTAGAAGAACTATGACGCCTCATGATGAAGGCTGAGTTCCTTCGAAAGTCACGTGGCCGATGCCCCTTCTGACAACCAGAGTAACCATTTATTTAGGTACATAGAATGTTCGTACAATGTGGGAGACCTGATGAGTTATCCAAATTGCTGCTGAAATGAGAAGATACAACCTAGAGGTGCTTGGGATCAGTGAAACACATTGGACGCAATTGGACAACAGCGACCAGCGTCAGAGGAGCTTCTGCTATACTCCGGCCATGAAGAAGAAATTGCCCTTTAATACCCAAGACGTTGCATTGATACTGCCCAAACAAGCACAAAGTGCACTAATAGGATAAGAATCTCATAGACCAAGGATCATCAAAACCTCCCTCATAACAAAGAAAGAGGGCATTTCAATGAACGTCATCCAATGCTATGCGCCTACCAACAACCACGATTAAGATAGTGAAGAATACAAAGAGGCGGATAATTACAAACCGATAATGGATGGGGTAATAAGGTTAACGATAACACAAATAGAATAAAATAAATAATGATAATAATAAAATTTAAAAAATTAAAAAAAACAAGCTGACTACACAGAAGTAAACAAGCAAATGAAGAGGAGCGTCAGAACGGACAAACGTGAATATGTGAAAGATTTAGAAATGATGGCGGAAAAGGCTGCAAGAGAGGGAAACATGAGACAACTGTATGACACGACAAAGAAACTCTCTGGAATTCACCGTAAATCAGAACGACCAGTGAAAAGCAAGGATGGCAGGGTAATCATCAACATTTATATTATTATTATTATTCACAAACATTTTATGGGTACATAAGTGTTGTGAAGAAACCATTTTGGGTTTCTTCGCAAAATGCAATGATACACAATTTTCAATAATGTTAGCATTATACTTGCCATATTTAAAACAAAAATATTTAGAGTAAATGGAGAAAATAAGGGAATAGAAATAAGGGAGACGTGAAATACGCAATCAGTTTAATTGACGTGTTTATGAGCATAAAACAAGAACAAACGACTATGTATGTAACGTCAAATTAGTAACAAAAAAAGTGATTAAGAAAAAACAACTTATTATCGCAGTAGGTTATGACACTAGAATAAACGTTTGTGCAGTCACATAGTTTGGAGTGATGCGATGAAAGTCTCAATTGAGTGAAAAGGATCATAAAATATCAATATGTATGAGTAGTCATATATGCATGGTGAAGATAAAACGAGTCTGAGAAGTTAATTAAAGTGTAACACAAGTTATTGTCTTAATTACAAACTTCGTAATCTTAAGAGTAATATTCATTTAGAAGGAAAGAAGAGAAAGAAAAGAGGTAAACACCCAGTGAAAAGTTTCATCCATGATAAGAATAATAATTGTGTGATGAATATGAACTTCAGAAGGAAACCAACAATTGAGGAAAATAAAATAAAAATCCTTTAATGCACTCCGGGGGAAAACATTTAGATTTATGTAATAGTATACAGAGTGAAACCCGGATATTACTATAAACACTTGTGCAATAATAATTAAGATTGATGCCATGAAAGTCACAACTAATTTCAAAGGACAGTCAGGAATTAAGGTAAGAAGATATAAAAGGAATATCTAATATGTCGGGGGAACAATAATGATACTAATAACAGTAATAATTATAGATACGAACATAAGCAGATTTCATATATCAAGATGAATAGAAATAAAATAAAATAGATGTGAAGAGATTTAAAGGTGTTATTTTGCTTTCCAGGCAATTAAATGGATGATGGACCTTGTTTGTTAAATCATTATTAAATACATTGATATTCAGTAGGTGACATAGTCCACTTTCGGAAAGAAAATCTTCAAGCAGACTTCTGGACCGGGTTGCAGTTTCACTGCAACGGAGGTTCACTGGCAGTCTGTTCCACATGGTTGAGTAGCGACTAAGGAAAAAATTCTGACGTAAGTTTGTGTGGGCTCTTGGAATAGCTAGAATATTCTCCTTATTGCGTAGATTGTTGGATGATATCATAAGGTATGAAGGGGTGGATACCGAAGAGTAGGAAATACCGTTAATAAGCCGGTAGATGAAGACAAGATTGAATTTAATACGTCTGATCGAAAGAGGTTCTAAGTTGACTTGTTGACATCTTTGGTGATAGTCTTTGTTATCAGAAAACCCCAGAACAGCTTTGGTGAACTTTCTTTGAACTCCGTCAATTTTATTCAGGTCATTATGTCTGCAATTACTGTAAACTAAAATACCATATTCAAGAATGGGTAAGATAAATTTTCTGTATAGTAACAATCTCGATTCGATATTATTAACGTTTATCATTATCATTCAGATTAGCTTTCTAGCTTTGGATACTTCAGATATAATGTGCTCAGAAAAGTTCAGACTGTTGCTATATCTTAAACCCAGGTCACGAACAGTGTTGAGAGGTTTGAGTGTATGTGTGTGTACAGTCAGATTTATGTTAAGGCAGCGAACAATGAGAATAAAACCACTTTTGTCAACATTAAGTGGCATATTCTACGAAACAGTCCATTCGTACAACTTGTTTATTTCCTCTTGGATTACCGCTGAAATATAACTTTCTTTCGTAGGAGAAGAGAATGAATATCCTACTTTCAGGTCATCAGCAAAAAGGAAAGGCTTACCATAGAGAAGAAGAGAACACACGTCATTGATAAAAAGGAGAAAGAGTAATGGACCAACCACACTTCCTTGTATAACCCCACTGGTTACACTCACAGGTCTAGAGTAGCAAGATCCAAAGCGAACGATTTGGCTACGTTCTTCTAAAAAGGATTTGAGCCAAGATAAAAGGGGATTCTGTATGCCAAATGAAGAGAGTTTTAAAAGAAGTTTGTGTGAGACACTGTTGAAAGCCTTACTAAAATCGAAGTAAAGAATTATCACTGGCTGACCAACATCTCTTTTCTGGGTAATGTGACCAAAAAACTTCAGGTGCGATGTGAAACATGAGCGTTTAGTCATAAACCCGTGTTGGGATGGGCTGATCAGACTAGCCGAAAGTAAAAATGATAATAGCTGCTTGTGGATGATTTTTTTCATGGTTCTTGAGAGCACGGATGGCAAATTAATTGGCCTATAGTTATTAATATCACTATGTAGTCCTGTTCTGAATCTATGGATGATAAGTGATGTTTTCCATACAAATGGATAGGTCCCATATTCCATGGATAGATTGAAAAGTTTCAAACAAAATAGTGGGAATTCTCTACTTCCATATTTAACAAATGATGAAGGTATCCCGTCAGGTCCACCATCATAAGACTTTTGCAGGGCAGCTGTGGCCCGCTTGATGTTGGAGGGTGTAAAATCAATTTTCGACAGATGTCTGGATGTCAGCATTGGAAATGTAATGATGGAGTTTTCAGTTCCAGTTTTGTAGCACTGCGAGAAGTGCTTGCTGAATTGTTCGCTTATAGTATTCGCGTCGTTAACAATGATTCCGTCAACTATGAAGAATTGAGTAGTGTCAAGGGTATTTGACTTTGCACGGGATTTAAAAAGCCGAAGTATTGATAATTCTGGGCTTTTACTACGTACGGCTTCATTTTCTATATTCATGAAATACTTACGTTTAGATGAAGCATTTCTGATGATTAATTTAAGTATACTCTGAAGTGCTCGTAGTAGCGGCATTTTAACTTCCTTAGCTTTCTTTTAAAAGTATTTTGGCCCCTATTAGCATTATAAGCCACACGGCCAATAACTGGAGCAGTGTAGTCAAGACAATATATCAGGTTGTGGTATAGATTGGAAATCGCAATGTCAACATTATTTGTGATAAAATAAGTTTCCCATGATAAACATTGAATGACAGTTCCAGTCCGTTTCCATGTTTGTTGATCAAAATGTCTGCTTTTTACATCAATGAAGCTTTACAGTTCAATTGTATGGCGTTTAAAGAGTGAATAATACTCAATACAACTCTTTGGTCACGCATAAAAAACTCATGACTGGTATGCACTGAGATAGAGTCTATGTTGATTGTGAACATTAAATCAAGTGTATTATTCCCCCTGGTTGGTTTTCGGACCTGTTGAACCCATCCACAAATTTCTAATGTTTCAACTAGCTTGTTATATCGACCTGGTACCGGAGTCAAGCCCCATATAATTCTTGGCAGATTAAAATCACCTCCGATGATTTTAAAAGTATGCGGTTGGTGCGAAGCAATGAAAAATGTGTTTGTTAGTAATCCATCAAACTTAGTATCCGCATAAGGTGGTCTATATATGCTTCCCACCAGTAAATAATTTTGGGATCCACAATTTACAGTAACCCAAGTGGAGTCGTCTATAGCATCAAGGGACATATCCCCAAATTTGCATGCTTGAATATCTGAACGGACATAGATAATTGTAACGCCTTCTATTCCATAACATCTATCGGTTCTAAAGAAAACGCAGTAATCGACACTCAAGGAATGATCGGATATAGATGAATTACACCACGTTTCCGTAATAAGTACAATGTTTGGATGTACAAGGAATAAAAGAGATTTAAGATGAATAATTTTATTGGACAGAGAGCGTGCACTGAACGAAAGAATAAGAAACTCAGAGTTATCATAGTGAAGCAGGTTAGAGTGTAAATCGCAATTGGTAGTTCCATGAATACTCGTAGGATTAGCTAAGGTAAAAGTTGTGTTGCGAGGGGAAATAGATTCAACCACTTTGTCATCATGTGGATTATGTTTACCGTTGCCGGCAGGACAGCCGGCGGAATTACAACAAAAGTCTTCTCATTGCTATTGGATACAACATCTGATAAAGGCATAGTGTACATATTGGAAGCCGGACCAAGAAAGCTATCAGGTCTATGTGTGCGGCTACGTGGCCAATTACAATTCAGATAACTATTTATACCTGACGTATGGGTAACGTGTTTAGGACGTTTATTTCCAAGGTTTGTGGTTTATTTTGGCTTCTTCATAAAATGGAGAGGATTGTGTGCTGTGAAACATACTTGCGATGATTTGCGAGGTTCGAATATATCAACGTTAAGTGCGTGGTCAGTTATATGAATGTTATGATTAGTTTTCCTGTTGTCCGTTGCACAGTTACTGTAACTGGATGTTGCACTAACAGGGGTTTGGACTGTGTTATCCCATTCGTCATGAGCACAACTACTTCGGGTTGAATCTAAGTCAACATTCTCAAGAGGATAGACACCACCTACATCGGAATTACTTTCTTCTAGGTTTTGAACTTCAGAAGATTCAGAAGAGCTTTTCGGTGGCGGCATACTTGTAAAGCTAGACGTCCTCTTAGAATCGGAATTAACTTTACGACCATTAGGACTATTATGCGTTTGAGAGTTCGAAGCTGGTGGTCTGTAGCTATCTTTTCCTGCTTTTCGCTGGCATGGGTCTTAATATCCTTGAAAATCTGTTTTTGCTTCAATGAATTGGAGGAAGTTAAAAATTCACTGTCGTCTACAGATGAGTTGAATTTGAACAATATCGGTGAGTGCCTACCAGGATGACTTCGTTTTAATCTTGTGCATACACCTGGTACGTGAGTCATATTGCTGGCTCTAAGCAGACTAGATTTGATATTTTCAAGGGCATGTGTATCCGGTATATTAAACACAATCGCATTGCTAGATCGTCTTATTCTTTCAAATACCTCTGATGCAACACGATCTAGGAAAATATTTATGTCATTCATTTGATCTGGAGTCTCTGTGAGGTTGTGGTTGTTGAGATATTTAAGCGGATTGAGAATGTTCATGTCTACTTGCAACATTTTTATAGCATCCATATGGTTGCAGTTGCGATTATCATCACTGTTTACCAGCAGAGTTTTCAACATGTCTGGAATGGAGACAACTGGTAAAAGCTTGTCTGCTTCCGGATGAACGGAGTGGCTCGCCTCGTTGAAACTGTCGGAAATCGTGTCAGTAGTGGTGTTAAATTGTGTCGTTATCCTACGTTTGGCTGGACGCCTAGAAGCATTAGTCCTCATTTTCTTTTGTGGCATGATAAGAAATTGACGTATAGCAGGTGGATTGAACAGAATGTTGGAAATAGAAAGGGATGAAAAAAAATCAATTCCGAGGGCTCAATTTAGTCTAAAAATCAAAGTTTATGTTTTAACCAAGAGTGAATGTATGGTGAGGATTAGTGGTGTCAAAAACAAAAGATGACAATGGCAGGAAGATAGTAGTGGAGATGAAGTATTTATGTCAGTATCTGTGTGGAGGCAAAATAGAATATAAAGGAGCAAGTTGTATAAATTTTAACATATATATGTCACGAAAGATAGCCTTATATAGTAAAGTAATTCAGAAGTGTCGATAATTAGTATCAAACAATCAAAGGGAGTACGGTATGTTATACATATATAAACTGAAAGTCCGTATTACAAAAAAAGGAAGGTGCAGAGATAAGTAGATTAGAAGATTATTACCGTCTAAGATTATTAGGCTGCTTCATGAACAAAGATATGAAACAGCTTTTTGGAAAAAAAATATACTGTCGAAAAAAGAAACTATGACAGACTCACCGAATTGGACAGGTAATTTCGGAAATTAAATGATTTGTAGTACCCAAATACGATTTAAATGATAGTTCATAAAATAGTGAATACAGTCCTTTAACATACACCGTTATATATATTTCTTGATATTAGGTAGAGGTTTGAATAGATCGTGTAGATACATAAATTATGTGGGTTAAGGCATCCAAATACGATATAACCATATGTTCCTTAAGAAATAGAATACAGATATGAAATGCAAATCTTCGTCAAATATGATTATATATTGTTTCAAAGTGACAGAGTATAATTTGATCGTGTAGTCAAAATGAATATATGTAATTATATGATTATGAATTATTGTATAAATGTGATCATAAATACCATAAGTTAAACTCAGATCTTATCATATGGCATGAAATTCACAGTTTATACGTTAATAGTTAGGAATTGAGTTATCTTCCATAATTCCAAGAAAAAAATCCATCCAGATCTGCGAGAATCCTAGAAAAATAAAAATAAAGGCCTCGGCCTGAAAGTAACGTCCAGTCCGTAGCGCGCCCGTCCGTTTGCTTGATTAACAACGAAACAGGTGAGTTGAACGCTTCGAAGAACTATTGAATCGACCAGCCACACTGAACCCACCCAACATCGAAGCAGCACCCACGGACGTCCCAATCGATGTTTGCCCGTCAACAATGGGAGAAATCAGCATGGCCGTCAGGCATATCAAGAGTGGCAAAGCAGCAAGACTAGACAAAATTTTAGCAGAGGCACTGAAAGCAGACGTAGCAGTGACTGCAAGGATACTCCACATTCTCTTCCTCAAGAACTGACATGAAGAACAAGTACCAACAGACTAGAAAGAAGGACATCTGATCAAGATACCAAAGAAAGGCGATCTCAACAACTGTGATAACTACAAGAAACGTATTCAACAGGTTATTGGTAAACGGAATGAAGGACTGCGTAGACGCCCAACTTCGTGACCAACAGGCAGGATTCCGTAAGGATAGATCGTGTATAGACCAAATCGCAACTCTACGGATCATTGTGGAACAATCAATTGAATGGAATTCACCAATCTACATCAACTTCATTGACTACGAAAAGGCATTTGATAGCGTGGACAGAACAGCACTTTGGAAGATTCTTCCTTGCACTACGGCGTACCCAAGAACATAGTCAGTACCATACAGAATTTCTGTGATGGATTAAACAACAAAATCGCGAATAGAGGACAGTTGACAAAGTCGTTCGAGGTGAAGACTGATGTCAGGCAAGGTTGTTTACTCTCACCCTTTCTCTTTCTCCTGATGATCGACTGGATAATGAAAACATCAACATCTGAAGGGAAACACGGGATACAGTGGACATCTAAGATGCAGTTAGACGACCTAAACTTCGCAGATGATCTGGCCTTTCTATCCCAAACGCAACAACGAATGCAGGAGAAGACGACCAGAGTAGCAGCAGCCTCAGCATCAGTAGGTCTCAATATACACAAAGGGAAAAGCAAGATTCCCCGATACAACATAGCATGCACCAATCCAATCACAATTGACGGAGAAGATTTGGAAGTTGTAAAAACCTTTACGTATTTGGGCAGCATCATTGATGAACACAGTGGATCTGATGCAGATGTGAACGTGCAGATCGGCAAAGCAAGGGCGGTATATTTACAGCTGAAGAACATGTACAACTCAAAACAAATGTCAACCAACACCAGGGTCAGAATTTTTAACACAAATGTCAAGACAGTTCTACTGTAAGGGGGAGAAACCTGGGAACCACGAAAGCCATCATCCAGAAGATACAGGTGTTTAATAACAGTTGTCTACGCAAAATACTTCGGATCCGTTGGCCAGACATTATTAGCAACAACCTACTGTAGCATAGAACAAACCAGATACCAGAGGAGGGAGAAATCAGGAAGAAGCGCTGGAAGTGGATAGCACACGCATTGAGGAAAGCACCCAACTGTATCACAAGACAAGCCCTCACATGGAATCCTGCAGGCCAAAGGAAAGGTGGGAGACCAAAGAACACATTACGCCGGGAACTGGAAATAGACACGAGAAAAATGAACAAGAATTGGATGGAACTAGAAAAGAAGGCCCAGGACAGAGTGGGTTGGAGAATGGTGGTCGGCGGACTATACTCCGATCGTAGTAACAGGCGTAAGTATGTAACTAAGTAAGGTATCTTTTCGATTGACTGAACCAATATTCTCATTGAGATCAGTGACGAAGTAGAGATGGAAGACTGGTATGAAAAGTAGTGAAATTGAGTGATTAACTGTTCAGGAATGTGACTCTTGTAACGATAGAATAATAGCCAATTCAGTATCAATTAAGAGAAGACACCAAACAAAAAATGTTAGAACTAATGGTGATTCGCTGAAAAAATAGAATGAAGACGTTTAGGAGAGTAAATTTTTCTTCTCAACAATATCAATTTTTGAAGTTGTACAAACCCATTTATAGGTAACTATTTTGTATGTAGTATTCTGTGGTAAGGTATAGTGCGTTGATTAAGTTATCGAAGATAGTCAAACTTGCTTGAGTGGAAGTCAATCAAAGTGAGGCCGAACGAGCTATATATAAACTTTCATGAGTAAGGCGCTGTGAGTTGGAGAAGGAATTCAATCCATTCTCTATCTCCGTGAGACGCAGAATATGAAATGAAGACGAAATTGATGATGAACTGAATAAAATCCGACAAACGCTTCTGAAATTTTTTCTTCAACCCATGGGCATTGAAAGCAATCTGAAACCGGGATGTTAAGTCAGAATTTCTCCCACTGTTGCAAACAAAGTTCTGTTCTTGAATAATGAATTCAGGGGTGACAGGGCATCTAAGACACCAAAGAACAAACGTACAAATCCTTCAAATAAGTTTTTTCTAATACACTGCTCCAAACTGTTTTATCTACCATGAAAGTCATTCAGGGAAGTCTTAAGATTCATTTGCTACCTCTGGCCATCTCAATATTGATCAACAAGTTTGCTTACTCTCGTGAAGCAGTTTGTGGCTGTACCTGATGAACAAATATCCGAGCACCAGTCTGTATGATTATTTAAAGGAATAAACAAATCAATCAACAACTCAGTTGTCAAACACAGTCGATTCAGTTCACATCCATCACGCGAATCTCCGTTCAAATTCCCTTACACAATATGTAGAACAGGCTCAAAAAGCTTTGGATGAGGCCGAAGCTATAGCAGGAGGCGAGGACTCACGTTTAATCTACTATTCATCAACGGCCTTATCATCCAATCGAATGCTACAAATTAGAATTGCTGATTAATACAGTCGTATTCCTCTTCACCTCCTTCTCTCCATCATCACCTTTTAAGAAGACAGTTATCTCCATCTTTTGTTTCATAGATTGTTGCTTTGAACACTGCCGATACTATTACACAACGTAGATATCTTATGACTGTCTGCTACGTCGACAATTGACCAAACCTATTTTATTCAGCACTCAAAGACTTAGATTACCATGAAATAACACCTCTCCATTTATAAATTATTGCTTCAAATACTTGAAGGTTCTTGATTATCTCGACTATTCATATGCGCAACACAATTTCATCTCGATTGAATCCCGCATAAATAAGTCTGATCATCTGCGATAATTCTGCAACACCCATCTCTTATATCACACACTAATACATGCAAAAACATAATCTGTAAATACAATCGTGCAAATTCAGGAGTCGATATTGTCAAGAAGATAAGTTTCTTCATGAAACATCTTCATTAGTTTTATTGACGATTAGTGATATTCAATGATACAGCGACGCATGATTTCAGTTCCATAATGATTATCATTGATTACTTGTTGGTTTATCTATTTGTATTTCGTCTTCCCCACTTTGATCAAGCAGGCATTCATGTTTCACTTTTCTACTTCATTTCAGATCACAATGTGTTTGGTAAGTAAATGATATGGTTGGTCGGCTTCAGAAGATAACATCGGTCGACAGGAACACACTATTTTCCATGAACTGTCTTTACTTGGTTTGAACACATCATGTACTTCTAACGTCCTCCTAAATCCAATCGGGTTAGGGACTGTCACTTGACGATTCAGTCAAGATTACTTAGTTGAATATTGCACATGATCATCGCATCTACTTCAGTTCTACTTATCTGATATGCGTTGTCTCACAAGAAATATTCTTTTTAAAAAACACTGAAATAGTAGTGCAAAGCATATGAATATTTCTGATGACCTCAGTTGTTTGTAGAAATTTCAATGATTATACTTTCTCTTCATCTATCACCTCATTATATTTAATTATTCAAATCATATGGTATTGTCTATTGTGTAGTGGGCGTGATATGAAACGTTGTTAGAATAATGAATACCGCTTTCTCATTATGTGTTTATGTGACTGACAGTCATCTACTCACACAGAACAGAGATGAACGGAAGTCTCATTTTACAAAACATTCGTGCCTTTGTGAAAAGCAAGTAAACTGAAAACAAATATTTTGGCAGTCAATTCATAGTTAGTCTTGCTTCAGCTATGAATAAACACTGTACCCATTTACCATCAAATTCCGAATTAGTCTAGTAATCGTTTTCATCCAGAATGAGTTTGTCTTCCCGTCCTCACTTTCTGAACCGATGGAACGTACATTAGCAACCACAATTCTATTCTATTAAGACAGTCTATAACATGCTAACTCGCACTTGAAATTAGGACTGTATGTCAGGCATTGTGTGGAAAAACGAAAGAAAAAAATCATACAATAGTAGATATAGTTATTAGTTTTAGTAACACTTTACTATCTATATGCACTATCTGTTCTGATAAAACATCCTTCCTCATTCCAAACTTGACTTCCATTCCTTCATTTGAACTTACTCCACCTTGCTCAGTATCACAACTCATTGTTCTTTATTACTGCATTCTCTCATCTGGAGCCACTGATCACATTTCACTGTAACAACAAGAGCTAGTATGAATTTGATCCAATAATTAATCATTCCCGTGTCTGTTCCACTACAAAATGTTAAGCATTGTTTATCGTTCATATATAAGTGCTTCGCTGCTCCTCGGTTTCTTATTTTCAGAATTTTGCTCTGACGGCTACAACTATGGAACTAATGACATTTGGAACAAACTCGATGTATGCGTTTTTCCAACGTCATAGTTCACACCAAGCGCTCTTCAAGTCTAATTTATAACAACCACGAACTTAAGAAGTTGCGTTGCATAAATGATTAGCACGACCAACATCCTAACACAATTATGCCGAGATCGGATCTGGTGTGTAACGTGGACGCCATAACAAGACTACTCAGTATATCTAAACGAATGAACTGATCTTCACTTTTATAGATTATATTTATTGAACAACCCTGCTTGAGATGCGCACTTCGAAACAGGGAATGTTGTAATTTGTCAATCATGCCTGTAAAAACGGCGTGTACCTGCCATAGCAGAAACATATATTATTATTGTTGAATAATTAATTAAGAGCATTAGAAGAATGTATCTACAAATAACCTACGATGTTTACACAATTCAGTGTCTGTGCCATGATGAGATCAGAGCTGGGACATGTCTAAGATCTTTATTCAGCTTCGCTGAAATTTTACTTTACCATTACCAAAATAACAAAGAGATTGAATTCCCTATAGCAAATTGTATTACTGTTGGGCTTTTCACATTTAAACAGGCAATCAATCATTTTTTGTGTGCATGTCAAATCTCACCGTTTTTTGTTTCATTCAAGTTCTCTTTTCAAATTTACGATTATTCTAATGCTGAGCTTCACTGCTCTAACGTTTAGTCAAAATAACCGTTTCGCACCTGATCTGTTCAAATATCTTACTAGTTATGACGTCTGAAAATCTACATAACACTTGAACCAGTATTATTATCATTACTGTTGTCACCATTACTTAACAGTCGTGTCTGCAATTACAGTTAATTGAATCTTTTAGTCAAATCTATGATTAACAAATTGAACTTGTTCACTGCGATTGATTGTCTACTGCATAATCTGTCTTAATATAAAGCAAACTTGTATGCTTTTGTGGAGCAATTACAAGTGATAAATCACTGAATGTTAGCCAACTTTTTATTTGTCTTATCTTTTAGCATTGATCAGTTTTCAAAGAATAATGGATTGTAATGAACCTTAATGAATTGTAAACATCTCACAATTACCAGAAGCCCGTTATTGGTATAAATAGCTCGATGATTACCCTTCAGACTGTTTATTTGAATAGCACGAGTTTGAATCTGTTGGGGAGAGTTAGACCTCTATAACATGTAGATACGCTTCGTTCATTAGTGTAGACTAACACGAATTACGTTCAGCATCAATCGATTTGAATCTGTTGTTTCGACAAATAACTTTTTGTTCTATCCTGTTCAAAAGGTAGTGCTGATGAATGTGAGTGATTATTAGACGCAAGTGTAGATCTAAGTATTACATGAAGTCGCCAATTGTTCACATGCAAGTGAATTAACCGCTGAAACCGTACAAAGTACGACCTTGGCGTTTTAAAGCGTACACCACGTCCATAGCTGTCACTGTCTTCCTCTTGGCGTGCTCTGTGTAGGTGACTGCATCACGGATCACGTTCCCCAGAGACACTTTCAGAACACCGCGAGTCTCCTCGTAGATCAATCCTGTATCATTGAATTTTCGTGATTTTATTAGTCTACAAAATGTACATAACGTTTATGTTTCTTTATAAGTCTAATAGAACGTATTAAACAAGAAGGTGTAGTGCCAAGTTTTTCATCCACCTCTTGTTTCGCAGTAATTGATGTGAGGGATTTCTAATTCGCAGTGTTGTCTTCTTTGTCTTGAGAAGCTTTGTGGAAAGTTTGTTTTATTCTGTCTATAGAAATGGTCTCCTTGTTCCCGTTTCTGTTGATAATCAAGTATTTGTGAGTGCGTTTAATTACTTTAAAAGGACTTTCAGATGGTGGCTTCAGTGGATGTTTCACAGCGTCTACTCGGACGAAAACAAATTTGCACGTTTCAAGATGTTTATCAAAATGAACTCGATTGTTATGTTACGTGTTGGTTTTCATAAAGACACAGCATTGTTGAATATATTCACCACAACATCTCAACGCACTTCAAATTGAGCAGAAGCTAGATGTGGAAGATGTCATTGAAACACTTTACTGAAATGTTTGTAGCCAGATGATGTTATCAAGTCAACTCAGACGTTCATTAGATCATAACTGTCTTAGAAGAAACACTCACCACAATTTCAGATCGATTCAATATGTGATATTTATATTTGTCCGGAACTCATAATCCTTCCGTAGTTCTATTCATTGTTGTATGGCAATTATTTTAGTGTAGGTAATTATTACATTATCCACAAACTCCTACTCTTTCTTATCGTATGGCTCGAGCTCATGACATACATTCTCGCGCGCCATCGATTATCCTCAAACCATTGAGTCGTTATCTTATAGTGATAATGTCTAACTTCAACCAATATATGAAATTTTGCGACTCTCTTCCATTGTCTTATGTGAGTAACTGGCCCATACCTGACACACATCAACCACAATGATCACGGCATCTCAATCGAACTCAGAAAATTATCTCCTACTTTGATTGGCTCTTCTGAAATAAAACTCGATAAACTACGCAGTCCGATACAAACTATTATGATTAAATCTGCCGATACCATCATTAGATTTACTATCATTGTTGCTAGTTCTACAAATTCTACCATTCGTACCATAAATAAACCGCTTACCAGTAATGATCATAATACAAAGATACAATTACTCATAATAATAATACCACTGACATTATTGCCGCTTCCATTATTAATACTATGTTTATTATTATTATTACCACAGTGAACGAAGACATGGTTTGGCCAACCAATTTAATTTAAATGCGAAATCACAGTGTCTTCGTAAAATATGAAAACGGTACATAAAATACTTCATTCGTTCATCTTCCGTCAAATGTCCCTCATAAACTTCATCGTTCCTTAGTTCTTTTTCGTTACAATCACTTCTTATTACATAAACGTTCTCTTCAACTCGATTGTCACATTATTCTGTTGCCAGACATTTTATTTTTGATTTGTAGTACATATTAGTGATATCAGCCAGCATAGGTAGTATACATCACAACAATACTACAACTTCCACTACTACAATAGAGGACGCTACTGATAAGATTCCTTATAAATAGTAAGAAGTGGAACGCGACTTCAAAGTTATCACCGGCCTTTGATTGTGAGTAGAGTTTTCGAATTTCAAAAGTACGGTGTAGGCAGAACTCCTAGAGACCAGTCGTAAACCAAGTTCTGATCGCCAGAACATCACAAAGTGCAAACAGACTATGAGACCTATGTTTATCTGTTATTCAGATGCCTTTTAATAACACTCAACATATATAGAACCTTTCCATATTGCTAACATATTGACCATTACTACGACTGTAATGAACGAGAACGCAAGTGGGGACAACCAATTGTATTTTGATACAACTTTACATAATTTCTTGGTAAATTCTTAGAACCATACAATAACTTCTTCATTTGCAAAATGTAAATCAATTATCTCTGAATTTATAGTTCTTTTATCTTCACAACAATCAATCACTGTTCTCGTTCTCTTCTATTCAATGACTTCAACCTTCAGGCTACAGGCATTTCACTTTCGATT
The DNA here is from genome assembly GCF_000699445.3 of Schistosoma haematobium. NCBI lineage: Eukaryota > Metazoa > Platyhelminthes > Trematoda > Strigeidida > Schistosomatidae > Schistosoma > Schistosoma haematobium. The sequence goes on along the minus strand of NC_067202.1, from coordinate 18,529,576 downwards.
GGTGATACATAAAACGTATATCTGTCGACATCAGTAACACACATCACGACGCTACTGCTAATAACAATCGTAAAACTACTAAAACTAATAGTCCCATTTATACTGTTACTGCAACCACCACATCTACTGACACTACTAAAATTGGTGCTATCAATACTACCAAAAGCAATTGCAATAATTAAAAGTAACAGGGCTAATACTATTACAACAACTCACATCACTACTACTACGACTATTTATAATAATACTACTGACTTTACCAGTAATATTACTACCACTACTAATACTTCTAATACTCATATCACTAAAAGCACTAACAAGACTAATGATATTACTACGCATTACAATACTTGCACCAATCGAACCACTACTGGAACTTCTACTACTATCAGAACTACCAATATAACACCTGTTATGAACGAAGACTTTGTTAGAGCAAAACATTTCATCATTTTAGAATATTAAAGATTCCCATTGTGAAAATTAGAACAACACATATAAGAAAACAATCGTTTTCAATTAAATCGTCATCAGTTGTTGGAAATAGTATAAAAGATGTCTTCAACTTCACCTCCAAAGTAGAAAATATTACTGTTAGTATGAAAAGTATGATCTCATTGGATGTAGGATCTTTGTTCACCAACTTACCACTTATAGAGACTATTAAGTTTATATGCAAGCAAATATCAGAAACAAAAATCAACACTGGCTTGCCTAACGATAGCTTAAGGGAACTGCTCCTAAGATGCACTCTGAATGTACATTTTGTCTTCAACAATACTTACTATAGACAAATAGACGGTATAGCCATGGGCTCGCTTCTAGGCCCGATTTTAGCTGACCTCATCCTAGCAAAGCTTGAAAATGGACCTCTCAATGAGAGTATTAAGAAAATTGATTCATATTGCCGATACACTGACGACACCTTCATCATCGTAGATCAGAACACTAGTGAAGAGGAACTCCTAGACCAATTCAACAGTGTTTACCCAGTGATCACTTTCACTGGTGACAGCGAGCATGATAATAAGCTGAACTTCCTTGACGTCACACTAAGCAGACGAAGTGACGGCACATTAGGTAGAAGCGTGTATGCAAGAAACCCTTCTTCATGCCAATATACTCACTTCTGCAGTTTCACACCCAAGTCTCACCATCAGAGCAAAAACGATCTGTACAGTAGACACTCTAGGTCAGGAGCTTGAATTTATCAACAACTAACTGACCGATATCGGCCACACCAGCGCGTTAATTAAGAAGTACATGCATGACATAATAAAGAAGTCCGAGATTTCGACTGTTCGTAAGAAACCTTTATACATGAAAGTGCAATTCAACGGGGATGTGGCTAGTGACACTCTGAAATATAGGTTAACCAAAGTAATCGCCAGGACATTCTACGCAGCCAACCTTGCGTTGACCTTCTCTTGTCGACCAGCGATGTCTACTCAAACGAAGGATAATTTACCTGAGTTGGTCTCTTCCATGTACATTTGCAAACTCAGCTGCTCCTGTGGGGCGTACTGCCAGGCAACTTAACCAACGAACGAGTGAACATCTTCCAACTTGGTACATAAAGGGCCAGAGAAAATCTATTCGCAGTTCTATATTGGCACATCTTATTGATAGCGGTCATGCTTTAGATAATTCGAAATCATTTCGAGTTATCTATCGTATACCTCCATCATTTCCCGACGGAGTCCGTTCCCGTCTCATATATATAGCTGAAGCCATTGGAATTCGTACATATAACTCCAATTTATGTGTACAGAAGAAATACGTGACCTCCTTATCGCATCCATGGCCAGTTATAAGTTAACTAACAATTTTTTCAAATTTTATTATTATCATTATTTATTTTATTCTATTTGTGTTATCGTTAACCTTATTTCCACATCCATTATTGGTTTGTAATTATCCGCCTCTTTGTATTCTTCACTATCTAATTAGTTACACACATCTTATTACGTAATGATTTTAATGTTTTGCGTTGACTATTCCTAGTCTATTTACCCACGTTTGTTTGACCTTTTATTGCCAACGTTTAACTATTGATAAGAGTTTTGTTATTGTATTTTATTCTTCTTACTATTATCGGTTCATCTGTCATCCTACCATCAACTTGTACTTTTACCTATTATGTGTAGAGACTTATTCTATTTCATTGTGATTATTGACCCATATTGCCTTGATTGGTTTACATTTTCGTATAAATATTCATGTATATTGAAGTAAACCCTGATGACGATCTAATTTCATTATTTGTAAACAATACACTAAATACACAATTTCCCCATCTTCCTTAAGTTGTCATTCAGAAAACTCATCGTTATTTCATTTTTGTTTTCGTATTACAGTTCTTTACGGCTATATCTTTCATTCTACTGATTATCCTATTTTGTCTGCAGGAGGTCTACGTTTAATTCGTAAACACTATCACACAACGTAAGAAGAACAATGGATTTCCATTGAGGGATTGGAATGTTTATATCAATTAGACTCATATGTTGGATAAATATTTGCTCAATGTTGTTTTGCAGTAAACAATGTATACCCTAATATTCGTTGTTGTACATAATTGAAAAGGTGGAGAAAAATGTCATAACCACTTGCATACGACGTATTAGGTAATTGTATGTTTGACCGTGGAATAGATTGGTTTCTTGTGTTCAGTCTAGTCTATCAGTCACATTTGGGTTATGCTGAACGTGTAATGTGACAGTGACATGTGGTTTGTTCAGTTAAGTTACACAGTGTTTGGAATTATGATCTAATTTGTTAGTGGTAACATTGCAATAATGGAATGAATCCTAAAATTGTGGATATGTCATGATGTGACTGCCCAATCTATATGATCTTACATGGAGTCACATCATTGTCTACTCTGACTAGTCGTATAGTACAATGCACGATCTAACGTTGAGCCATACCGTGTGATTGCAGTCCTAAACATCAACGGGAACACTTAGCCAAACAAGACAAATGAATATTTCCAATATCCTTTCTCATAATTACGTGTGAGTGAGAATAATTATTAAATAAATAGTGTATAATGAAGTGATCATCAACTGGTAGAAACACCGTAGTGTTTCTCTTTTTCAAATCTGTCATCTTAGCAATGCTACGGTCGGACTGTTACTACTTTATTCAATCCACACTGTTCTTCAGTCTTACGTGAGTATACGCTCAACTAGTATGGTATTTTGACTGATCAGTTTATAACAATGACCGTTGTAAATTTCAAA